>NC_140954.1:48213999-48521499 GCF_014529385.1 Adiantum capillus-veneris
TGTTTTCACAAAGGTGAGGATAAAAATGTGGGGGTGATTTATATAAAAGAAAAATATGAGGTTAGAGTATATACACATTGGCAAAAAAATATACTTATGGTGCAAGAGGATGAAAGAAGGCGTACATAGGTTTAATAAAACACACACCTTAGTATAAATATTTAAATAAAACAGTAAAATAACTATAAAAAATCCCTATATTTAGGCTATATATACAATGAAATATTTGCACACAAAGAGGCCATAATATACTTTTTATTTTTTTATTTTTTATTTTGGCTCAACTAGCTCAGTGACTAGCTAATTGTGGAGTTTTAAGAAAATAAGGGGAAAGTCTCCTAACTCACACACACCTATGTATAGTGAAATGGTAGGGATAGCCACAATGTTTGGGTGATTTTGGTAGGGTGAGGTAGCTCACTATGGAATTTGGATAGCCAAAAAACGGCTATCACTACCAAGCCTTGAACACTGATTATTAATCAGGTAAGCTTCAAATAAGCTTAATATGCATCTTTTTGGTATCTTTCTTAGCATGGGAACGGAGCTGCACGACATCCACCCCCTTCAAATCTGCACAACCTTCGGTCTGTGCCAATTGCATTTCGATCTGCATATGCTATAGGTACCTTAAACTCTTTTCCATCATCAGACTCACGTAATTGGTAAACATATGAAAAATAAAATAAGGCTTATATCCTATCATCAGTGTTCTAGATTTATCATTATGTAGCTATCCATCAAAAATCTTGGAATCATATCTGCTATATCTCCAAAGCATTCAATTATGAAAAACTTGTTTAGTGAACCCTGCCAGACTCAAGTGCTCGAGTTAATGATGCACATGGCTTGACCATCAAGCTTGCTTTAGGGAACCCTATCAAGCTCAAGTATGCCTTACTCTATCTACACATGGAATGTCCGTCAAGTCCTTTACTTCAAGTTCTAGTAATAGAACCAACTCAAAATATGTGAAGATACTTCATCAATTGTCCAAAGAAGTTGGAAACTAGCCATGTAAGCTTATTGATCGCATAACCAAAAACTCTTTTGACTTAGCATAAATCTAGAAAACAAAACTTGTACCATACAACCTACTACATGAAACATATGGTATCCTTTGAATTTGCAACTTGCACTTCAGTAGCCCCCAAGATCAAATGGAATAATAAGGAGTTTCCCACACACTAGAGTATCATAATATCCACATGAGCATACATTCCCTGTATCAATCAAGCATTTCTAATGAAAATATGCTACCCCTAGTTCAAATAGCACGCAATTACTATGCATACTTAACAATATCCATCCATATTGAATCTGCTTACAAATATCCTTAGATCTCTTGGATCAAACACCATTGAGATCACATAGCATTGATGGGCTCCACAATATACTAGACCTTCACTTGAAGCATAGTGGAACACCCACATCCCGTAAATTTTTGGCAACTTAAGCGCGTTACCAGCAAGCATTAAAGAATTTTGACTCCCTTTTACATGCAGCCAAGACATCATTGACATAAGCATCATTAGGAATAGCATCCAAATCCATCCAGATTTGGCACATTGTCCAAGGAAATGAAAAATCCTGTGCACTTTTTGCAGTATCAATGATGATTTAACATCATCACCCCCTCTAGCTTCATAGCCATCATGAAAAACCTTGGGAGTCTCTGGACCTGTATCATCATAGGAGTTTTTACCTATTGGTGTTTCAGCTTGATCATAAAAAACAGCTTCAACCTGTAAAACTTCATCCATAGCATCCTCAGGAAAATCACCCTTGGAAGTCTCAACATTCATCAAAATTGTAGGAGTTATCTCCTCATTCAGCCCATGTATAAGCATAGATGTAAATTCCATGTCGATAGCCTGTTCACAATCAGCATGGTCTAGGCAATCTTTATACACATCCATGTCATCCTCTGCTCCCTCATCTGCATCCATGTTACTTAGCAATCCATCATAGAACTGTAAAGGATCACTTGGCACCCCTTCTAAAGAGGTACACGTATCAGAAATATATTGTATACTGTCATGATCATCTCCTTCATATCTAGTCATGAAATCATTGATTATGGCATCTTCTTCCATGATGACAGCATCTGCAAACATATTGTTAATAGAAATCATAAGTTCATTGGCATTCTCAGGCTCATCCTGTGCTGGGTACACAATCTTGGTCATTTCATCAACTACTTTGTATATAATAGCTTTATTTATGCAATCATCTATATAGCAAACATGTTGTTCTGCTCGGCTATAGTGCAAATAGTTTCAGTAATATCCTATAGAGGCTCATCTGCTTGATGAACTCCTTTAGAATAACCCATGTCAAGGTCAACAGCTTGTGAACCACTTGTTGTACAGTCTATGTATTCACTGGGACCATTATTGGATGCAGCTTGACATGGGTCAGCAACTTGTGAACCACTTGCTGTACAGTCTATGTCTTCACTGAGACCATTATTGGAGGCAGCACCTATGTGAGCAATCTTTGAAAAAAATTCATATAATTCAGTTTCAGCATTAAATTCATCGTTTACCTTTTCTTCATTGCTCAAAATATTCTCCTTTGAAACTGAATCTGCTACTTCCAATTCTGCATTTTCTTTGGCTTTGCTTCGCGCAAAAATATGTTCCCAAAATTCATCATAGTTGAGGAATTGCTTCTAATCCCCTTCATCTTTATTGAAGACAACCTGGATTTGTTCAATAATCTCTTTTATTTCCAGATCTAGAATCCTTGATCTTTTGCAAATAAATTCCTTTGCAAAATAGTCCCACCGTGTGGGATATGCTTCAACCAATTCTTGAACCTGTGCTTTTTAAAATCTTAGTTTACAACTTCTTCAAAACCTGCAATCATCCAATTTTGTGGAACATTTTGGCTCTTCATCTCGGCTTCATAACATGCAATAAAATCTTCTGGATCATATCCCTGAAAATTATGATACTGCTCCCATACAACATCAAGTGCTAGCTCTATAGCATCATCAACCTGCTTTTTTATATGCATGGCTTTTGCTTCCTGCAGACATCCCTGAACTAATTTCAGCATTTTTCGTAATTCTACAACTGCTAGATTTATAAAATCATCAATAACTGCTTCAATTGTTCTGGCATCTCCATCTTAACCTCCCACCCCAGCTCGTTTTGCGTCGGGTTCACCAAAGATGTCGAGAGATATGTGCTCAAAACGTGAGCCGGCGGGACAACGTCAAGCTCCTGGCTGTGGGAAAAGTGAGAGCCAAGAGTTGCTATGCTGCATGAAATAGTAGTTATTAGTTACTTGGTAATGCTACTGACACACAAAAATTTCTTGGAAATTGGTAACACTAACGAAATTGACGCACAATTATTGAAGTAGTGCCGTTAACGACACTGTTAATTAATTCAAGTGATGGTTAAGGAGTTTAAGCTCCCTTTACAATTTTCCTCGGGCTGTTAACAACTCTATGATTCATCAAAAAGATTAACTAAACCTAAGCTGTTCCCGGTGAACAAAAATCCTTCTCTGTCGGTTTTCCAAAATTGAGCCTCGTCTCCCTTGCTTCGAATACTTGCTTCATCCTACCTCCTCTTGCTTTGGTTCAAGAACGAGAGTTATCTCCTTCTTGCTTTGGTTCAAGAATGAGAGTGACATCCTTCTTGCTTTCTTCCTCGAGCGAGAAAGGAAGAGCCTCCTATTTTCTTCCTCCCAAGCCACACACCCTCCTCCTCATTTTATGCCCTTATTTTTGCCTCTGTCTATCAGACACGACGCCGTGACTGATGTGGCATGCAACACAAATTTGACGATGTGGCAGCCGGCTTGGGGATAACACCAAACTTGGCGGGAGGAATACCAACAAGGGGTGCCATGAGGAGCTGAAGCCTTTTGTCTTCTTCTTTTCACTCACCCAAGCTTCCACCCAGCCTGCGCGAGCTTCCCCCTCCTCCTTTCTCTGTGCTGCCTTCTGGTCGATGGCATAGCCTCTTTTTGTTTTCCTCCCTTTACACACATAATCCCTCTTTTCCTCATTGGGCGGCCAACCCTTTCCCTTGGGCATCCCTCCTCCATTCTTGATTTGGGTGGCCTATGCTTCATATAGTGGGCTCGTAATTGTAGAGCTGCTAAGAGCAGCTCTATAATTACGATCCCACTATATGATTTTACATGGCGTCATGATTTTTTAAAGGCTCCAGATTTGGCATACATATCGGTCAAGGAATTCCTAAGCACAACATCTTTCTCCAGCAGCCCCTATCGAGCAATCTCATCATGAGTTGTGTTGCCCATATCAAGGTCTTGAATAGTGCCGTACCGCAAGAGACGACCTTTAAAAAAAATCCACTAACGCATTTATTGTGCTCTCTAAATTGCATCACATTCAGCTAAAGAGTGTCAGAGTTTTATTCTTGCTAGCCACGCACTACCAATCATGACTACTGTTGGCCAAGCACTGCATAAATTGACATCCCAAACGTGATACTCCTCAATAACTTACTACTCTCGCATTCCAAAACCTGGATGAAGCTCAAAACTCCCAGATGGCACACCGATCGAGGCGACCAAACTTCTACGAAATTGGCCCTCGATGAATGCAACTCAAGTAACAACTGGAAAAGGCAAAGATAGAGTTAGCTGCTCAAAAGGCAAAACATTCTTTGGATCTACAAAAGAAATATATGGAAATCAGAGCCATCCAAGCCCAAGTAGTTGCGCCAACACATACATGAGAGATATAGTTCATAGGGGTAGATCTACCCCTAGTAGATCTGTCAAACACATCTACTGAGGGAGGGCTCCATGATTTTGAAGCTAAAGAGGAGACTCTAGAGACAAGAGAGGAAATCAGAAAGTGGATCTCAAAAGTACAAGATCCTTCTCACTGGGAGTACTTACAGTAAGAGCTGAAGGTATTGGAATCAACGACCCTCTTAATGATCAATCCCGATGAAGTATTTCAAAATTTTGGCCCTGACATGATTCCATTACTGGTGATGAAACAAGAAGCTATCCTGTGGAAGAAGAAATTATTGACCACTCTTGAGCCAAACCTAAAGGGGGATTATAAGGATGTGCCTGTGACAATGGACCAGATGCTAGCAATTTTAGAGAATCATTCCCTATGGAAAAGGAGATGGTTTGACACATGGCCACACGATGAGCCCATCTACAGAAATGCACCGGAGTATCTCAAGATATTCCCTACATTCTATCCCATCAATAGAAGGCAATCTTGGGAAAACACTACGATCGGCAAAGCAAAAGGCCGTCGGTACTCAATTATCCTGTTATATAAAAGACAACCGAAAATTTCCCATAGTTAGAACATTACATGTGGTGATTACAAAAATGCACCATGTCTTGGACTTCACATGTCAAATGTTGGTCAAGATCGCAAAAATGATAATCACATGCATCACAACGTTTGAGGACATCGAGGCGGCGGAGCACCCATGGTAGGTGTTTCTTGAGGACACGAAGGGATTAAGATGGAATATGGAAACAGATATTCCAAGCCGCAGTGTCATCATGGTTGTACACTTGCATCGTGTTTTTGCCCTCACAATATCTGCAAGCTTTCAAGGAGGTGTTCATGACAGGGTTCTATGAGATGGATTTCACCATCTTCAACCCCATGACAAAGGATCTGCATGCCTGCCATATCACCTATTGAAGCACCTTAATGTACAATCTTTCAAGGATTTGGTAGTCAAAGTAGTCTAGAGCAGAAAAATTTAGATGCCTCACAAAGACATTGGAGAAAATAACTTTTGACTATTAAAGACTCTAGTACATCAACCTAAAGACGAACTGCTGCCAAAGCTAAAGCAAAACACAAAGACAAAACCAGAATAGATCTTGCATGAGGGTGTGCAAAGACTAGGAGTGAGGGAATGCTGGCAGATAGACCTGACAAGAACCCTCTACCCCTCCATCATGTGCCCTAAAATTTGATATCCCACCGTTATTCTTTGGAAAATCTTTGTAACTATATGAGAGTCTAAGTTTAGCCAGATAAATTTTGAGCTATTTTATGTAAAATTCAAGTTGTAAAGTCTAGAATTGAGTTTGAGCCTTGTAAAGTCGGCCACTAGCCAAGAAAGCCCTAGGTATAAATCCTAATTTTTGCAAGTGGGAAAGGAGACATTATCATTATCAAGATTTTAAAAGTTTTGGAGTATACAACTGAGTGGTACTCTCTAGTGCTTCGTAATCAATTTTTCTTGAGCTCTGATTATCCAAATTCAATTACAATTATTGCATTGTGTCCTTGTCTACTACCCTTCAATTTAAGTGTAATCATTGTTAATTTTGTAGTGGTTCATGACGACTTGTTTGTGAGCTAAATCTATTGTTTTGAGAGCATTAATGGGTTTTTTTAAAAAAATTCAACCATAAGAGAGTGTTCCTAGACCATAGGGCAACCTTTCTACTATAGGATAGTGCCTCTAGGTGTCTTAGACCTCCTTCCAAAGTTTCATTGCATTTGGACTTCGTTTGAGTGCTGAAATGGTGTGACAACTGAGTGTAGTGACATAGTACATAGAAAATTTTCCAGATTCAAGAGTGATAGGTTTGCTAGTGCTAGAGATAGCTTTGTTCCATAGGTTCATTTCTTGAGGTTGACACCCTCAAAGAGTCTTCCTCGTGCTCCATTCGAGTGGCTTCTTTAAGTATTGAAATTATGTTAGTGCCAGATAGTTATGCTATAGACGTCTATCGCGCGATGACCCGCTATCATTTTTGTCTATCATAGAAGTGAGCATTGAATTCGTATGTACATATGACATTGTAGCTCCAACATCACCCCTCTTTTGAACACATTGAGTTTCAAATAGGCGCCATAGCCTGGGAAGGTGATTGAGAGTGGACAGGGGGCCGCCTACCCCATGGAATGATTTCATTTTCACGCTTTGGTATAAGCGGGGGCAAGTCCCCAATTATCATTATTATGCACGTAAAGGGGGGGGGGGGGGGGGTTGTGGGTTATATTCAAAGGCTTCAAGGTAAAGATGCAATATGGCCCCCCTTGCTCAATTGTTGGAGCAAGTGATTTCTTTAATTACTTGCAAAAATGTCATATAATGGTTAAATTCTAAACACTGAGTGCTAAATGCTAACAAACTACAAACATTAGGGCTAAGTATTGGTGACAAACTCTAGATTGATATGTTGCAAAACTGGAGTTGAATTTGATGCTGAAAAACTCTAACTGATGTGATGCAAAATGTTGGGACTGATGTGATGCTTTGGCTGAAAGCATTGCTGCTAAGAGTATTGTGATGATGATGAGGTGTTGGTGATGCAACACTAGTGGGTGCTTGTGTTGCGGGTACTTGTACTATGGATACTTATTCTATTATGCTTAAACTGAAGGCCAAATGACTCTTTTAAAGGTATTTTTGCCATTTTATCTACCTACTTTTAATAGATGTCATGTCAAAGTCACTTATTAATAAATGAATTAAGTGTTTGTTCATATTCCTATTTACTTAAGTGACTTAAATTTGCAAGTGAGGGTATGCAAGTATTACCTGCGTGATCATGCACATCCTTCTACAGGCTCACAAAATTCAAAGCTAGATCCTAAGCTAACTAAGAGTGATGTTGACATGTAGCAGTAGCTTGCCCACATGGTTCAAGTGTAATGTGCACATGACATCCCTCTTGCCAATTGCTTCTTTCAGAAGGCCTCTTTTCTTGAGTAGACATAGAGCAAAGAGACCTGATGATACGATTTGAAACATAAGACCTAGAGCATTCACTAGCTCATGGAACATGCTATGGCTAGTTTCTCCATGTAGCACTTAGGCTCCTTGACTTATGTGATAGATGAGACAATGTCCAAGTCATGTGAAAAACAATTTTGTGAGGAGAAGAAAGGCAAGAAGTATAATAATAAATCCATGGGGCTTAAATAGAAAATAGAGCAGCATGTGGAACACTACAAAGAGGAACATTCTAGCTAAGTGTCCAAGGAGGAATCAAAGGAGAAGAAAAACAATAAAAGAGAGATTTATGGAGTGGAAAAGGAGCAAGCAAAAAAAGAAAATACAAAGGCATGACTCATTTTGAATTTTGTGGGGCGACCCCAGACAATGGGGATCAAAGTACCAAGCTGAAGAGCATGAGGCAAGGTATAAGATCAATGTTAAGTTAAGCCCAACTTGTGGAAACTTGTGGGAAAGCTCTCTAGCCACATAAGAAAAGACAAATGATGACATGGTCCAATAGCAAGAGGATGCAACCTCTTGAGCCAATGATTGTAAAACACTAAGCATATTTGAGAGGTCGTTTTCTAATCAATATTTGCACTTTGATCTATCATCATTGTGTCTATACTCTACCTTTATGCTTTTCTCCTAAGTTATAACATAACCCTAGTCTTCATTGTTCTAAATCTAACCCTAGCATCATGGTGAGCTTAAGGCTTCATCCACCAGAGACTACTAGCTCACTAATGAAGCTTAAAGTCGAGCACGCTTTTGCCCCCCAATTCCAACAAGTGGTAGTGGAGCGGACATTTTTGTACCTAGGCCTATCATTCAATTAATCTCTATTTGCATTAGCTTAATAATCCCAATCCCCAATCACCACTTGGGCATCAACATGAGCCACTACCCTTTGATGATTAGGTGAGGAGGAACTCACATTTAGCATTTGTCTCTTGCATTGGTTGTGTGTGTGATTTTCTTGATTATATTATGGTTATTATCAACCCTTTTGGGAATTAGCATTGCTCTCATTGTATTGTGCATTTTCTTTGTGCAAAGCCAGTGTCAAGAGCTTTCAATCAAGCGCACCCACATGAATTTTCAGTTAAGCTTCATTAATCAATTCTTCAACTAAAATTAAGCTCTTAAACTTGGTTTTATCATCCTTCTTGCAGGAGATCATGATGGTGTGTGTGTGAGAGAATTGAATGCTCAAGGCATTTTTTGGTGAAGAAAAGGTCCCAAGCCTTTAATGATTGTGGGAAGGCCCCCCTATTAATAGGCTTTCCCTTGTTTTTTTTTTCTTGAAAAAAGACACAAGGCCTACAAGCCATTATCGTCACTAGTGCCCTGCACACTGGTTGCTTTTGCATAAACCAATAGCCGTTTGGCCGCACACATGCCCTTCATCAAAGTGCGCTCAGTAGTCAACCTTGCACATGTTGACACACCATAGCTTGCATAGGTCTAGCCATCTTGTTGAAGCTTCAACTCGCCAAGCCCAAGGCTCACTTCCACCATTTTGAACCTTCCTTGGAATGAGAGACAAGCGGCCATTACCCCCTCGTTAATAAATGACACAGCATTAGAGAGGGGAATAAAGAACACGCCCAACACAAAAAATGTTTGCCTCTCTATAGCCCAAGGATTCCACAGCACCCCTAAACTCTCAAATAACACCTTAAAATTGGCTAATTGACACTAACAGCTCCCCCTTAGCACACAGAACATCTATCTCATACCTTGCAAAAACTCCTTACAGCACAAATGCACCCACACTGCTCAACTCACCCTTCCCGACTCACAAAACACCCCGATTCTGCCCTCTTGGTAACACCCTTCAAGCTGCAGGCATGCCCTCTGCAAGCACTGACAAATACACAAAGAGCGAGACAAAAGGAGGGGTATGGGGAGAAGGAACACGAGAAATAGGGGCAAATGCTTAGTAATATTGCATAGAGAGATAGTACATTCAAGTATGCAGCTACAATGGCAAGCTTACAATACACAGGCTTGCAACCTCCAAAAACTCTCTCTGCCAAAAAAGCGTTTGGCAAAAGAGCCTCCAAAAAATCACTTCTTTGTCCTTTTATAAGGGTTGGCTAAGGCTAACAAAGGAAAAAACAAGGAGCTATCTAGCTCGTACAATCCACTGAAGCTTCTTTTAGAATTTTTTGCATTGCGACCACTTGGCACTCTTGATTTTTTTGGTATCTGCATGATGCACACTTCTTGGCCCTTTGTTTGCTCAATCTGGCTGCACTAGATTTGCCCTGTCTAGCTTCTTTCCCTTTCTTTATCATGGGATGGGCCCCCTTTTGTATTAGCTCTTGAAGCCTTTGAACTCTCTCTCTCTCTCTCTCTCTCTCTCTCTCTCTCTCTCTCTCTCTCTCTCTCTCTCTCTCTCTCTCTCTCTCTCTCTCTCTCTCTCCACTGCTACAAGATCCTTCCCTTTTCAGCTTTGTGACTCTATATCTCTCTCTTCTGTCATTGGCCGTGTGATAAGCCCCTTGATTGACCTCTTTAACCTATCAAACTCTCACTCTCCATTCACCGCGGTACCCTCCCCTTGTGGAGAAATAGCGACATCGCTATTTGGGGGGGGGGGGGGGGGGGGTGCCCCTTTAACTTCAAAAGAATGGGCCTTTAGCGGGCGCGGGCAACACGAATGCCTAACTGTCACCACATCATTACACAACACAAGATGCCATTGACGATCATCAGCACGCACCACTGATGCGAGGCCACCATCACCCACAACAACACCGCGCCTCCCCATGCGCAACTTGGGACAGCGCACGCAGCGTCTTCCGCTGGCTTTCCACCATCGCCAACGGAGCTCCAAGCTC
Source organism: Adiantum capillus-veneris (assembly GCF_014529385.1). Classification (NCBI taxonomy): domain Eukaryota; kingdom Viridiplantae; phylum Streptophyta; class Polypodiopsida; order Polypodiales; family Pteridaceae; genus Adiantum; species Adiantum capillus-veneris. The sequence continues at coordinate 48,224,558 of NC_140954.1, forward strand.
CTTTCGCCTTCGCATGTCAATAGGGCCTCACCGGCTAGCTCTTATACCACGGAAGCACCTGCATAAGCCCCGCATGTGGGACAATTCAAGCCACGTGCAGTGTCTGAGGGGTCACCCTCCAAACTCTTTAGAAAATAAAAAATAAAAAAATCCATTTGATGCAAAAAATCCCCTTCAACTGCAACATCCTACCATTTGTGGATCAAAAGTCCGGTTCCCAATCCGCAAAACCCGGCCGCAAACTTACTTGTCTAACTCCGGATTCACCCCACCTTGCCGCACTTCTCAATTCCCTGAGCCCTCGAACTGAGGCCGCAAAAACCGATCAAAGCATCTGCAACCAATCTCGAACAAGTGCACCCAATCTTCCGGCTTCTATATCTTTCCACTCCGGGCTTTGTTTGACGTGCAATCAATTCATGATAACTCCATATGATGCATACCCTGCTCTAGAACCTTGTCGAGTCTCAAAATATTTCCAGATGGCACGATTCCTCAGGTGGTCAGGTGGGCACCAACCTAGCCCTCGTCAAAACTTCAACTGGCCATAAAATGCAAACCGTGGTTTTGATTTGCAATTTGAAAAGACGGCTAGGCTACATAAATTGACCACTACATGCCTATAGCCTAACATCCCCTTGGACCACATGTCCCCAGCTGCCCTGTCCGGTAAGAATCTGCAACACACTGAACCTTCAACCTTTAATAACTTGGGCTCCGTAGCTCTGTTTGGTGAGCCGTCTAGACTTGCTCCTCCAGCACTTCAAGCTCTACATTCTTGGACCCAAAAGTTGCACCTTGCATCTCCTTCACTTGTTACCCAAATTAGCCCCTTTTGGAGCCTTTCTTGGCCTATAAACTGCATCAGTCATACATCTCCGCTACTACCTGTGAGCCCATGATCTTCCTAGCTGCTCCAGCCTTTTGCCACAGCCTTTTGCCATGTTTCTGCTAACCTGCATATATCTACCCATGCCATCTTCTATGGTCGACACAATTTGGTTGTACCATCATTGCCCACCCCCTAGTTGAGCATTCATGATCAACCACATGAGTGCTTTATTACCCTACAAACTGCAAACACTGAGAGCAATGACAAGAAAACCCAAAAAACTCGACTATATGTACATAGTTTTATTCCTAACATATGATAAGACAGCTTAACTTGGTTGCCCAACCCCCTCCATTAGAACCTAATGCAGTGCTGACACAAATTACCTCTCAAAATATAGCTTGAGACGCACACCATTAACCCTGTTTTTGAGAAAACAACCATCCATTCTCATCAATGTGTAGGTACCATCGAGAAAAGCTTGATGGACTTTATAAGGCCCTGTCCACTTCTTTTTGAATTTCTTTTGAAAGGTGAAGTCAAGATAGCTCTCGTACTTCATCACTAAATCTCCCTTCTCAATTATCTTTTTTGGCAAATGTCGGTTGAACTTTGCTACTCTTTTCTCTCGCTGCTTCACATAAAAGTCTGCTTCCGCCTCATGATCCATCTTCAAAGTTTCAAGATTTGTAATCTTATCCAGCGAAACATTTTGATGAGCTTTATCAATCCGCCACAAACCTTTAAGAACCCCTAGCTACACATGCACAGGTAATACTGCATCTTTGCCATAGACCAACTCATAAGGAGTAAAGTTGGTAGCCACTTTGTACAAAGTTCTGTAAGCCCACAAACATTTTTCAAGGTTAGATTCCCACCCTTCAACCTGCTGATAGATGTATTTGGTAATCATCTTGACTATTTGTCCATTGGAACTCTCCACCAAACCATTGCACTTTGGATGGCATGGAGATGAAAATTGATGTTAGATCCCCAACCTTTCTACTAGAGCACACACCAATTTACTTCTGAACCCTTGTCCTCGGTCAGATATGAGCACCCAAAGGTACTCCAAAATGACAACATATGCAATCAAAAACAAACTGAGCAATAGTATGTGCGTTTACCTGTTTGACTGCTTTAGCCTCAACCCACCTGGTAAGGTAGTCTATGGCCACCACAACATACTTTCTACTGCTGGTTGATTTGGGAAATGGATCAATAGCATCCGAGCCTACTTTTCAAAAGATTCATGTGCTATGATAGCTCCTTGCTTCTCGGCTACCAATCGTCTTTCACCCATTACTTGGCACTGATGGCACGCCTTGCACCAATAATGCACATCTTGCACAACAGATGGCCACCAAAACCCCCCACTTCTTAAGATGCAAAAGAAGACTTGATCCTTACCTTGATGTCCTCTTTCCTCGTGGCACTGCTCCAATACCATACCAATCTCCTCTTTGTAAAGGATTCGATGTAGCACTCCATCTCTACCATGCATCATAAGATCTACACCTATGAGATCTTTGAGCAATTCTCCTTTTTTGTAGCTTGGAAAGCCCTTCAGAACATTGACATGTACTCAAGAAATCACCAATGTCTTTTAAAGTCTCTCTACCTGCATAAGTAGCCTGTGTCACATACAAACTCGACACATGAGTGTGAACACGACTGCTAGCCAACCGATCTGCTTCCTAGTTCTATTCCCTTCTCACATGTTTGAACTGCACCTCTTCAAAAAACTTCAACAGCTTCTTTACAAAGAAAAACCAATTCTTGATAGAATCCCTCTTTACCTACCATTGGCCCAAAAGTTGTTTGATAACCAACAGAGCATCACCTTTCAGTACTAACTTTGATATGCTGATTTCAATACACTGCTTTAGTCTTAGATGTAGAGTAAGATACTCTGCCTCATTGTTGGTATGTACTTCTTCCAAGTCGTAAGCTTTAGGAAAAATGACTGTGCTGTGTGGATCTTGAATGACCACACCTCCACTTTCTGTTTTAGTTACCGTTCTGTAAGCGCCATCAAACCACATAGTGAAGGCCCCTTCCAAGTCTGGTTCCTCTTTGTCCTCCTCTCGCACTACCCTTGGATAAATTGGTAATTTGACTTCCTTGTTGACTAGGATATCCGCCAAATGAGACCGACTCATGTGATCTACCTTGAACTCAAACTCAAACTCCTGAAGCTCTATCAACCATTTCATGATTCGATTCCCTGGCTTCAAGTGTAGCACCACTTCAGGAAAACGATTGTTAGCCGCCAACACATAAAATTTACGAACAATCAAATACACTTCGAACTTCTTGCAAGCAAAGACTAAAGCCATCACCCACTGTTCTGCCTCCGTAAAAGTAGAGTCTCCTGTACTAATTACCCTACTTTTGAAGTAGATAGGCTTATAACTTCTCCCCACCTTCTGTAGCAACACTGCTCCAATAGCCACCGTACCCATCGTCATAGCAACACAGAAGTCATCCTCTTGGTTAGGAGGGCACACTGTAGGTAGCTGACATAGAATACCTTTCACTTTGTCAAATGACTCTTGAACTTCCTCATCCCATTGAAATCCATGTACCTATTGAGCCCTTTTCTGAAGAGAGTAAACATATTGAGACAACATCCAAAAGAAGCGAGATAAATATATTAACTTATGCATGAATGATGCCAACCCTGTCGCACTGGTGGGAGGCTCCATGAGAACCAATGCCTTCACCTTCTCTGGATCCGCTTCTATTCCATTCTGTGATACCACATGACCTAACAATTGAGCTCTTGGTTGTGCCAACTTGCACTTATTTGGATTCAGTTGCCCTCCTTCTTCATCTAGCCTTTGAAAACACAACCTCAACTTGGACAAATGTGCCACCCTAGAACTATAACAACCAATATCATCCATAAAACTCTGATGAACTTACCCAAGTATGTCCCGAAAACCTTGTTCATCCAATCTTGAAATGTAGCATATGCATTCATCAGTCCAAAAGGCATCCTGTAGTAGACAAAGCATCCCCATGGAAAAATGAAGGTAGTCTTTAGCTGATCCTCCAAAGCAATACCAATCTAAATATCCTGAGAAACCATCCATAATAGAATAACATTCGTGTCCGGTAACCTAGTTTAGAATCTCATCCTGAAATGGCAGAGGGTAGTGATTTCGCTTGGTTGCAGCATTCAACGGCTTATAATCTACACATACTTGCCATTTTCCATTCTTCTTTGGAGTAATGACAACAGTAGAAACCCACTCAGACTCTTTCACTGGATATATAATACCTACCTCAAGTAACTTGTTGATCTCCTGCCATAGAGCCTCCTTTTGAATATCTCCCAACCTCCTAAGCTTCTCTGCTTTTGGACTTTATCCATCTTTAAGTAGGATCCGATGCTCCACCCCTTTAGCTCCTCTCAAATCTTTATACTCCATCAAAAATAAGTCAGGATACGATGCACATAGGTCCATATAGCCTTCCTTCTCCTGTTTGATTAAATTCGTACCTATCATATCTTCCACCTATATAGCCTTCAGACTACAGACAGACAGACTACAGACAGGGGCTGGCATACCTTTACCTGCACTGCTAGAATCTACGATAACCTCGAATAAATGTGTATCCAGCTTCAATAAATCTTCGTTCCTCTCTTCCTCTTTGACACTGGTGAACCCTTCATCATAAGCTGACTCGATTTCATACTCGTAACTGGTGCTAAAGTCTTGATTATCACCCCCGGCTGATGGATGAAAGCGACTCTCCTTTGTCTTCAAATCCAACACAATTGCCCCTCCATTTTCTCGATCTGGCAAGGTAAAGACCCCCTTCTCCCACTCGTGCTTGGCCCCAATTGCCAACAACCATGGCCTCCCCAATATAATTGGATAAGCATTTTCTCTTGGTTTCATGACAAAAAAAACAATTAAGCATTCAATTATCATAACCTTTACCTTCACATCCTGTGCCACTCCTAAATGCTGAGCTTTGGCATGGTTGGCCATCCTTATCCGCACATTGGATCTGATAATAGCTTTAATACCAATATCCCTCATACCAGACTCTGTGATCACACAAACCTACGCACCACCATCAATATAGGCTTGAACATGCTTCTTCTTTTCAAGCAAAACGTCCACCACTCAAAGCACATTGGTCGGACCCCCCACCCTCAAGGCTAGATTTTGTACCGCATGCACATCTCCTCCTAATTGGGGAAGCCTCGTACTGACATTGGTTGACCACTGCCTCCTTAATTTAGGGTTCAATGCAAGCAGTTGCCCAAAAGTCATGTTAGCTTTTTGATTTTGGACATCTCTTACCAGATCATATTCAGGATTACCACGTCCCAACTGAAAATCCTTTTGAGTAATTCTTCATCTTGGTCTTCTCTTGCTTGGCTCTGTCTGCTCTCTACCTTTGTTCACCTTCTCTTTACCCTTCTTTGCTCTAGTTTCACGTTCCGTCTTGATCTCTCTTTCACCTCGTGCTCTTTTGTTAGCCATAATATCAACCTCCTGCCTGTCAACACGAATAATATTAACCCTTTGCACTTCATCATTACCTAATGGAGCCGCTTGTGCTTGGTTTTTGACTGCTTGCTGCTCCCTTTGACCATTAAACTGCACCTGACCCCTGCCTCAACCAAACAGAGGATACATACCACCCCTTTCCCTCGGTGGGTGAGGGAAATCTGGAGCATAGTGGCCCTCCTCTCCACAATTGTAACATCTGCTAGGAAATTGCCTAGCCCTGCCTCTTCCTGTCCTTGCCTGACCTCTATCCATAACACTCAAACGCAACTCATGCATTTGCTCAGACAAATCTTGAAATGTATGTACCCATTGTTGAGGAACGGTTGCTACCCTTGATTAGGTTGATTCTCCATTTGAACATCTTCTTTTGGATTTGAGGTAGGATTGGGAACCATTGCTTCATATTCCAACCCACCTTGCTCAATCTTCTTTTTTATTTTTCGGCTCTTTGACCGTGCTATAGCAACAGCTCCGTTGTAATTCTCCGGGCCCTCGAAATCCACCTTTTCACGAACTTTGGGATGCAAACAAGCCATAAAAGTTTCCAATTTAAAGTACTCACCACCATTATCCAGCTGCATGGCCACTGCAAAGTCCCTCCAGCACGCTTCAAAGCGAGCGAGGAAAACACCGAACTCTTCTTTCACATCCTGCTTCAAACTCTTCAACCTTGCATCCAGATCGACAAGAGATACCTCTTTTTGAAAATCTTGTAGAAAACGGGCCCTCAACGCAAGCCACATAAGTCTTGGCTCTCCTTCCAAGGCATAGAACCATGTCTTTACTCTTCCCCGCATCAGCACTGGAATCATTTGCATTTTGATATCTTCATTTGGCTTATGCAGTGATAGCATATACAACTCAAAATTTTCCATCCACTCCTCCGGATTTTCTTCTCCGGTGAAAACTGGTCCGTAACTATGTTCTACCATCTCTCCTTGATGGAAACAACCTTCTTTGATCAACACCGACAAGAAATCAGCTGGTCCTCAATGGGGGCAACAAACAAGAAGAAGGAAGTAGGGATTTTTCTCTCAAGGAGGCTCTCTTGCTTGCTCTTGGAGAAGCAAGACACACTCTCTCTCGTGCTTAAGCAAGGACCCCTAACCTCTCAAATAACACCTTCAAATTGGCTAATTGACACTAAAAGCTCCACCTTAGCACACAGAACATCTATCTCATACCTTGCCAAAACTCCTTACAGCACAAATGCACCCACACTGCTCAACTCACCCTTCCCGACTCACAAAACACCTTGATTCTGCCCTCTTGGTAACACCCTTCAAGCTGCAGGCATGCCCTCTGCAAGCACTGACAAATACAAAAAGAGCAAGAGAAAAGGAGGGGGATGGGGAGAAGCAACACGAGAAATAGGGGCAAATGCTTAGTAATATTTCATAGAGAGATAGTACATTCAAGTATGCAGCTACAATGGCAAGATTACAATACACAGGCTTGCAGCCTCCAATAGCTCTCTCTGGCAAAAAAGCCTCTCGCAAAAAAGCCTCCAAAAAATCACTTCTATGTCCTTTTATAAGGCTTGGATAAGGCTGAGAAAGGAAACAACAAGGAGCTATCTAGCTCGGACAATCCATTGAAGCTTCTTTAAGAAGCTTTTGCATTGCCAGCACTTGCCAGCACTTGCCCCCTGCATAAGCCCCGCATGTGGGAGAATTCAATCCATGTGGTAGCCTCTGGGGGTCACCCTCCAAACTCTTAAAAAAGAAATTAAATAAAATCCATTTGATGCAAAAAATCCCCTTCAACTGCAACATCCTGCCATTTGTGGCTTGGAACTCCGGTTCCCAATCCGCAAAGCCTACCCACAAACTTACTTGTCGGACTCGAGATTCACCCCACCTTGCCGCACTTCTCAATTCCCCAAGCCCTCAAGCTAAGGCCGCAAAAACCGATCAAAGCATCTGCAACCAATCCCAAACAAGTGCACCCAATCTTCCGGCTTCTATATCTTTCTGCTCCGGGCTCCGTTTGACGTGCAATCAATTCTTGCTAACTACCTATGATGCATACCCTACTCTAGAACCTTAACGAGGATTAAAAAAATGCCAGATGTCATGATTCTCCAGGTGGTTAGGTGGGCACCAACCTAGCCCCCGTCAAAACTTCAACTGGCCATAAAATGCAAACCGTGGTTGTGATTTGCAATCTAAAAAAAGATGGGTAGGCTCCATAAATTGAGCACTACATGCCTATAGCCTGACATCCCCTTGGACAACCTATCCCCAACTGCCCTATCCGGTAAGAATCTGCAACACATTGAACCTTCAACCTTCAATAACTTGGGTTTCGTAGCTCTGTTTGGTGAGCCGTCTGGACCTGCTCCTTTCGCACTTCAAGCTCTACATTCTTGGACCCAAAAGTTGCACCTTTCATCTCCTTCACCTGTTACCCAAATTAGCCGCTTTTGGAGCCTTTCTTGGCCTATAAACCGCATCAGCCGTACATCTCCGTTGCTACCTGTTAGCCCATGATCTTCCTAGCTGCTCCAGCCTTTTGCCATGTTTCTGCTAACCTGCATATATCTACCCATGGGATCTTCTATGGTCAACACACTTTGGCTATACAAGCGTGGACTCAAGGGATCAACGGCTCCCTATCCATCCAACATCAATAAATCTCTAGCGTCTTTGACTACTCTCCTTCACCTTAGCAATACCTACAAAGTCAATGACTTCCTGTGGCTGCCGCTCATCAATGTGCTGATCCACAATGTTTTGCAAGCTTGCTGGACTTGCTTGTGCCAAGGACTACCTCATCTACCACATCGCTACTCCTACAAGTTGTTAGCAAGCCTCACCTTGTTCCTGACTCAAGTCCTTGCCTTGGCCAATACCTGCAGCCTCCAGCCTCTACAACTTGACATTTCACTACCCGCTTACCTCTCATTTGTTGAGAAACAGGCATGCACACAAAGAGAGACTCGTGAGAGAGGCAAGAATGAGATTCGTATTACGCTTGCCAAGGGTAGTTTCAATCGTACATCAAAGTGGTGGTTGCCCATCAGTTACAAGGGGAAACTGAATGTCCAGGGAGGTTCCTGGGAAACTAAAGTAGGGTGGCTTAATTTATTAACTTATTGCACCACACACCTCCCTAAGTTGATAATTCCCATTACAATGGTTTTAAGCCAAGCTGCTGACAACTTTCACGATGTTTAGCCTTTGGGATTGACTTGGTTAGAAAATCTGCCCATTGTTGTTCTGTACAAACATGGGAGAGCTCAATGCTACCTTCTTGAATGAGCTCCCTGATGAATGGTAACTTCATTGCTATGCTTTTCTGAGTGTTTAAGATTCTTTGCAAGCATTCTAGAATACACGTTGTCACAATGAAGTACAAGAGCCTGATTGAGGAAGAGGGTAGTCTCCATCAAGAAGTATTTGAGTCAGATGCCTTCTTTCAAGGCAAGTGTCATTGCTACATATTTAGCTTCTGTTGATGACAAAGTAACTCTTTCTTGTTTCTTAATTTTTCAAGAGATTGCACCACCAAATAAGAGAAAAGCATACCCTGATGTGGATTGAAGAGTTTCTAGATCACCCCCCCCCCCCCCCCCCCCCCCCCCCCCAAATCTACATCAGAATAGCCCACAAGGAAGGGCGTTGGCAGAGGATGAAAAACATAATAGGAGATGTCGTAATCCTTTGTATGCTGCAAATAGCGCATGAGATGCTTCAGATATTGGATGTGAATCAGCCCAGGAGCCTTCATGTAGTGTGATAAAAGATTTGCAGTGAAACAAATGTCAGGGCTTGTACAAGTTACTAGGTATGGCACTCCGCCAAGGATGTTTGAGTATGGAAAAGACTTGGTATTAGCAGCTAAGGAGGAAGGTAGTTCAGATTGCTTTAGCTTGAGTGAAGTTGGGAAAGTCCCACTGTGAGTAGCATGGCACGAGAAGTTGCAAGTGTGGTGCGGTTCTTCCGCTCAAAGACCCCATTTTGCTGAGACGTGTAGGGTACTGTATATTGCTGTTGTATGCCTTCATCCATGCAAAAGTTTTTAAATGCATTGGTAACATACTCCCCTCCATTGTCTGAGCAAAGTGTTTGTACAGGTAGATCATGATGGCACACTACCAAGCTGCAATACTCCTTGAAACTCAAAAGAACTTGTGACTTTTGCTTCAAGAATTAACTGTTGTGCACCTGCTGAAGTCATCACTAAATGCTAAAAAGTACACTAAACCTGTAAGTGAGGTTGTCTCCATGGGTCCACATAAATCATTATGGACCAATTGATTCAACTGAGAAGACCGCGTCTGAGATCGATTATATTCGAGACCAGTGTTTGCCAAAGATATTTTTAACTAGCTAAAATTATAAAATTTCGGCTAGGTTGCAAGGTTTTCTTGAGTGAAAAATAGCGTAAAATTTTGTAAGTTTAGTGTAAACACCAGAAATTCTTCAAATTTTGACCTAAAAATCTAAAGACATTTTATTGTGCCCTTATTTACTTTCAATTGGGAGAAGTATTTCTAGCAAGCTCTATTCAAGGCCTGTGTGCCTGTGTGTGTGTGTGTGTGTGTGTGTGTGTGTGTGTGTGTGTGTGTGTGTGTGTGTGTGTGTGTGTGTGTGCGCGCGCGCGTGCCGCTTCTTGAAAGATGCGAGAGATGAGGGTTTCAACAGTGAAGCCTATTACTGAAGCTTGAGTAGTGATGAATGGGTGCCAAGATGACAACAATGCAGCAAGGAGTAGCATGGCCTGCAGGCTGTCATCTAATTGAAGGCCGAAAGGATGGCATTTCCAAGAGTGTGCACCAGTCATCGAGAAACTTGGAGGTATCCTGCTGTTTAGCAAGCATAGCAAGAAGAAGTTTCTTGAGTGCGGTAACACGAGTGATGAGATCCTCGTGATGGTAGGAAGCACGTAACAAGTTCCAAATCTTGGCTGCAGATTGGCAGCGCCTGACCATTTGGACCTGATGATCAGCCAGGTGTAGCATGAGTTCAGCCTACGATTGAAAATCCTTGGTTGTCCAATCAACACTATTTGCAATGGGTTTGGGAGTAGCTCCGCTAACAATATCCTAAAGATTTGATCGTTTGAGCATCAAGGTTACCCAGGTGGCCCATGTGAGGTTATTAGGGCCTGTAAGCTTATGTAGGTGATCGCTCCTCACTGTGGAGGGAATGAGGGAGGCAGGGGCTTGTGCTTGCTGAGACATGATTGTTGTCCGGATCAAAAAGCACGCACAGGCAAGTACAGCTTGCGCAGGGAAGAGAAGGGTGGTGGGTGTTGGGCGTGCTTATAGTGATACCATGCTGAGAAACACACATGCACACACAAAGAGACTTGTGAGAGAGACAAGAATGAGATTTGTATTATGCTTGCCAAGGGTAGTTTAAATCATACATCAGAGTGGTGGTTGCCCGTCAGTTACAAGGGGAAACTGAATGTCCAGGGAGGTTCCTAGGAAACTAAAGTAGGGTGGCTTAATTTATTAACTTATTGCACCACATCATTGTCATCATCACTCGAAGGTTCAACTATCACTCAACCAAAATTTTGGAAAGCCTTGGAAGCTTGTATTGAAGCTCTACAACAATTGCAACTTGCATTTCTTATAGATCTCGTCATCTGCCTCCTCGCCATGCCATTGAAGATGTTAGCGAAGCAAGGCTTTTTCAATTTTAGTGTCAATTTCCACTAGCTTTGAAACTTTACATACCAAGCACCCACTCCCACGCCCCACTTAAGCCCATCTTCCCAGTTACATCTTGGAGAGAGCTCCCACATTCATAAACTTTGAGCTTTGCCTAATTGGGTATCCATATGCTACCAAAGGCTTTGATCTCAAGAAAGTGAGGAAAGCTTTTCCATGCATGGGAACCCCCCCATATATTTTTGCCCTTTTATCAAAATATTTCCCATTATATAAGTTACTTTTGATTTTTTCTTCCTTTTTCACAAACGTTTTAGCCTATATTAAATAAATAATACTTATGCTAATCAATCACGATGTAGCATAAATAAGTAAACTTTCTTTGTTGATCTCTCTTTTGACCTTAAATATTAAATATATATATATTCTAGTATTTTCTAATATTTTTTTTCATGTATATATATTATTCCACTCTACCAAACATTTTATTCACTAGTTTTCATTTTCAAACCTCAACCCCACTTTCAAATTTCAATAATACCTCCATCTAGATGATTGCCAATCTTTTCAACACTCTAGGTCATGTTTTCATACACATGAAGGAGCTTACACTTGAAGGCAAGAGAGAAGTCCACTCAAAGGGGACCACCAAAAGACTTTTGCAGCCACAAATAATACATTATTTGGCTGAATTTTTAAGTAAAGAAGAACCCCGAATCTGAAGGAGCGTTCAACATGAAAGATGTAGCTCGTGATCTCAACTTTTAGCTCAAATTTTTTCAAAATTTTTGGAGTTATGAACACGGAGATATGATTTTTGTAGTGGACCCCACTTTTCTCGTGTAATGGTGACACAGGCCATCCCCACTTTTCTTCCTTCTAGAATGGCTATGGTTCTACAAGTCTTCAAGCATGATTACAAGAGACAAGGCTCTTTTAATGAGGTCTTGGCTAGTCTAGAGTAATTCTATCACCATTTTTGGAGGATCCATCCTCATCAATAAATATCCACCTTCGACAACCTCTCTTATAATTTTCTTACCTCTCTCTTCTCTCCCTAATAAGATTATGTCTATCCAAAGCTAGACTATTGTAAATATTTCCTATCCTCCACATCCTACCCACATTCTCTCTTCTCTCTCTATTGACTTTGGTATTTTAAATAATGAGGAGACAAGATGGGAGCCAAAATCACATGCACCCCATTTTCCTAGTCACCAAAGTGGGACACTCACCTCAAATAGAAATATTGCTAAATCCTTCCCTCCTTCCCTATATAAGGAGGCCATGAGAGCTCACTTGGGGAAGAGAACACACACACACACACACCTATCCATACACACACTTGTGCTACATGCTTGTAGCATGAACCCTAATCACATAATCACAACACCATCATCATCACCATCACCATGCACAAAAGATGAGCACCACACCTCCACACCACTTGTAATTAAGGGTTGAAGGCACAATTTCAAGAAGAAGAAGGGTGGACACACTCATGATATTCCTCGCCATCAACTCCCATCTCTCCATTATGCCTCCTACGATCTTGTCCCCTTCTCATTTTCCTGCCATACGCTACCTATTGTATTCATCTTTTGCAAGCAATCAACACACTCCATCTTGGTGCCATACTTTGTGTCGCTTTGGATACATCTCATTGTGAGTGTGGTGTATGCTTGTTCCTTGCCTTTTTTTTCTGCTTATGTAAAGGTGTGCGGATTCGCCACCATACACACACACTCTCTCTCTCCCTCTCATATTCCTATCATCTTGCTACTTCCATCTTGAGGTGTGCGGATTCGCCACCTCTTGTATGATAAGTGAGCATACTCGCAAGTTTCCCCTACCTCATTATCTTGCTTACTAACATGCACGAGTAGCAATCCCATTCTCACTCATGCACCACTCCTCTCACCTTATTCTCCGACCACCCCATTCCACATTTGGGCGTGGATCTTGAAATTGTTTTCCATGGCATGCTTCATTGTGTATATGTATGTGTCCTAGCCGCATATCTTGCTAGGTGGTGCCCCTAATGTGTATCCCCCATGATGAGGCCATTGTGCATAGTCTTGGTGTAGAGGCCACTGGGTCTATTTTTTCACTTCCGCCTCTCAAAAGCATGAAATTCACTCAACAATCCAAGTCCTTGCGGCACGAAAGTTTGAGATTTTGTGATGAGGTGCTTCACAAAAAAGGTGAAGAGTGACTTCACAAAATCCTCTTTTGCAAGAGGCTCATTTTTATAAATGTATGTACTACATGTGCACGAAGGCACTTTAAACATATGTACATAAGAATGTGACACTACCTTGCAAAAACAAGGTAAGACCTTTCTCATGAGCACACACATTTGCACACATGAAGAGCACTACATTTGGCATGTATGTGTGCATTAGAATTTAGCCAAGATGATTGCACCCTCTCAAGAACATACCAACGACACAACAAATGATGACAACGAAGATGAAAATATCAACAACAACAAAGAAATGAAGATGATTTTGAAGAGGGTACGCATGACAACCTCTTCACACATGAATGAATGAATAAATAATTCTTTTTTACTACCCTAGGTCATTAGAGAACCTATCTTAAGTCTCACTTGTGAACCATAGCGAGGTATCTGGTAGAGGAACCGGGGCATTGAACCATGGTCATTCCATCCACTGAGAATCACCTTGATGTATCCAATTGAGAGTCGTGAGTGTTAAAATAAGTGAGAACCGGCATGTTGAATCACGGTAGTTGAATCCTATAAACCTAGAAGTAACTCATGACCAAAACAAACATTTGTGTTTTGCCCCAAGCTTGGATTAATTAAAGGGGCAATTGTTGGGGTAAGCCCAACTTGTGGCAACTTGTGGGAAAGCCTTGTAGCCACCTAAGAAAATATAAATGATGACATGGTCCAATAGCAAGAGGATGCAACCCCTTAAGCCAATGATTGTAAAGCACTAAGCCTATTTGAGAGGTTGTTTTATAATCAATCTTTGCAATTTGAGCTATCATGATTGTGTCTATACTTTACCTTTATGATTTTGTCCTAAGCTATAACCTAACCTTAATCTTGATTTCTCTAACCCTAACCCTAGTATCATGATGAGATTAAGGCTTCATCCACCAAGCCTAGGTCACTAATGATGCTTAGGGTAGAGCACACTTCCGTCCCCCAATTCTAACAATGAAGAGGCCTTGATATTTTTCAATGGAGGAGACAAGGCCAACTTCATTTCCCTGAATTGGTGACTCAACTTGCAATTATTCTTGAAAAAATGGGACCATAGATGGATGATTCTCCAGTGGCACTCGAGCATGATGCCGCCATTACACTTGTTTCTTGTGCATTGACTACAAGGATCTCAACATAATCACCATCGCCCAAGGTGGATGATATAATTGACATATTAGAGGGTTCTTCGTGCTTCAATAGAATTGATTCGGAAACTCAAGGGGTCACTATATGGAAAACCCTCTAGTTGTGAGTTTTTATTAATAAAAGGGACCCATTTCTTATGCATTCTATATTTTTTTTTTCAAGATCATTGTTTTTCAACACCCTTCTATATGTGAAAATGTGAGAAAACATAGATTAAAATAATCCACGTTGTTGAATCCACATTATTAGCTTTTTTTTAATTGTAGTGACCTCCTCGGTTTTGAAAAGTGGCTATCATGAGATGAGGATCACTCCTAGAAATGCGTAAAAGATCATCCTTGGATTGGACTAGTATTTGGTGATGCCATTAGGTCTCACAAATGTTCTTGCAACATTCAAAAGTATGATGGATTGAATTTTTAAGAACATTTTCAATTTATGGACACTTTCTTTGACGACATCATCATCCTCTTCAAGAATGTAGAGGAGCACATAAAACATCTCCTACACATTTTTGAGGCACTATGAAAGCACAAAGGCTCAAAGATTTTTGGGGTTGGGCACGTTCTATCAATGGCTCATCCGAATGCTTATGAAGATTGCCTAACCAGAACTGCATACCCTAACTCAGAAGGTGTTCCATTCACTCACGGCCTATCAGAAATTTTCACGTTTGAGAGATTCTAGTAAAAGTTGGTGATTGGTCCTATTTTGATTTTTTAAGATTTGTAGAAGCCATTTAAGGATTACTGTGATGCTTGTGGTTGAAATTTGGGTGTGATCTTGATGCAAGAGGGGCATGTCATAGCTTATGAGTGTCATATGTTTTCTAGACATGAGAGGGTTGCACAAACTTATGAGGAGCTATTAGGACTGATTCACCCTTTGATGCAGTGGATGAACTACTTGCTTGGAGAAAAATTTACGATGTTTATAGGCCATCAGTGTTGGAAGTATTTTTTGTCCTAGCAATAGCTTTCACGTAAAAAAAGAGATGGGAAAACATTGTCACAATTTCATTTCCATATTGCTTACCTCATGAGAAAGAAGAATATGGTAAGCCACAGATACCTGCTATCACTCATTGCACCTTCAATATTTTGCAGATTTGTTGAAGCAATACATTTTGGATATATATTTTAATGATATCTTTGACAAGGTACAAAGTGGGGAGACAATTACACGATGTTCCCTCAAGGAAATGTTTTTGATGGGAAAATCCATCATCATGTGTGTGACATCTGGGTTGTGCAACCCTCATTTTGTGAGCCACCGAGGCATTGAGGTAACTTTGAACGGTGTGAAAAAGCATTTCTATTGGCCACAGCTCAAGAAGGATGTGGACAACCTTGTGCGCACTTGTGTAGTGTGTCATGAGTTAAAGTTTGACAGACAATTGACAAGACTCTTACAGCCTTTACCTATCTTGGATTGACCTTGCAAAATTATAGCAATGGATTTTATCTTTGATCTTCTGAGGACTGAGAGTGGGCATGATGCCGGGCGGCGGGGGGAGGGGGGGGGGGGGTCACTTAATAATTATGTGACTATCACGTAAGTGCAATAAAAGGGATTATTAAATTTCCATTTTCTCATATTTTAGGATATAGAAGGGTATCCTAAAATGACATTGGTAATAATTTATAGATTGAATATAAAAATTTATAAATATGATCTCATTTGGTAGATCCTTGATCACCACTCTCGTGATTTTGGACTACCTCTTACTGGAATTGATTTACCTATCTTTGCTTCATATTCCAATTTAGCTACCTTTTCTTCAAATTCTTTTGAGTACCCATTCATTTCACAAGTGTAGCAGCTAGAATTCCTCCTTCTGAAGTCATCTTTACCTCACCCTTGACCATTGGAGCCCTAATATTGCTCTATTCTAGGTCTAGTACTCGTATCACCCTCTTCTAGGCCTAGTACTAGTACTAGACCGGATACTGTCCTCTTCCAAACCTAGTATTGTATTGGCATTCTTTTCTCTAGTAATAGATGTTCCATGTATTTTTGGCACCTCTAAGTTTGTTGATGCAATCATTTGCATTTCTTTTTCCTTTCAAAATTTTGTATCCTAGTTTTATAGTTATTGCAGACATGGCCAAATGCCTTACAATATGTACAATGAGAACAATCATTGAACCTATAATCTTTTAATTTGTACTTCAAACACGAGGTCCATGCCTTGCCAAATGAAGGTCTGATCCTAGACATTTCTGCAATTTTCTTTGACCACCTCAATGTCTTTGTCCCTGATCCTTTCTTCTTGACATTGACATGATCATCTGACTCACTATCATACAAATTGGAGCTCGATTTGGACTTTGACACATCAGTCAACATCTCACTATCATTGGAGTCTCTTTGTCCCTTGTTGCCCCTTTCTTTCTTTCCCTATTGCTCTAGTTTCAATGCACTTTGTACCAGGTCATTGAATTTATTTTTTGTTGCTTGAACCTCTTGTTTCTCAAGCTTTTTGATTTTAAAACCACTAAGGAACCAAGCGTACATTCTTTTCTCTAAGACGGGCTTGTTCAATTGCCTAGTGAGCTTGCAATGTATCTTTTAACTGAGAGATTTTCCTAGTTAATTTTTTCCAGATCACATAAAATATCTTCATCACCTCTATAGTCACTTTTGATTGTGATCTTTTCCTACCAGATTTTATCTAGATCACATAAACTATCTTCATCATCACTATAGTCGTTATACTTAATTTTATCTGCTTCACAAAAAATATCTTCATCACCTCTTGTTAACTGAGTCAACTTCAGTTAATAGAAGCTGCTAAAGATCAAAGACGTACGAATGCACATCGAGGATGAATTCAAAGAAGCAATAAAGATCGGAGTTACACATTTTTCACCGTTTTCCAAAATGGTCACGTATTGTAAATTTCTGAATTATTTCAAGCCATTGTAATATTTTAATGTGTTACGGGCTCAATGGGAGTTCCAAGTTGTAAAGAATAGGTCACTTACTGTGCCTAGGTTGCAGATTCAGTAAGTGGTGAGCCCTAAAGGCCTTGGGTGCCTGGACATTGAATATTTTTACCCTAGATATATAAGGCAGTGTGTAAAAGAAATTAGGGTTCTCATGTCATTGTTGAGAACACTCTTTGGTGAGAGCTCTTGAGGTGTGTGGCTATGGAGTCCTTGAGCTTCTCCTTGCTCATGAGACTTGATTAACACTAATCAATGATTCATTCTCTCTCATTATGCCTCTCTCTTACTTTTTATGATTGCCTATGATGCTTAGATTAACTAGATCTTAACTAATTAATGGTTAATCCCTCTCTAATCTTGTGTTATTGCCCTCTTTTTCTTGTGTGTGCATGTAGGTTTGATTGGAGTGTGGTGATCAATAGATCTATGTGTGTGTGCTTGCGATTAGTGTGTTGCATGATAGGATTAGTGTTATGTATGTCTTGCAATCGTAGTGTGTGTGATTGGGTTGATTAGAGGTGAAGAGAAGTGGATATGGAGATTGCCCTTCATTGCGGCTTGTCTCCTCCATAGGCCGAGAAGCTCACCTCGTAGAGTTAACCATTTGTGTTGCCACGATTAGCTCACTAACCGTGTGAGTGTTTTCATGCCCTAGCCGTGTAGCTCATCCCTCCGGAATGATAATTTTGTTGGTCATTGGAGCTATTGCAACTATGGGACCCCCAACATTTGGCACCGTTGCTAGGGACGATGGCCCACGCTAGTGTAATTGTGGCATAAACGAATGCGTTCCCTCACTAATTTCACTACTAATTTCACTTGTGTGTTTATGTTTTTGTGGATTTTGAATGTGTGTGCATGAAGAATTGTGTTCATAATTCCCTAATGTGTGATCATATCTTGCCAATTGTGTGTTTACACACTCTAATTTCACACTAACCCCTTGCTAATTTGACTAATTTTTGCCGATTCACTAATTTGCTATGAAGGATTGGAGCATTCAACCATTCAATTGATCTTCAATGGAAAGGTAATTAAGGTGGTATTCTCAACCTCCCTAGAATCTAAGGATGTGTCGAATTGTGTAGAGATCCCACCATGATGCAATGTAATGTTGATACAATGTAATGCTATGCTATGTTGATGCAATGCAACGTGATGTTAGGGATTGAAAATTTTGCGATTATTCATTTTCACGCCGTCGTAATGCCAATTTTTTAAGGAATTGGCGGCGCATGAATTTGATAGGTTTCAATTGCTAATTGATGATTGTGCTAATTGGATGCCTAATTGAGTTAATTACATGCTTGGATGGTCAATTTCAAGTGTATGTGCGCTAAATACAAGTGTGTGTGCATTCTAATTGACATTAGGGGAATTTTGAGGTCATTTTTCTGCCCTATAAGGAAGTTTGACCAAAAGATTCTCTCAAAAGTTGTGCGTCCGGTAAAATTTTTGCAAATGAGCTCCAAATCTGGCGAACCTTGCATATTTAGATTCTACTCGTCGAGCTCTTTCCGGTGATATATGGGTTGATAGGGTTTAGGGTTTGGAGGTCCGATGAGGAAGTTATGCAAAAGATACCGTTAATCTTTTGCTAAGCTAAAAGGTATCTTTGGCATAACTTCCTCGTCCGACCTCCTCCAAACCCTATCAACCCATATATCACCGGAAAGAGCTCGACGAGTAGAATCTAAATATGCAAGGTCCGCCAGATTTGGAGCTCATTTGCAAAAATTTTACCGGATGCCCAACTTTTGAGAGAATATTTTGGTCAAACTTCCTTACAGGGCAGAAAAATGACCTCAAAATTCCCCTAATGGTGTGTGTATGCCTAATTTTAGGTGTGTGTGCACTATTTTACCCATGTTTGAGCACCTAGAAATCAAGGTGTACGTTATGATTTTTCAATTGTGATGATTGATGTGTGTTGTGCTCATGCTAAACTAATGATTTGTGAAGTCACATTGCAAATCCGACAAATTTAACCCTTTTGTGTGCGCACCTAAAGATTGGTAAAAACTGCCAATTTTTTAGTGTGTGTGCGCCTAAAAAAGTGTTTAACTTGCATGGTTAATTCAATGTTTTGATTGTATAAATGATGTGTGTTATGATTAATTTCTGCGTTTTTGTGCTCAAAACATTTACGCACTCTAATTGCGTCAATTTTTGACCTATTTTTGTCGATAATTTTGCCGATTTAATTGCATAGTCTTGATTTTATTGATAAAATTTTTGGCAATTGAATTGATGTGATTTTGGCTGCACTATTCTTCAATCTGTGGAGAATTTGTAAAAGAAAAAAGGGTATTTTTCAGATAAGTTTTGCAATTGTTTGGTAATTTTTGCATAAATTTTTGGATAATTCCATAATAATTTGATTTTGCGATCTTTACAAGCTATTTTGTGTGTGCGTATTTATGCCATCATTTTGTTTGCATTTGTGCCCTCCGTGGTCGAGTTTTGAGTGTTTTGCTATTTTTGAGGTCCGGGTTTATTTTTGTGTCGTAAATCACGTTTTCGATAAAATTTGCTATTTTTAATGTGCTTTTGCGTATCGAAAATATTCGGTTGTGAATGTCGGTGATTTTCTAAGATTCCTAGATTTTGTTTGGGAATTTTTTGGACTTTTCTGGCAAATTTAAGCATTTTCGGCCATTTTTGGCATTTTTTGGAAATTTGAAAAAAAAAAAAAGAAAGCCAGCTTGCTCAAAAAAATAAAAAACACACAAAAAAAACATAAAAAATCTAAAAATTTGCAAATAAATCACAAAAAATCAAAAACTAGCATAGGTAAATCCCTAAAACATAAAATTTTTGTAAAAACTTAAAAAATTCATTAAAAAATCTAACACTGATTGGAAAAAATCCCAAAAAATCATAACATCTTCTAAAAAATTTAGAAAATTTACAAAAATAATTCTAAATATCAAACTTTTTCATAAAAATTGTAAAAAGTCATAAAAAGACCAAAAATTTTAGAAAATTCAAAATTTCACAAATAATTAGGAAATGTAAAAAGAAACTCATCGGAAGTGCCAGAAAAAGACCAAAAAGCCAGAACGAGCTAGCAAAAGCTAGAAAGAGCTAGAAAAAGGCGAAAAAACCCAGAAAAGCAAAAAAATCACACGCCGAGCAACAACACAGAAACGAGAAAATCAAAAGCCGAAAAGCAACGCCAAAGAGTGTATCGCACACCGAGCGAACACCGCAAACCGAGGACACAACGCAAAGCGAACCAGATCAGTGGGAAGAAGTGAGAAATCGACCAACTCGAAGCAATTGAGTTGCAGTCAAATTTCCAAAATTTTACATGCTAGAAATTGGCTAGTGCGAGTAATTGCACTGCAAATTAACTTCTAATTGGATAAACTGGAGCACAACTCGCATATGATTGCAGATTAGACTAGTACGAGCAACAAAAATTCTATTAATCAATACCAGAAGCTGCCAATTGACAATTTTTGTGGATTAAGCCGACGTGGACTCAAATCGATTCGAGAGTTCAAATACAGCAGGACAAGCCAGTAGCAGTGGCAACACATGCACAACTGCAACAGAGCAGATTTTACAGCTTTATGGCTACAATGGAGATAAAGTCTTGTACACAGATTCAGAAGGCCATAGATATCTAATGAGCAGTAAAAGCATCACAAAAGTCAAGATCTCATTGATCAGGGTAAAGCCTGATTCAAAGAACTCCTAGATGTTCACTGACTTGAGTGGAGCCAGGTATTGCAAGCTCAAAGATGAGGTACAAATAGAAGTTCAAAAAGTCAACCCAAGTGGTTATCCAAAAATCTGCACAAGCCAACAAAACATACAGGTGGTACATATGCAATCAGGATCATTGTACATGGACTACAATGGTCAGATCTGTAGTCGAGAACCAGAATTCCAAGATCCAACAGATCAACCAATAAAAGCTAGTCTAATTGGAGAACCAAGCCAAGGATGGTACAAAGGTCAAGATGGAGCAATCTACAACTTGATTCTCAATGTTCTAAAAGAAGATGCCGACAACTTGGCAAGTACAAAAGCTGAAACTTCTCAACTAGAGCTCGACATGACAAAACCACTTGAAATACCACCAATCATGGCATATTGCTCAGATTGTGGACGAAAAGGTGGTCATTTTTTTGAAGATTGTCCAAGAAATCCAGAAAACAAGTACACATCAACTGCCAACAAGCAAGGTACATAGCAAATTAGAAATGAGAATCTCGATGTAAGCGCATTAACTCGTCACTTTTAATGCAATCAGATGATTCTATATTAACATAAGAAGCACCAATGAAAGCATTGCAAATTCAAAATGAGCACAAAAATGCACAGGCACGTGAAAAGCTTAAAATTGATTCTTTGAACAACAAATTCTTGCATGAATTTAGTCAAGGTGTTGAGATATCACCAAAAGTTGAAAAGACGGTTAGGTTTGCAAATGATTCTGCATCCATTGATACAAGTGTGTAATCATTCACAAGTCTAACGGACACATCAAATAGAATGATATTAGTTTTTGTATGGTACACATAATTCATATGCACACTATGTGGACCAAAAAGGAAAACTGTACAAAAAGGATCAACCTGTGTTTGAGCGGCCCACATACGAGCTCATAGAAGTGCGTTCAGTGATAGATCAGAAAGGATGGTTCATTTTAGAGGAAAGATTATATTATAGCCCATCCTCTCTAGAGATGAACGATATTACCCAAGTGAACCCAGAAATCTGTTTAGAGCCAAACTCTCTTCCACTAGAAATCAAGCTTCGATGTTGTGAACAAATGAACATATACTTTGACCAAAACAGTCGTAGATATAGATGAGTGTCTAGCATCTATGATGCCTTGGGTCCTAAAACCACAGAAGCTTATATCATAGGAGATCCATGGGATAGACAATATCAGGGCAAAGATAATGCTATTTATAGCTTGACTTGGGGAATAATTTGTCATGTTTCAAGGAGATACATAGGAAACTATGTAGAAGGTTTATAGATGCCAAATGTCAACAGTGCTACCCAAAGTGTGCCTTTACAATCCCAAAAGGTGAGACTAAACCAAATCCAAACAACTTTGAACTCTTACAATGAAGCAGGATATAGTGATCACCCTATGAAGGGGGGAGCTGTAAATCAATCAAGCTCAGCTTATGTATCAGAAAATGCTACACCAGTTAGAAGCCCTAGGGCTTCTAGCCAACAAACCTCTTCAAAGAAAAAACCATTGAAGGATCATATGGTTGTTGGAAGTTTCCAATTAACCCAGGTTCCCTCAAAATCAACAGACAAATGCCTCTATGAAGATTATTAGGGACAAAAGTTTCAACTGATCGCCACAAGTCTAAGCCAAAAGACAATAAATCCAATAGTGTTCAAACAGCTACATGTGATCAAGCTCACATCTGCATATCAAGATGCACATGGTAACAAATATCAGCAAGATAAGGATCTTGTACAAGCCCCTACGAATGGCCAGACTGAAGTCAAAGACTATCTAAAGATGATGCAAAGCCTCAAGCTGCCAAAACAGGTGACAAAAAAGCCAAAGTCAATGAAAGCTAAAGTCCATAAGGATATACAAATCACCACCTAAATCTCCTCCAAAGAGACAGATTCTGCCAAAAAGTACAATTGATCTATTAAGGTCAAAGGTTACTTAGATGTAGGTGGACAATGCTCAACAATTGCAAAAGGTGCAATATTACAGCCAATGGAGTTGACATCAAAGGAAGCAGGTGATCAAACCAAAGAAAATGCAAATAAAGTTAAACCAAAGGATACTGTCACAACAAAAGCAGTCAATTCAGACACGATTCCTAAGATGATCAAGTGCAACATCGTCAATAAAAACAAAGAAAAGCTGTCAAGAGAAGTAAAGCTAGATTTTCAGTTACACAAGATCCTCATGTCTTTTCGCACTTGGAAAAGATGTGGCCAATCACAACTGGAAGATGCTCCTAAATTTGTGATCA
This sequence comes from Adiantum capillus-veneris, assembly GCF_014529385.1. NCBI lineage: Eukaryota > Viridiplantae > Streptophyta > Polypodiopsida > Polypodiales > Pteridaceae > Adiantum > Adiantum capillus-veneris. Next base: position 48,247,862 of record NC_140954.1, read on the forward strand.
TATCAACAAACAAACAAGCAGAATGCTGGGGAATCATCTCCACCACCATTGAAGTAAGTTCATAGATCATCAAAGCTCAATTCCATGTGATCATAGCAAAGGATATTCCAAAAGATCTCATAATGGGAATGCCAATGGCCGAGAAGATGTTAGAAATATAGAATGTAAACAAGATGCAGTCTTCAAAGACAATCAAGAATGGAGATCAACACTAGTCACCCGCGAACGACAGCACAAAGTCCTCAAGCACAAATAAAATGGAGACTAATGCCAAAGAAAAGATTATTAAAGATGATTCATCTCCATCAATCAGAACTTCAGAAGAGCTCAAAGAAAATCAGGTAATAGCAACTGTAGATCAAACAAAGCAAAGAGTAACCACGGAAGCCATTGAGCAGAGAATGACACCAAAGCCAGAAGTTAAGAAGAACAAGTTTTCAATCAGCCAAGAAGCAATAGGAAGTCCAAATATCAATCAATCATTGACAGTTGAATCAGCTGATGTAAGTCAGATTGGAAAACAGGGTCTCAAGGCACCCTCCATAGAGACACAATTAGATCAAGATGAGACCATGGCAAAAGCAGAACAAAGATCTTTAATAGAACAAAAAATGCTAGATTCAGAGTTGCACAAGTCACAAGAATCAAAGAAAAATCTTGCAGACAAAGGTAAAGCTAAAGTGGAACTTCCACCGACTAGCAAAGAAATTGTGACAGCGTATGCCTCTACATCAAAGAATCCTAATGGATTAGATTCTTCAAGCGAGTCAAGCTTTCAAAATTTCAAATCAATTTCTAACCCAACTAGAACCTCTAAGGAGACACCCCGAAAAACAAAGATATATCAGCCAAAGTACTCAACAAGGCAAAGGAAAGTCAAGCAAGTGTTTGTTTCGAGCAGTTTAGTCAAAGTCAATGATCCAGTTTGGATTAAAGATAGAAAATCAACACAAAAAGACAAACACATGGGATGGATGGCATCACAGTGGAGATTAAAATAACATCAGTATTATGGAGGTAACAAACAAATATGCGTTTCAAAACCTCAGGTAAGGGCATATGAAGTAACTTCAAGTCCCTCCCAAGAAAGAAGGCCCACTAGGTATCACCTCGACAATATTCTAGGGTACCTAAGAAGCATGTATACAATAGAATAACATCGAAAGATGCTTAAGTCTACCACAACTTACAAGAGGATACTGAACAAAGATGGATCTCAAAGAATCTTCCTCTTAGACAAGGATTTTATACAGGTTATACAAAGATACAGGTTATACAAAGATACAGGTTCTGAAGTCAACAGAATAACATCGAAAGATGTTGAACTCTACCACAACTTACAAGAGGATACAGAACAAAGATGGATCTCAAAGAATCTTCCTCTTAGACAAGGATTCTATACAGGCTATACAAAGATTTGGCTACCAGTCAAACACAAGCCAACTGCAACTACATTAGACCTGCATGAAGATCTCAAGAAATCAACAAGACCTAGAGCGAAGCAAAGTCAACAATGGAGATACAAAGGGCATCAAGAGTTTTGGATTCCTAAGTCTTCCAATGCTCCGAGTCAAAATCCAAATGCCGACAGTGAACAAAGGCCTTCAACAACATCAAAGACTCCTGTCAACACGCCTAATTGGAGAATCAAATAGTTAATGGAGACTTCACAATCAAAGAAGGACAACCCAAACAATGTGAATGCACATTCAAAGATGATAGAACAGGTATGGCAAAAGAAACCTTCAATGCCAATTTGGTCCTTCACTAATCCTCTTTTTGAGGATTCGAGCTTACTTTTACCTGAAAAAATGTTTGGAGTAAGCTCAAGAAAGTAAGAAGTCAAGTCGCCATGGTGCAAGAAACACTCTTTGGCATAGTCAGAGTCAGGCTGCTGAGCCATGAAATGAGCAAAGCATTAGTCCCAAAGCTTCAAGTCATATTAAACTCTGTGTTAAGAGTTTTAGTTATTAGGCGTACGCTCAAGCTAGAAGAGTTGAGCATATCTAAGTCATGTCGCTCATACTGGATGAGATGATCATAAGAGTCAAGGTCTATTAATTTAAAAATGATGGAGTGTCGTGCAGTCCAACACTGTCGCAAAATGCACAGTAAGATGAGAGCACATTCCTCGTCAACAAAAACCATTCTTAAAGGGGTGCCAGCTTGCAAAGCCATGTCATAGGCTTTTATAGCTACACCATCTTTTTGAAGAACCCCTCAAAATCTTTCTTGCACATCATATTGTTTTCCATGAATTTCTGTGTATGCATAAATAGGATGTCCCATCATTGTACATATGCATTAGACACTCTTTTTGCTTCCACCTATGAACCTTGAGTGGACTACAACAAGCAACAAACCGATTGCATGCTAATCAACAAAGCCATGCAATGGGGCCACTACTGAGCAAATAGGACGCTTGTGGATTGTCCAACACACCCTATCGCTTGGTGTTGACCTAGGTGTTAAAGTCGTTGCAAGCACCGGCAAAGACCTTGGGACATGATAACCCACAAAAAAAGCATGTCATGCAATAAGTCACTACTAAGCGGATAGGACGCTTGGGGATTTCCCAACGCTCCCTATCACTTGGTGTTGACCTTGATGTTAAAGCCATTACAAGCAACGTCAAAGACCTTGTGGAATGATAAATGACAAAGGAAAGACAAAATTTAGTGAAGTCAATACTGAGCGAATAGGATGCTTGAGGATTGCCCAACGCTCCCTATCGCTTGGTGCTCACCTTGGTAAAACTGACGATGAAGACCATGGTGATGTGATTACAAAAATATAGTTGAGTCACTACTGGGCAAATAGGAAGCTTGGGTAGTGCCCAACGCTCCCAATCGCTTGGTGTTGACCTTGCTCTTAATGACATTACATACAACAGTTGAGTCAATACGAGGCAAATAGGATGATTGTGGACTCTCCAACACTCCCTATCGCTTGGTACTGACCTTGGAGTTAAAATCAATACATGCAACAGTGGAGTCATCACCGAGCAAATAGAAGGCTTGGTGACTACCCAACGCTCCCCATCGCTTGATGCTGACCTAGGTAAATTGGTGTCGTCCCAGTACACTTTCACAGATATCACATTTTTTAATTCCATATCTATCAGTGAATAATCCCTTCAGTACCTTATTAATATTTTCCATGCTAATAAGTACTTCAATAATGCACGTATCCCAAAGACACTTTTTGCCCAATGGGTTTTTTCCCTTTGGTCATCCAGGTAATAGACCTTATTTTAGAACCTCATCATTCTATTTCTCTTGTACATATTTTTCATAAATAAACAGAAGTCTCCTCATTATGATATTACAACGGACAAATGCAACATCACCTCTCACATCAGACATATTCGGACCAATGAAGATGCTACAACAAATTGACCCTCATCAAAAAATCCTACGACAAGTGAAGACAATCAGCCATCAACAACCAATCAAAACCTTCCCTTGCCTCCACCGACACCTTTCAACAGTGCCCGAGGACGGGCACTAGAATAGGAAGGGGGGAATGTTAACTGAGTCAATGTCAGGTAATAGAAGCTACTAAAGATCAAAGACGTATGAATGCACATAGAGGATGAATGCAAAGAAGCAGTAAAGATTGGAGTTACACATTTTTCACGTTTTCCCAAATGGTCATGTATCGTAAATTCCCGAATTATTTCAAACCATTGTAATATTTTAATGTGTTACGGGCTCAATGAGAGTTCCAAGTTGTAAAGAATAGGTCACTTATTGTGCCTAGGTTTTAGATTCAGTAAGTGGTGAGCCCTAAAGGTCTTGGGCGCCCGGACATTGCATATTTTTACCCTAGGTATATAAGGCAGTGTGTAAAAGATATTGGGGTTCTCAAGTCATTAGTTGAGAGCACTCTTTGGTGAGAACTCTTGAGGTGTGTGGCTATGGAGTCCTTGAGCTTCTCCTTTCTCATGAGACTTAATTAACACTAATCAATGATTCATTCTCTCTCACTATGCCTCTCTCTTACTTCTTATGATTGCCTATGATGCTTAGATTAACTAGACTTAACTAATTAGTGGTTAATCCCTCTATAATCTTATGTGATTTCCCTCTTTTGCATGTGTATGCATGTAGGTTTTACTGGAGTGTGGTGCTCGATAGATCTACGTGTGTGTGCTTGCGATTAGTGTGTTGCATGATAGGATTAGTGTTGTGTGCATCTTGCAATCGTAGTGTGTGTCATTGGGTTTATTAGAGATGAAGAGAAGTGGATATGGAGATTGCCCTTCATTGCAGCTTAGCTCCTCCATAGGCCAAGAAGCTCACCTCTTAGAGTTAACCATTTGTGTTGCCATGATTAGCTCACTAACCGTGTGAGTGTTTCCATGCCCTAGCCGGGTAGCTCATCCATCTAGATTGATAATTTTGTTGGTCATTGGAGCTATTGCAACGATGGGACCCCCAACACCTCTATAGTCGGTATACTTAATTATTCATCACCTCTATAGTTTGTATACTTAATTCTACCCACTTCACATAAAATATCTTCATCACCTCTATAGTTGGTATACTCAAGAAAAAATTATGTGATTAGCTTGTTGTACATCTATTTTTATCACTCCCTTTTTTATGATCATTTCTTTTGCCCTTATCTTCCCTCTAGGATCCATGTGATCAAGAGTGTCTCTGATGTTGTCTAAATGTCTTGTCCTTGAGTCAGTTGAACTCTAGGAATCCCCAAGTCCCTCAGCCTCCTTCAAGGTAAGAATCCATGTCATTATCAAGGTCAAGTTAATACTAGAGCCTCGTTTCAAATCCTCAACCACTATGCTAAAATGATTGTGCTCCTCCATGAACATCGTGGAAAATCTCCTTTCTCTACTTGATCTTTGTCAAGAGGTTTAGCTCACCATTTTGATCAAATGAGTTTTTCACTTTTGACACCTATTCTAGGTTGGAGACTTGGAGTTAATTAGACCAAATGTTCAAACTTTAGGTTTAGATTTTAGATAGCACACAAACTAGACAAAGACTGAATTGGAGATATGAAGACAAGAGACTGGAACTTATATGTATTCAATTATTGGAAAGTGTACAAAAAGCACCAAAATAAATATACAAGATAGCTAAATGATGCTTAGAGAAGATTCTAAGTGATTATAAAAAGGGTAACTCTAGACTCCAAAATGACTAGCCCCAAAGATGATGTAATGGGTCCTGTTTATGAGAACCCAGACTACCCTTTGTTTCATTCTACACTCTACAATTATGGTGGTAAATATATCCACTAACTACTAGAACCTAATGATTGTATTTGCACCTAACTTAGGCCTAATCCCACCATCTACAATTGTCTTGTGTGTTGCAAGCATTGATTAATTGGCAGAGATAGTGGCTTTCTCGGTTGGTAGTGCTTCCATGTCCGATTGGTCACCTAGAGAGGGTTGTCAATACTACAAATGGGAGTGCACCGTGCATGCATAATACATAAAAGAACATGCTCCAAGAAATAAATCAACAAATTTTTATACCTAGTAAATCATGCATACACACAATCAAGAAGGGAATACAATTTGAGAGAGACATGGAGAAGGATAGAGCACAAAAGCATGTGTAAAAGCACCGTCTAGAGCAGAGTGCTACACATGCATGGAGAGAGGAGAGGTGAGAAGAGAGAAGAAGAACACAAGACACTAGGTGCAATCTCCCCCATGCAAGAGTGATCATTTTCCTCTTACTTGTATTTACTTTTAGATTTGTTGAATGCTCAAAATGATTACAAACTGTCGGCCCAAACATAAAATTACCATAGCTCATAAAGAGCTATCCATAAACTTGCTATCCTTTTGTATAGTCCATAATTCACTTATGCTTTTGTCACTTGTCAATTGCTGCAATAAATAAATTTTTATTTATTTCCATTATATACCTCTCCATTAGGAAATCAATTGTCCTTAGTTGGTATGTTATTAATTTGCACATCATTCTTGTAAAAGACAATGGTCTAAATTATGTGTGAAAAATATCATGTATAAAATAAAAACTCATAAACTTAAACAAAAAAATTGGCTTATGCATGTTGTCATCCACATACTACATCTTCTAGTGTTCCATACCACCATAATAAGCAGTATATATATTATATCTTGACCAAAGTAATGGGACATAATTGATCCCAATCATCGTTTGATAATCAAGTTCCATTAACCAAATCCAATTCAATGAGCATTGTTGACTTGTATAATCATAAACAAATTCCAAATTCAAATCAAAGTATTGAGAAAGTAATCAAAGGACAACTTTTGGATTCAAACAGGCAAAACGACTAGTTTATTTGAATTTAAATTTTTCTCCAAAATGGAATTTAAAGTCTAGAAGATAAAACCAAATCATCTAGCATATCTATGGAAAGAGCTCAACATGTAGATTGCGTATTTATGATCTCCACTCAAATCGGAGATCATATGTGGGAGTTATCGAAGACCAAAAATCATAAACTCCCACCTCCTTTTTGGAGGAAAAAGTGCATCCTTCGACCACTCTTACACATCTCTCACAGACCCATCATTCTTGTACACATGGCATACACCTATTTGTCAAAATGTTAATCACCTCCATAAGCTCATGGAAAATAAAGAGACCCTCCTAGAACCCATCCTCTTCGTAATGGAATCAAAACCAATCAATCGTGTTACCTAAATCGGTGAATCTACACTTATGGTGGCTAAAACTATCAAATCTGCACTAATATTTTTTAAACTAGTGAATTTGTTGCTTGTTGGTATGATAATAAATTAGCAAACTTGCACTCATGCTGTCTAAATTGACGGGTCTACATGCATAAATCGATGAACACCAGGATCAGCATATTTACACACTGTCAAAATTAGCAAACCTATGTGTACCTGACCAATGGACTAGGCAAGGCATAAAATACAAAACATCTATTACCTCTTTGAAACCAAATTAGAGTATGATTGAGTAGGAAAGTATATACAAAGTGTTTTCCATTATCCCAAATCACCTTATCTCATGTGAGTAGTTGTATAGCTTTATACAAATTCATCTCAGTAAAAATTTCATTTAGTGCAAGTACAAGCCATGACATTGAAGTTGGTTGATTTTATAGCTCGTAAGACAATGCAGGTAGAGAAAAGAGGCATGCCTTCTAGAAGTGTTAGTGGTATTCTCCCTTATTGCAAAACTACTTGAGTTCAGCCCCTTAGGTATGTTTGCAAGGAGGGTAGCTTGATAGAAAGTGATTATTTATCAAATAAGTATATAAAATTGTGGGATTGTTGTATAGAACATGTCATAAGAGGTGGTGCATAATGCAGATATTATAAGATAAAGATGGAAATAGAGTAACACTAGGTTGGTGCATTATTTGGGAATATAGAGAGAACTAACTCATTGAAGAAAATTCAAATGTTGTCATTAGATTTATGTTATTAGAATACACTAATAAATTATGCACCTAGAGGCTTTCTAATGAAATATATTGTAACCAAACTGACAAGCAAACCATCAAAGTTGAGTCTATGTAGCTGTGTTGTTATGTCTGAATGCGATCAATAGACACTGGTGAAACTATAGATGGTTAGTGCTACAAAGGGTACAATGCAGGGTTGTGTGGGCTTTCCAGGGCATGCCAATGTGATAGAGTAGAGTTGAAGGTCAAGAGAAGGCAAGGAGCAATAGTTATGTATGATTTATGTGGTTCTCATGACCAAAATGCTCTACTGTGGTGTGTATATGAGATGGAAGGTTGAAGGGTGAAAAGTGAAAAAATGGGAGTGCCAACAATGTCCCTCAATCAGATCTATAGGCTGGTCTAGGCAGCTTCTCAAATGGAGCTATGGTGTGCAATAAATGGTAGCTTGAAATTCATGGTGGTTTGTAGATTTGTACCGGATTGGATAGTTTCATATGATGGGTCAGAGACAAAGTGAGAGCATGGACCTAAAGTGATCCTTTTAGGATACATGTTAGTATTTCAGATTGGCAATCACAGTTTAAATGGTGAAGATATGATTGGTTGAAGCTAGTTTGACCGCCTCAATCAATGTGCCATTGGGGGTTTTTCCAGCCTCACCAGGGTTTGTATGAGAGATTGTAGTATAAGAAGGCCATAGGAATCAATGACACATCAATCAGCACTCAAGTGGATAGGATATTGAAGTTTGAAGTCGATTTCAGTTGGTGGCAGGGTGGTATCAAATGTTTTTTGGCAGTTTTGGCGGCCTTGGTTTGCAAACATGACAAAGTCAAAGTGCGATGAGCGGTTTTGGTGTTTCAAAGTCAGTATAGTGAAGTTTTGTCGGGTTCTTATGGCTTGGTCATCCGACCCCTGCGTAGTAAACTGTAGAGTCTTGAAGTGGGTGAGAGAAAAAGAGTTATTGGATTTTGGTGAAGTCCAAGGTGTCCTTAAAGGGTGAGATAAAGGAGAAAGCATCATGTGGTAGATGAATAACCCCATATGCAAGGGTGAGGGTCAAGAGGTGGGGCTATATAGCCCAGAGTGTTGCCATTTGGGGGGTGAAGAGAAGGGAGAGATGAGCCCTTGAGCTCATGGGTTATGGCCTAGCAGCATTGCTGTGGGCAATGACAACCATTTTGGGTGGCAATGGTGGGTGACAAGCAGATGATGACATGGTAGTCTATGAAACCAGGGTTCAAATGGGGGCCACATGGCTCCTACTTTTGGTAGAGAAGGGAGGGCTCACACCCCTTATCACGGTGGAATTACAACCGCTAAGGAGGGGTTCCTTCATGGGAATTGGAGTCTAGGTAAGGCCGACAAAAAAGGGTGGATCACTTGCTAGGAAGCTAAAAAGGAGTGGATACTTGATACAAATGGACAAAAGGAAAGAATAGCTGATGGTCTCATAAGGGAACTTTTTTTTTGCACTTGGGGGGAGTTCTTGGGAGCAATGAGAGCTTCAAGGAGGGGCTCAACAAGGAGACAAGAACAAGGAGGGGGCTCTACATATAGGATAAGCCAACAAGAGATGCAACATAAGATTTTGGGATCTTTGATGCATATACTAATAGAGCCAAGCTGATGTAGATTGTTCGGTGATTGTGCATGGTGTTTTTTATCAAAGAAGAAGCTAATCATTGCCAAGTTTTGTGCCATTTCCCCCCCTTCTCTTCTTTGCTCTACTCTAGCATGTGTGGTGTTGGTGTGTGAGCAGTGTGCACCCCTCACACAGTATGTGTGTGTGAAAGAGAAAGAGAGAGAGGTGTTATGTTGTGGAGGTCCTAAAAGAGGAAAAAATTGATGATATTCTATCTGTTGATGGTGCAAAGCGTGTGTGCACTGGTATGTGTACAAACGATGGTTTTCTTGTAGAGGTGTGCAATTTTGATGGCAATTTCTAGTGGACAACAGTGGTGTGAGTACCCTAGGGCTATAAAGAGACATCTGTATGTGTTTTCAAGTGTGCTTCCATTCCCCCTCTCCATCTTCTGGTGCTCCTATGGAGGAGTATATGATTTCTCCTATTTGAAGGGGTGAAGTTGTGGTTTTGGCGTTGTTGAAGGTGTTGTTTTTGAAGACCAGGTGCTGTTAAGGATGGCATGGTCAAGTTGTCCTATAGTAATTGGGGTTGAAGATGCAGAAACTTGGTTGCAGGATTATGGCCTACTTGTGCTAGAGAGTAGATTGTCAAGGGATGAATGCATGGTCCAATTTTTTTTGCTCTTGGTTCATGGAAAAGCAAAAAGATGGTACGATGGGTTGCGAGATGAAGAAAAGGAAAATTGGTTGGCTTTGGAATTAGCTTTTTGTTGCCAATTCATGCTGGTGAGGCGGTCCGGGGTGGGCAACAAGAAGGGTGGCCTCTAAGCACTCTTCTAGGCTCCCGTGCTGCTCAATTGGGTTGGGGTTGGAAAAAACAACAAACACGCACACAAACTTGCAACCTAACCATACACAAATTTGGGGCACCACCTAGTTTTGGATGTGAACTAGGACGCGGAGAGAGAGAGAGAGAGAGAGAGAGAGAGAGAGAGAGAGAGAGAGAGAGAGAGAGAGAGAGAGAGCTTTCCCTTGATGTGTTGAGCTCACAGTTGTTCTCACTTTTTGGGTTGGACACCTATAAGCTAGTCAATTGATCAAAAATCTGTTCTAGAAGCCTAATGTCCGTTCTGATGAATTCACCAGTCAAATCAACTCCAAATTGGACCAAACTTGACTAGGAGGTTCGTCTAAGGCTATATGAGAGCCTGTTATGTCTCGAATATAATTTTGGCCTTTTAATCATGCATTAGACATCCTACATGTCGTATTTCTTTTGTATCATAATTTAACCCAACTTGGCCCACTACTTTTCCTTGATGTGCTGATCACCCTGGTGTGTTTAGATTTGTGTTTGAATGTCAAAAGACCCCAAACTTAGCTATTCTGGCTTTTTTTCCGTCAAAAATGCTAAAATCTGCTTAAACCCCGAGAAATAGTGCTCGGGCTGCTTTGAAATGTATCGGCAATGATCAAGCAAACACAATTATATATGTAAGAAAGTGAGAGAAGGGGGAGGGGATGCTTGTTGCATTAATACCTTCTTACAAATCTGTCATGACCAATCAAAGTGAGATTAGTATTTGTTCAACATAGCTTGAGTAAATTACACCACAACACATCACAAGAAAAGCCACCCCAATCACTGTCTTAAGGCCAGGGCAGTACTCTCCACCCTGTCGCCTTCTTACAGTATGTGGTATTTATGGCTAAATTGATGACAACACCCAGAGACAAGCTATCAAGAACTTAAAAAGAACACCAAGACACTTACACATCATTGTTGTCCATTACTTCACGTTGGAAGAGAGACAAAGTATCCAAGCTTAGTCCAAATCCACCCTCCTTGATTCAGCAAATGTTGGGCTTACACTAGTAGGAGAAATGATAAAATTCCTACTCTCAATTGAATGATCACTCTCTCTCTTACAATGGTATAGATTTCCATTGCTACTCACCCCTAATACAACACATGCATGTGCATAAGACAATGAGCTTCCACTCAAGAGCTCCTTCTCAAGAGGTTGAGCTTGGTGTCTCAAGCTATAGCATAATGCTCTTGCTTATGGCTCCCCCCTTTTGTGCTAGCTACACCCTCCTTTTATAGAGATTTTGAGGGCTAGGGTTACTCCTCTAACCATGGTTGGGTTAGATTTTCAACACTTTATCTAATTTCTTTTGCTTGGAATTATCAAGAAGTTGGTGGGGAAAGAGAGAGGAGAGAAATGGAGGTGATAGGACTTTTCATAGTAGGTTAGTGTTAGTAAATTAGTAGAGTTAGTATTTTTATTGATTTACAATGAAATTGGATATTTACAATGGGAGTATCCAAGTAGGATACAAATAAGGAAGAAAAAACTCTTAAAAGGTAAGAAAATATGAATTTCTTACAATGTTGATGCTCCAAGTGTTTTGAGTAGGGTCAATTTTGACGCTTGCTGACGGTAAATCCAAATCCAAGCACATAGCCATGTTGTGCAGGCCAAGGACCACCAACATGTCAAGTATCACCCAAATCTGATGACTGTGAGCACATGCACAGTTTCACAAGTTCCTTTTAAGCGTTATTTTCAATTTTCAAGTCATTTGGATAGATAAAACTCAGTTTCTCAGCTGATATGGAAAAAACGCTAACTTCGGACTGCTGAGTGCAACATGATCTATGGCAGCCGCAAAGTCATTGGCAAAGAAGAAAAGGATGACCATAAAAGATTACCTAGAAGAGGTAGAGCCCTTCGTCATACCAGAAGGAACTCTAAAGCCAACAAGCACATGGATCCAAGAAGATCTGCTAGAGTCCAATGATCTAAAGATTTACCAAGGCGTGTTCAAAGACACCGAAGGAAACACGATAGAGCTACCAATGCTACCGAGGGAACTCAATGAGTTCGTCAGAAGCAAGATGGCAGAGTATCTGGAGAAGATTGATCTCCACAATTACTTTGAAGCAGTGCCGGTAGGTATTGACATAAAAAGATTATGGGAATTTGTGACAACAATAAAAGAAGATGGAGTGGCCAGAGTAACGGATCTGCAGGGCAAGCCAGGCACGGAGATTCTAATCACTGAGAGAGTAGTGGCAGCTGCACTAGACCTCTCCAACAAGGGGGATAGTGTAACCAAAAGAAGATACGAAGTAAAGGTGTACACTGAAAAGAAAGCCAACTATCCCTTTGAAGATATTGCCAACCCCAAAGTGGCAATCATGAGTCAGCTGTACAATCAATATTTCCACATGTGTACAAAGCGGCCACAAAATTATAGGATGCCACCTGCAGCAATTGCCACAACATTCACCTGGGCAATGCAGAAAACCAAGGCAAAGATCATCAATTATGCAGCTTATGTACATGATAATCTGGTGAAGATGGGCAACAAGAACCCCACATAAATTGTGTCGGGTGAGCTAATCATGAAGGTGATTTATGGATCATTGCACGCCAAGGGGAGATGGCCTGACCCTCCATCACAGAACGACTGGTTGAGGCTCAAGGAAGATAAGGAAGACGAGCAGCCAAAAGCACCAAGGGTGGCAACCCGTTTGAAACGCCGGTTAGAAACCATGCAAGAAGAGCAGCCAATGTTGAAGAAAGGAAAGAAAGAATCTGCCCAAGTGCCAGCAAAGAGATGAAATCACAGAAAGCGGCACGTCTAGAGAGGTTGATGGAAAGCTTCAGGGCAGAAAGAGCCCTCAAAGGAGATTTAGACGAGCTATGGAAGCCATCTCTAAAAGCAATTTCGGGATCATCCCGAAGGGTGCACAGAGACAGATTTGATGATTACATTAAGAATTTTGAGATTCTTGACACCACAGTCGAGAATATCCCACATGTACCCTTTACAGAAGAGGAAGTGGAGCAAGTCCGACAGAAACTGCTAGAAGAGCAGGAGGGCCAAGAGAGAGAAAGGAAGACCAAGGCGGATAGAGATTTCAAGAAAAAGCCGACAACTCCACCGGCCAGCCCTGAGTCCAGCCCACCACCGTCACCACCTCCTTGTAGCCCTCCACAAAAAGACAAAGAGGAGCAAGAAAAACTAGAAGAACAAGAAGAGTCCAAGCAAGAACAAAGCCAGGAGCAAGAACCAAAGGAAGAGTCTAAGCCTAAAAGTGAGCAGCCAGGGCCAAACGAATCGTACAACACATTTCTAGACCTACTAGCTGTTGGATATAAAAAAGAAGAGGCTGCCACAGTCGCATTCGACTTGGCAAGCACGAGGCCCAAAGAGCAAATGAAAAGCATATGGTTAGTAGAGCTAAAGGAGATTGCCACTGATTTAGTGGACCTGCACCCGCCCACCAATGATTGGGATGTGGTGATGACAAAGCTAACCGGGCTAAGGGCACAGTCAATGGTCTCAAAAAGTGAAATGGCAACTCTCAAAGCCACTGAAGTGCAGATAAAGCTGGAAGTTGACACTTTACAAAAACAAAGCCAAAGGCAGATAGAGAGAGAAGCAAAGCTACAAACCAGTCTAGCAAAGGCATTGCAAAGATGCCAGGAAATGGAAAGAGAAAATCAAGAAGCAGCTCAAAGACTGCAAGGAGCCAAAGAGGAGTATAGAAAACTCAGCAAGTCATTGATAGATGCAGAGAGGGAAAGGGATAACCTAACTCTACAACTTGCTGAGGAGTCCAAGGAAGTTGAGGCCATGCGAAATGCCAAAGAAAAGGCAGAAATAGACCAGGAGGCTAGCCAGGATGAGGTCCTTGAGCTCAAGGACCAGCTTAAAGTTAAAGATCAAATTATCCAGTGGCTACGGTCATCTCCTGCCAGAGTCAGAGCTACTAGCTCGACTCACACCACTACAAAAAGCCAGATCTATGAAGAACAGATGAAAGAGATTTAGAAAGAGTTGAATTTAGAGAAAAAGCAAAGGTTGATGATGGCAGAAGGGTCGGTGGTTATGCAGACACGCGTGGAAGCAGAGCAGAAAGAAATGCAAGATGAGCTAGAAATTATCAAGAGAAAGCTCGAGGAGGTGGAGAAGATAAACGCCGAGTTGAACGACCTCCTCGTGAACATGGGAGAAGAAGCTAAACCAGGGAAACAGACACTCCTAAAGCAGATAGAAGAGCTGAGAGGACAGCAGGCAGGCACAGGGCCGGCAGCCATGGAAGGCATAGACCTAGAGAATGTGGCAGATCCGGTGGACACACCCATGCAAGAGCAAATCCTAGTAAGACCCTCTCAAGAGCCACAAGCTCTGACACAAGAAGAGGAAGAGAAGTTGCGCAAGGCCATAGAGGCACAAATCAGAGAAATGGCCAAGGAAGCCTTGGAATGGGAGCACAGGGTTTTTAAATCCATGACCATTCAGAAGATCGATGCCAGCAACCTCCGGCATGAATGGCTACAGCCCTCTCTCCCATATCCTTTGCTAAAATATGAAGCTGCCACCATCAACAAGAGGATCAGAGAAGAGCCAACACTGCCACTCTACACAACAGATATCTCCCAGCCTGAAGGGGCAAAGTTGGTAGTCGACTCCCAGCCCAGGTGGAGAAAGGAATGGCTGACGAAGTATCCATAGTACTTAATCCATTAGGTAGAGGCACCCAAAATCATCACAAATAACCTAAGCTTATGCCCTCTACCAAGGATACGGACATGGAAGGCCCAAGAGATACTACAAAGAAGCCAACCCACTTGGTTGAACTATCCAAAGCTGCCAGGCTTGAAGGCAGGCTAGAGAATAAGTGTTCAATACATGGTAAAAACCCTATTGGGTGCCATCAAATTGTTCACTGGCTCGCCTGACCTTTCTTGCATAATGATGAGGAAGATCTGCAAAACCCTTTTGGCAGTTCTCGAGACGTTCAAACCGGGCCAGGTGACAAACAATATCTTCTTCTTTCAAGATACTTACAGACGTGCATATGATCTGTCTGGTAAGCCTTCCAAGGAGGTGATACATGCATTGTATCAAAGGATAATGTTTCTGCCATCCTATCACCTCCAGGCCTTTGAAGAAGCGTTCTACACCGGCTTCTTCACCATCAATACTGATATATTTGCATGCAAGATACGAGTCGCTGCTCAAGATGCGCGAAACCATAAGATGAAGAAGCAGCTCAACAGCCATGTCGGGGACGACATGAGCAAGGAAGGGGGGAGTGTTAGAAGCTGGACACACCCTACAAAAACTGACTACTCGGCAAATTATGATTTTTTTGTAATTATTCATTTATTGAGAAAACTCGACATTTCACCTTGTAAATATTGGGGCTTACAGAAGTTTCCAGATTGTATCCCAGTTTTGACAGCTAGATTGAGTAGATGGTTGATTGGAACTTTAGGGTTTGAGAATTGTAAGGTATTTATACCACTTTTTGACCTTAATGAAGGATCTTTTGTCATTTTTAAAAAGTTTTGAAGTCTGTGAGTGAGCGTACAGTGTACGAGAGAGAGTGTGAGCTTCATCTTGACGTTACGTGTGCACCGGTGGTCGAAATCGAGTGCGGAGAAGTGCATCGTGTTTCCCCCGATGAGAGCTACGTGCCAATACCTACATTGCGCGCGTACGGTCCGGTTTTGCGAGCTCCATCTACGAGCTTCATCTGGTGATTCGGTGAGCATACGTTGTCCGATTTTGCATTGTAGCATATCCACGCGTTCGCATTGAGTAGAGCTACACATTAGACACTTTAGATTTCAAAAACGAAGACCTGCAAATTTCGGCCAGACATCCTACGTGATTTTGCATCGGGTGTTTTGGGTTGGGGTTTTGGTTCATAGACCTTAGGGAGAGCGACCTATTGGTGTTAGTAGGGTCTCCTTCAAGTTCTGTGGTGTTTCGAGATTTTTCGATGGGTGTTCAACTCTTGAAAGCGTTGTAGGAAGTTTCCTCTTATGCACTCTTGAAGACTGTGACTTAGACATTGGGTAGAGACCTCTGTAGGAATTAGTTAGGAGTCGGTCGAGTGAGGTTGACACCCTATGCTTGCTTCCACGCGCCTGCGGGTCGAGCTTCGCCCTTAGCTGACAAATCTTGTTAGGTAAGCTCTCGCTGTGCTGACGTCCGTCGCGGCGTATCCGTCCAACAAAAAGTTCATGCCATTCGTAGGTTATTTAATCAGTTTGAAGAGGTGCAACTATATCATATCTCTAGGAAACAAAATAAAGATGCAGATTTACTTGCACAACAAACAGTTACATGTGTTGAGAAAGAAGTGCAGGTCATCATGGTGGTAGCAACTGTCAAGCAACCGAAGTACCAGGGATTGGAGTCATTGACTCCCATTATTGGCTACATTTTGGAGGGCAAGTTTCCACAAGACTTCACGAAGGCTCAGAAGAGGAGACTCATGAAGAAGGCAAGTGCGTATCTCTTCCTAGAGGGATCCCTCTATCAAAGAGGGAAGGATCAAGTGTGCAGAAGAGTACCAACTATCGAGGAAATTCCAGCCATTTTAAAAGGTTTGCATGAAGAGGCATGTGGTGGTCATTTTGCCCAAGAGTTAACTGTGAAGAAGATTTTTCTTGCGGGGTATGTTTGGCCAAGTTTGCATGTGGATGTCCAACATTGGTGTAAAATTTGTCACAATTGTCAAGTAAATGGTAATAGAAGATTGGTTATGGTCCAAGGCAAATTGTGCTTGCAAATGGACCCTTTGAAAAGTGGGGCATTGATGCTATGGGTCCTCTGCATAGGACAAAAAAATGGTAAACTCTACATTCTAGTGGCTGTAGACTATATGACTAGGTGGGTGGAAGCACAAAGTGTGGCAAAGGTAAATGAGAGGACAGTGAGCAAATTTGTCTACACTCATATTTGTTGTAGATTTGGCACACCCTTGGAGATTATTTTTGATAATGGTCCAGGGTTTAGAAAGGGCTTGCTCACAGAAGTCTATGAAGAACTTCACATTCTACATTGTCACAATGCACCCTACTATCCCCAGTCAAATGGTTTGGTAGAAAAAGCTAATGGTGTCATTGCAGGCATCATTAGAAAGATGGTGAAAAACAAGAAAAAGTTGTGGGATGACTTCTTGGATGGTGCCTTGTGGGCGTATCGAACCACATATAGGGAAGCCATAGAGTTCACACCATTTCACTTGGTCTATGGTCAAGAGGCTTTACAACCAATTGAGCTCAACATTCCAACAATGCGACTTCATGGCAAAGTAGCACAAGATGATCAAGAAGCATGGATGGATGGACTTCTTACCTTAGCTGAGCTTGAGTGGAAAAGAGAAGCAGCATACGAGTGCTACAAGAGGAAAGCTACACAGGCGAAGGAGAAGCTTGACAAGAAACTAAAGGACAAAGGCATCAATGAAGGAGATCTTGTGCTAAGGTATGACAAACGACTCGATAATCGTTTTGATGACAAATTTGAAACTAGATGGCAGGGGTCATACATAGTTAAGAAGGCTTTCAATTCAAGTTACTATCAACTTATGGACTTGATTTGAAACTAGATGTCAAGGGTCATACATAGTTAAGAAGGCTTTCAATTCAAGTTACTATCAACTTATGGACTTGAATGGGAAAGAGCACTCCAGGAAGGTAAACGGGTATCGCTTGAAGCCTAATTTGAGTCGCCTTCTACCAAAGGATCTACCAAAGATTTGTCAAAAGGAAGCTATCTCATGTAAGTATTGTTCCATGAAGCATGAGTGTAACTCGAGCCAAAATGCCAAGGGGCCAAACAATGAAGACCTTGTCAAGGATTCTGAAGCACTCTCTTTGGAAAAGATGCTCTATGATGGTACATGAATATACCATCATATTGGGGGAGGGCTAATGATAGCCATTTTTGGGCTATCCAAATTGCATAGTGAGCTACCTCACCCTACCAAAATCACCCAAACACTGTGGCTATCCCTACCATTTCACTGTACATAGCCGTGTGTGAGTTAGGGGATTTTCCCCTTATTTTCTTAAAACTCCTCAATTAGCTAGTCACTGGGCTAGTTGAGCCAAAAAAAAAAACAAAAGTATATTATGGCCTCTTTGTGTGTAAATATTTCATTGTATATATGGCCTAAATATTGTGATTTTTTATAATCTTTTTGGTATTTTATTTAAATATGTATACTTAGGTGTGTGTTTTATTAAACCTATGTACGCCTTCTTTCATCCTCTTGCACCATAAGTATATTTTTTTGTCAATGTGTATATACTCTAACCTCATATTTTCTTTTATATAAATCACCCCCACATTTTTATCCTCACCTTTGTGAAAACAAAAAATCGATTTCTACTCCCTTAGTCATTATTTTCATTTACTTGCATACCTTTTCCTATTTCACCCAAAATAATACAAACAGGTACCATATCATATGATTCCAATATTTCTATATCCATAATTTTTCCATATTTTTATTATTATTTTTACTCATTATTCTAACACCATGTGCTCATTGAGCTAAAATCCATAAATAGTCCATACACTAGTCCCACCATGTATATATTGCTTTATTCACCAATAATCCTCCTCCATGCATGTGTAAAGTGAAACTTGGATGCTTTTATATCATGATATGACAAAAGAGGGGCTCACTCTTGGATGCATTGAGCAAATTCAACAAAGGAGGGGGCCACTAAAAGACTTTGGCAAGCATAAAAAATA
Organism: Adiantum capillus-veneris; assembly: GCF_014529385.1. Lineage (NCBI taxonomy): Eukaryota > Viridiplantae > Streptophyta > Polypodiopsida > Polypodiales > Pteridaceae > Adiantum > Adiantum capillus-veneris. The sequence continues at coordinate 48,266,441 of NC_140954.1, forward strand.
GGCTTTTTGGTGAGAATTTTGGCACCTATCTATGCTCGGAATTTTAAGACGTGGTCAACAAAGAAAATGTAGTTCATAAATTGAATAATCACCTCAAATTTTTTCATGATTTTTGGAGTTACCAGCAATGAGATAAGATTTTTTGAGTGGACCCCAGTCTGCCCACTTCTCTCACAAAGTAACCCATAGTCTTCTCTCACCTCCTTTCCCACTTCCACACACACACACTCATTCCTCTCCATCCCTCACTCAAACCTTCACCTTTCATGGTTTCTCTCACCTTCTTCACCATTAAACTCCCCTCTTACCTCCATAGCTCTCATATGAGCTCTCCATGTACATAAACCATCTATATGCCTCTCTCTATTACTTCCAAAGTACAATTCCATCTTAGCCCTTCTCTATATACATGTAATTCAGCATGTAAACCATGCTTAACCTCTGCAAATCAAGAGATCTCATCAACAAAATCACTATTTTCATTGCAATAATCAACCTTGGCGGCGGTGGCGTAAACAAGAGAAGACAAAGAAGAAGATCGATAGTAGTTTTGAGAACCTACACAAGTAAGTCAAAAGCTTCTTCAAGCTTCACCATCACAAGGATTTCCTCACTTCATTCAACCATCCACCCCATTCTATCCATTGTAAATATATTATTAACTTTCTAGTGATTAATAACACTAACCATTAACATACTAACACCAAATAGCCATTGCCCTAACCATAAAAGACACCTCACCTCAAGACATGTGCATAATATCTCTCTCTCTCTCTCTCTCTCTCTCTCTCTCTCTCTCTCTCTCTCTCTCTCTCTCTCTCTCTCTCTCTCTCTCAGGTCCCCAACCCGTCGTCTCAAACGACGGATCTGATGGTAAACCTAATGGCCACTAGATCTACAGCGAAAACAAACAACGTGGTTTCGGGTTCAACTAGCGGACGATCTCTCATCACCAAGTGAATCAAGTTTGAGCCTAGTAGCATCGAGATCTAGTTCCACCTTGCAGTGGAAGCGTGTCTAATCAATTATCGGTCCTAAAACCCACCTTCCAAGAGGAGAGAAGTCTCAAGTTCCTTTTCCCCATAGCTTTCAGAGGCACGTACACTTGAGACTGCGCCGCTCTTGGGGCAATGAGTAATACTAGCGTCAATTTATAGTACGATGGACTGGAGAGTTCTCGACCAATTGGGACCACCCTTCTCATAGGCATTGGCAACCCGAGCCAAGCCCCCACTTTCTACCCCATACTCACACTTCCTTTGCTACCTAATTACTACCACAATGGTTGTTGAGCATATAGGTTCTTTGTTTATTTTTCCGATTCACTAGTTCTTAATACAGCCCTTCAACCAGTATTGCAAAGCGGTACCAAGACAGTAATTCTAGTAAAAATTCACTCAAAAACTCATTCATTTAAAGCTCCAATGCTCTGGAGGCACGAAATCCCCCAGCGAGTGTTTACTCCACCCGTTGTCGCCTAGTTGCCCATATAACTAGGTTGTCCACCGCTTAACCAGCAGTCGTGGATATCCACCGCTTAACCAGCAGTCGTGGATTAAAGAGCCCTTAACCAGGAACTCTAGCTCCTGCGAGTAACTTCGTGAGCTGTCCCCTGTGATCAAGAGGGGGTTCGGACTAGATCAACGTTCGAATTGAAAATGAACTAGCTGAGCTAAATTTTCCCTAGCAACCAATCTTTCCTACTTTAGACAGTATATTCCGAAAGCATTCTTTCCTACTTGAATATAAAATACAATTAATTTAAATGCCGTGGTTTTCGTTGATTTCGAACATGTTGGGAAATGTGTTTTTCATCCTACCTTATCGAATGCAATGTTGCTTTAACAAACTTGAATTAATACTTGACCTACCTCCACAATTTCCTCGTCATTGCTCCGTGAGATGGCCGATACCTGGTCGACCATGAGAGATTTTTCCTGTCCATTAGTGTTGCTTGTCCCCGCCTCGCGGTCGTGGGAACCACCGAAAGGAGTTCTCTTTACCGGGGCCATTTTATACTCACTACTTAATTGACAACTTGGAAAAAGGTAGCTAACATTCGAGAGTAACGTACAACCATGATGACGGATTAGTTTCAATAAGCAAATCCCCTTGTACGAGAGGTTAGACTTACTTCAAGACATAGAGAATCCCGATAGCACCATACTTGTTCTATGGGAATAGGTCCTAAGGTTAATTACTTGACCTAGATAATTATGAAATTCAGATTTTTACTTAACCAGTTCTACTAGAGATGAAATAGACATGCTTAATCACTTCTTAATGCAAGTAGAAAATTACAAATATATTTTATGCATAGATTAGAGGATTTCTTCCTTCCTATATGATGGATTAATTTTCCCTAATTAAATCCTAATCCATGAGAAATTGATTCTAATTTAATTATTTACACATTATGGAGTAATAGAATGCAATTGGATGTCTACCACAGTCACCATTGTTAGTTAGGTTCTGCTTCAAACAAGAAGAAGAAAACGGATGTCAAATGAATTCATCAACAGCTACAAAGGACGTGTGAAAGATTTTCGCTCGTCTCAAACAGGAAAGACAGTGAAAGAGGTGCTCATTGAGCATGCATATATGCACTTCGAACTACGACTACAACAGTCACCTTTGGGGTTTCCTGCTCATAGACCAAACTGTGTGACTACTATATTGCTAAAAAGTCTTTAAAGATCCTTCAAGTTATTTTGTTGACTATTTCTTGTGACCATTCTCTTATCTTTTGCTTTTGTAGATATTTAGCCTTCTAACAAAGAAGAATGGCAACCAATTGAGTGCATAATTGGTATTTTTGATGCTTTTCATGCTTCGGTGGGAGAACTTATGTACAGAACTAGTGCGAGAAGAGCTCTCACAGAGAGGGGAGTTTTCTTTTACGACTACTTTTACAACGCCCCTTGCTTTGTCCATGGATTTGTCACTTTGAAACCTTTCCATCTTCCCCAACAAGATTCCCCAAAGTGGCCAGTTCCAACTTCAGAAACCTCTGAATGTTTTAAACTCAAGCTTCATCAGAAAATTTTGAAGTGTTTGCAACCAAACATTGCAAGCAGGCAAGTACGAGTCAGTCTATTTATTCCATTACATGTCTTTATAGATTTCTTCCACGATGAGGAGGTTAGAAAAACAGAAACCATGTTCATCTACAAATCCCAAACTTTCCTTGATTTTTTGGATGATAATTGGGATGCAATTGATTTTGAAGGCATTTTGTGTAAAGTTGACAAGCGCTCGGTTGTGTGCAAGTGTATGATAGCATCACATAATTTTATAGTTTCTTTCTACTACATGAGGTGGCATCGAGTGAATGGTCAATTGGTAGCTATGGATCAAGATTTAAGTGAAAATGCTTTTAATCCCTTGATGTCCATCGAGATATGGTTATGGTTTTCAAATTATTTGCTTACAGTTTTTGTGGTCAGATCAAATGTCACTTTAAGACAGGTTCGAGAGGATCTGTTAAATGAGTCCCATCTCAATTTGCCTTCAAATTTTTTTTTCAAGTGTAACAGGCGAAAGGTACTAAGCTACATGTATTACTTTTATACGTTGATGTTTCTATCGTGCTCATGTACATTGCATTGCAGGTACCTCACAGACAAGAAAATACGACTCTTTGTGCACAGATTACCAGCGATAGACTTGAAATAGTGAACTAATTGTACACAATGATTCAAATACTATTCTCAAAGATTACTCGACAAAGGAAGCTCTCTACATTACCAAACACCATTGGATCCTCACTCTCCCATTTTTTTGGAAATCTATACACAACATTTTGTAAACTTTGAACCATAATCAAAACAAAAGTCAAATTTTGATCCACTGCTTGTAATCAATTTGTTAAAAGTACATTTCATAATCTCTTTCTAATCTTGTGCGTGCGGTGATGTGGGGGCTGTTGGTTGAGGTTGAGGAGAGGTGGTGGCTTGGGAATTTGGGGGCTCTGGAGCTGTTTCATGAGTAGGAAAGGTGTTGGGTGGGGGGTTTGCGGGCTCTGGAGCTGCTTCATGAGCAAGAGAGGTGCTGGGTTGGGGGTTTGAGGGTTCTGGAGCTGTTTCTTTAGGACGAGAGCTGGTGGAAGCTTGGGTTGGAGAGGCATCTAAGGAGATATTGATATGTGCTTGTGTTGGTGTGGCAGACATGGGGTATCTTGTCGGCGGAGGCCTAGGCGTGGACCTTGGTGCTGGTGGGATAAAAGCATCACGTGCTCCATCTGGACGCATGGTTGCGCAATTGATCAAGTTTTCAATCATTCTGTTTCTAAACAAAGAAACGTCAGCCTTTGAATAATCTGTCAAATTTCTTACCTGCGTTAAGAACATCATGTTTATTAACATAGCTACTAACTTATTAAGATACAAATCTGTAAACGAGTGTAAAATACTTACACTTCTACGACTTCCATCAAGCATGACCCCTAACAAAATTTTTGCATTGATTAAGACCCTCCATCCACAAGAGTAGGCATCGTCCTGCTTAGGGACTTTGCAACTAATAATTGTAACATTCTCATATATCTGCTCTTGCATTAAAGCTTCAAGAGCAGACACAAGCTTCTGAACAGATCTTCGCAAAATACAATTAAATTTCATAAGCGACTTTTAACAAAATCATATGCGATGTCGAACAAAATACAAAACCTCTTACCTACGTACTTCACCATGAAATCCATGGGATGAATTAGCAAGGTAGCACCGGTTTCGTTCAAGGTGTAAGAGAACAAGACTCCAATGAGATCTGTTACAAATAAACATAACCAAAACATATGCCATCACAACAAATTAGAGTTCAAGATAAAATAATTTCACTATTGAAAACATTGCGTACCCTTCATGATAAGCCAGAACAAAAAAATTTGTCGTCTCCATGTTCACTGACTGGAACCAGTCAACTACTTGCACTAAAGATGTATTCTCGGCCGTCAAAACAACCGAGAGGTTCGAGTCAAGGACGGCGACATCATCTTGCATATTCCAAGGCAAATTTAAAACTATGAAACTGTAAAGAAACTCGTGTCATACAAAATTGAATATATTAAAATAATTTATTGTGATAAAAAGAGTAGCACGCACCAAAGCAAGCAATTGATGATTGAGTTTGTGAGTTCCCTCGTCCGGTTCTGTAAAATTGCAATCTCGTGGGGGTGATAGGGAAAATATAGAATGCGTCCCCACACAGGAAGACCAACATGGAAATAGGAAAACAGCAATGACAAATCATCAGCGTTGGCGTCGCTGATGGCATCTGCCATTTGTTCCTCCATCATCTCAAAGCGTGACTGCTCCAATCTTTCACTATCGTCTTCTGTTGTGTCCCGCTCAGTGTTGAGACAAGTGCTGTATCGATGCATTTGTGTAGACACTTCATGAACTTTGACCTTGTCAATAGGTGGTATTCTAAGAATATTGCCCATCTTTCAGTCTGAAATACCGACAGGCGGTATTGTTTTTTCATACCTGAACCTGAGAAGGCAAAGTGTGCTGATGTCTAGTGGCATCAATGTTGTCCCATGGACGTGGGCCGAGAGAATGCAGCTGTCCTGGAAAAGCTCTAAAAAAAAATCCTCGGCGGTCTCGTGCAAGCACCCCATCGCACTTTGAGACCACCGGAAATTCAGGTTGTGTTGCTCGCAAATCTCGCAAACAACTCTCTGGAATAGCAGTTTAGGTATTGCCAATGAAATGTGCTTTTGGAGCTTACGAAGTTCAAGTAGAACGCTCCTATTCTGCTCGTATCTTCTTCTTTGCATTGTTGCCCGTAACTGCGGCATGGTCTTGCCCGGAATCACCTTCGATGTTGACTGTTGCACTGTAGACGAGCTAGCCTGGCCCTGCGGACCAGACTGGCCAAGATAAACCTTCCTTGCTGTTTTCTTTGTGCGGGCCATGACCTGAACGAGGAGAATGCGAGGAAATATGGAAATCTGGATGTGGGTAATAACGCAGAGTGACTAGAGACACTTTGGAAAAAACGATGAGAAAAAAAAGGGGGGGGGGTTGTTTATATTAGCGGAATAAGTATAATGAGAAGAGGCGGCTGCATTAATCATGACATTGCGAGGTATGACGGGAAGCGTGCGAGCATAATGATTACGTGCCATGTGGCACATCGGGACTCAAGCGATATTGGTGGTGTCGAAATTAGTGGCACTGCCTATTCGCGGTGTGGCACGACGAGGAAAGAAGCAACCCAACGGGTTGCCCTAGCAACAACGGTATGTCATGGCACAACGCGAGGAGACGGACCAGAGTACTCTGGACTGATCATATCGTATTATGACACGACAACAAGCTGTCGCGCCAAAATGCGATAGCGGTGCTTTTGTGGAGTGGCGGCACCAGTTTCGCGTTGTGGCGTGACCGTTCCACGGTGGCTGACACGTGCCGTAATCATCACGACGACTGCATGATGCACGGGTGGTGCGACAAAAAGGCGTCGTGGCACAATGCGAGGAGGCGGACCTGAGTACTCTAGACTCGCCGTATCGCATCAAAACGCGATAGCGATGCTTTTCTGGTGTGGCGGCACCAGTTTCGCGTTGTGGCGCGACCGTTCTACGATGGCTGACACGTGGCGTAATCATCACGGCAATTGCATGATGCACGCCGGCCCCATGATGCATGTCAATCGATGTCATCATTGTCCTCGGGAGTCCTATAAATATGACTTGCTTCCCCATTTGCTCTTTGTTTGGATGTTGTGCTCTCTCGTCTATCTTCGCTTTTGAATTTCCGTTATGGACCCCTTCAATGTTGAAGCAGAGGAGGAAGTGCCTTGCTCTGAGGATGCCCCCCAAGACAAACTATCTCATTTTCTATACCGTATTGGGCTTCAGCAGTGCGAGACAGAGATCAGGCCGATGTTCAATCCAGATTTTTCTTTGCATGAGTGGATTGTCTCCGCGCAACATTACCTATCAGGTTTTGAGCAGACCTACCAGCAGTAAACGTCTGGTGGCACCCGAGATACAAGGAGTTAGTTTTGTTCACATGAAGGATATCAATTCGGACTCCTCCAAGAAACACATATTTTCTAGGAGTTGCCTTAAGCTGCCAGTGCACTTGCGGATAACAGACTACAAGTGTACACTTCATAACCGCAAGTGTCGAGTGGCTGAATATTATGCAGGTTTTATTTTATATTTGCATTTAATTTTGGATGAGCATATTGATGCTGCAGAGGCCTCACTAGAGGATCAGACTGGGGAGGGTCAAGAGCCCAAGTCTCGGGAAAGCCTTGCCTTGCAGGTTTCAAAGGGAGTGCAGCTTCAGGAGGGTGCTTTGCCTACTAGTGTTCTACCTACCATACCTATTGGTGATTTGCAGTATGTCATGCTTAACGACATTATGGAGCTTTTTGACCTTCGAGAGGACTATTTCCTTGCCATTGTGGCATAGAATCTCGAAGAGGATGATGCTGTCATTGACCCTGAGCACGATAAGTATTCTGTTATAGATTCCCATGTAAATGACGATGAGTTCGTTGACCCCGCAAGTGCACTTGTGATGATTTACAATGATGTTGCTAGGTATGAGCGCACGCTTCCAACAGAAAAGGAGTTCATGGAAGTGCAAAAAAAGCTGGGATTGAAGAAATGCGTAAGGCAAGCACTTCTTTATCATCTTTGGCCTCAACCTCCAATGCGCCCACTGGAGGTCAGGGCGGCATCAACCTATGGAATGAGGACTTACTTGAGGAAGATGAAAACCAGAAGGTAATATTTTTTTATTTGCCTTACCTTTTTGGTTTCTACTTATCTCATTTCATAACTTTAATTTGTTGCAGTTGGTGGTCTATGATGATACCTTCATTCCTCGCCCTTGTGGACGAGGCATGGGAGATTTAGGGAAGAATTCCTCTCTCGTCCAATACTTAAATAATCTTAAGTATCCGAGTTTTTTGGTCTTCCATCCATCCTTCTCCAATGACAATGCGGAGCTACCCTTGATGACGTTGAAGACACTTTCAAGATATTTAGGAGGGGCCGTCATTAGGTGGAACGCACATAAAATAATGCTTTTAGAAAAAAAGAACGCATTGTATATGTTTGACCAAGGGCCAGTCATGTATGGTTTGCGTAGTTGCTATTGTTTGACCCAAGCAACATATGGTTTGGCATGCGGAATCACTGACCCTGTGCAATTACTAGAGTATGACAAGCATGCTATGTTTCGCAACAAACAAACAATTGCGCACCTGCGTACTGAAGAAATGTCTCTTGTGGCTGTGAAGGTGGAGACAAATGTACTATCGACAAACGAACCTGCAGGACTAAGTTGCAAAAGACCAAGGCAAGAAGAAGACGATAACACACAGCAGGCAAAGAGGCCAGAATATTTTGTAACTTTTCCTGATTAAGATGAAGAATAGAGAAGCTCTAATGTATATTGTCGATGCCAAAAAATAGTACATTTTCTATCAAAACAATGAGTACATTATGTTTCTCACTTTTGTGACTGGATGTCTTCTCTTGGCACAAAAAATTATATTGCAATGTGCTATCTTTAGGAAGTCTCAAACAACTTGGGTCGGAGTTGTCCAAGTTTTTCCAATGCGTTATTTTTGAAGTGACCACTCTGCATGTCGCGATGCCGCAGAAGATGCCTCCCATATTTCCTTCTTCCGTTGTTTGCTTGCTAATCTCATTGATTGGCCAATCTGACTGTCTTTGACACATTCCTTTTGGTGTGTTCTATGCATAAGTTTTCGATAAGTCCATTGATGTAGTTCCTCCAAACTGTTGGCATTGTTTGCACCACCTCCGTGACGAGTGTGGCTGAAATAGCCAGTACGGGCTTGGTAGTGAGTTTTCTCCATACCTTGTGTAGACCATATAGCCAAGTTACCATACTGCCTAGCAAACCAAGGCATGTGGTTGGATATGATATGCTGCAAAAAAAAAGCAGCCTATTGTTTATATGTAAATATATAATCACAATTTTATCAAATAAAGTAATATACCATGTAATGAGTTATGTGTTGATTTGTCCATGCAGCTATGAAAGACCTGTGGAAGGTCTCCAGAGCGTCTTGAAACAATGTATAGTCAGTATCTCTCCAAGTATTGAGCTCACAAAACTTGAATATGGAATCCAAACTTTTCCACACATTCGCTTTGTGAGTCCTTGCTGCACCATTGTCTGCGTGGTCAACCATTGCATTGTGCAGGTTTCTCCACCGGTTGTATCTCAATGTCAACCTTTCCTGAGCACTTTGGCTTTTGCGTTGTCTACCACTTGATGGCATCAGCAAGAAGAGACGGGCTTTCACACCACCAATAGACAACTTCTTTGGCACATCTCGACCAGTCTTAGACCTCTTCTTGTCCTGCTCTATTTTCACATGTCCTCCATGCAATCCCATATCTGAGAAAACTGTTTCCAATGATAATATAGCCCTTTGTTTTGTTGATGCTGGCCGAGTGGTCCAAGCAAAACAAATGTACAGATACATAAGTTTCTCAATGATTCTGCAGAGTGCATGCATCGTGCAAATATGTACTTTGGATAGTGGAATATCCAACACTGGGCGGAAGTTAAGGTCCTACAAGTGCCTGTCCGGTGGTCTCCTCAATTTCTTTTGTCAACACCAATGAGTCCTCCCATGCAATACAAACAAGGGCTTTTACTTGTTGCTCGTTTTGAGATGTTGTACATACACTTTAGGGTTTTGAGATCTCCAGCCATATGCCACTCTACTGTGTATGAACCCATGCCTAATACATCAAGTGTCTTTCCATTTCTCGTTCGCTTATGACTTTAGGAATACTTGTTTGATGGAAAACCCACTTAAGAATATCGAAATTCTCTGCACGCACCTGAAATGGGAAAACCAAACCAATCAAATGAAACATGTCTAACCATTTTTTTAAGCAAAAACTTGTTGATATCAAACCTTGAATGTGGCTAATAAGAAAATATTGTTTTCGGATTGCACGCTAAAGTTTCTAGGGTCGTCTGAAGCAATGCTTTCATCTAATGCTCTATTCTTAAGTGTTATTGTGACACGCTCAACCTTTGTCTCTTTCACTAGCTTGCACTCATCCAGTTTAAGCACAAACTTCAAGACTCCATTGCATTCCTCTTGAGAAACCTCGAACAATTGAACAATATATGTCTGCAAAGTACTAAATCATATATTATATTATTGTATTTTTCACAGACCACTTCCTCTGCTGATGGCGATTGTACATTGCTTCAATGTGAAAAGGAGTGCCCAATGTCCGAGGCAGTTCCTGGTTGACCTCCAGTCTTGTCTTTCGAATGGAGAAAGGATTTGGCAACAACGTGTGCTTGAGATTGAACTTCTTACTTTGTTGCTGCATAGTTCTGTAAACAGAAAATTAAGTAAATGGACTATTTCCAAGTTTTCGAATGCTATACATATCCAATATACCTAAAAATTGCAGACATTTGATTTGACAGGTGAAGACAATTGATTCAAACACCAGGCATACCTAAAAATTGCAGAATAACCTTTGTTGGATATTTCGGCTTCATCCAGAATTGACTGAACATCACGTGTTTGGAGTTGATTCTGTTTCAAAAGAGTGTCAAGTTGCTTAGTAACAATCTTGCAGTAGCGCTTATCATCCAAAAGTCCGGTGACATCTTTGCATTTTAGTATGAGACAATAAGGAATTGAAGAGGTTGGTGTGTTGCTGTCAATATTTGACTGAGGATGTAGCAACGATCTAAGCATAAATATGAAAAGTAAGATATAAAACTACAAATGTAAAGATGAATTAAACCTTCTTGAATGATAATCTTACTTGATTGCTTTAACCCTCTTCTTCAAACCCCCAGAACCAACCTTCAGCTGTTCAATGTCTCGTAAGCGTCGTTCTCTTAACCGAGGACCCAAGACAGTATTTTTTTCTCTGAGATCCTGCATGAGCTGCATGATGCTTTCGTCCTTGCCTTTCAGTTGCTGAGCGCACTCTGTCATAGTTTGCTTCAAGCAAAAGTTTTCTTTGTGTGCAAGGTCTCTCTCAAGCTTAGGAATATCACTTCTGGCCGCCAAATGCTTGGTGTAGCCATATAAACCAGAATAACCGTCTCCTACATAGTTCAGCAATGACGTTATGTTTTTGAACGGTGGAGTTGAGTTGGTGATAGGATGCTCATGATATATCCTGCCATCCACCCAAAGATCGATGCTTTTTTTACCTTGAAATCTGAAGTTCTGTTTTGAAGCTTTGGAAAGGATACCTCACTTATTCTTCTTGTGGAGGGGCTCGTATTCTCTGGACAGTTCGATATGCATATGATACACATCATTTTGACTCCTCGTCTGAGTTCTGTGTGAATATGATAATGACATTGAGACGACTTGGTGAATGAGAAAGCTCAAAACAGAGGAGAGTGCAAGAGTGGAGCAAATGGAAGAGAGCTCAAGGGAAGAGATTGCGTGCAGGCAAAAAGCAAGAGAGACGCGAAACTGAGGAGAAGAATAACATTCAATGCACCTCATTGAGCGCCAAATCTTAGTTTTGAAAAATCCAAAAGATTGAGATAATCGGTGTTCAATTCGGAGCCGTTGTATGTTATCATTGTCTGAACACTTTTTGAGAGTTTTAATAAACGTACCCCCCAAATCTGATATCCGAGTTTTTTTGAAAGTGAATATCAAAAATGAAATTAGGGACTTTTTATTATCTCTCTCTAAGCTGACCTGGCATTTCTTACAAGGCCCATTTTTTAGTCCAAACTTTTCCTAATGTCAATAGCATGCTATTTTTATAGTTAATATATACCAGATGAGGCTTTAAAGGGCCAACATATTCCTTAATGATGCTAAAATGAGTATGCTTGAAGTGATCAGATAAGGGACAATATGATCTAGAACTGTAGTGCTTGAAGTGATCTACTAATCTATCTTTACAGCTCGTCAATTGGAGCTACAACAAAGAAGTTATAGCAGTTTGAAGTTGAGATGTCTGCAGATCCCTACTAGATTGGGCAGCTGCTGATGAAGGGTCAAAGTTGATACGAATGCATGGGGCTGAAGTGCTCAATTTGTGGAGCGTGTTTGTCTTTTTAGATCAGCCAATCAAAGTCCTAGCTGCCAGGATATCGTAGGTTAAAGATTCATCGGGGGCTAGTTTTGTACCAGTTTGGTCGCCTCAATCGGTGGTGCCATCTGGGAGTTTTGAGCTTCATCCAGGTTTTGGAATGCAAGAGTAGTAAGTGCTTGAGAAGTATCATGTTTGGGATGTCATCTCATGCAGTGCTTGGCTGGTAGTAGTTGTGATTGGCAGTGTTTGGCTAGCAAGAATAAAACTATGACACTCTTTAGCCAAATGTGATGCACTTCAGAGAGCACAGTAAGTGCTTGAGTGGATTTTTTTTAAAGGTCGTCTCTTGCGTTACGGCACTATTCAAGGCAAGTCCCATTTGTATGGAACTATCCCATTTCAAATTTGAAAACAAGTATGTGATCTCTAATGAATGCTCTCTTTGCCTATGTGATCAAATTGTGAAAATTTTGCTATTTGAAAATAGTCGCTACTATTTTCATCTATGACCTATTATGTCCCACACTTCACCAATTCATAGTTCATGCTATGTGCTAGTCCCTTGTCAAATTTCATGTCATTTGGATCATTATTTTTTGTCATGTGATCAGTTTTGCAATTTTCTACCTCTTTATGCCATTTTGTGTATTTCTTGTGTTTCTACCAAGCAAATTGGATTTTGCATGTTTTCCTACTTTGGTACATAATTGAGCCTATTCCTTTACTTTGTGAAGATCCTTCACAATTTTTCTATAGATGAAAGATGAAAAATTTACGTACTTTTCTTGCGATATGATCAACTCATCCATATCTTGATGAAAACTTGGTCACATTGATTCTTACGATGCATCTAGGTGTGTATATATGCTTCATGACTATTTAAATAAGAGTATTTGTGATATGTTGACCCTGTTTGGCTCCATTGTGTGTAAAGGGTTATCTGCTCTAATCAAAACTTCTCTAAATTGACTAACTTTTGTGCGTGATTCATGATTCGATAATTTTTCTTGTATTTAGGCTATGTTGCTGACCTTTTCAATCAGTTTTCCCTATACTTTGCACTCCTTAATTTGTATGAAATTCAAACCTTCACCTATACGGCTCTCATTTGAAAAACAAGTTGTAACTTAAGACCTATGTGTCCAAATTGTGAAGTTTTTGATCTCGTGGGATCCTAGGATAAGGTCAGTAATGCTTATGAAGAAATTCTTACAATGTGCTGCATATGAAACTGATTTGCAACCCTTGTTTTTGGTCCGTGATTCAAGTTTTGGCACTTCCGAGACAGCCTTATCATCCAATTTTTTGTGATGTGTTTGTGGTGCCAAAGCATATGCCAAACAGCCAAAAACACGCATGTGCTCAATAGAAGGCTTTCTATCATGCCATGCTTCATATGGAGTAATAGACTGCAAAGCTTTTGTAGGACACTTGTTTAGTACATAAGTGGCACACATGATGGCCTCAAGCCAAAAAGAATGCGGCAAAGCTTGACTTTTGACCATACATCGTGCCATTTCCGTAAGTGACCTATTTTTCCTCTCAGCAACACCATTTTGCTAAGGTGTATAAGGCACTGTACATTGGTGTTTTATTCCATGACTAGCCAGAAATGCATTAAATTCATGAGACATATACTCCCCCCCTCAATCGGAACGGAGGTTGCCCATAGTACATTTTGATACATTTTCAGCCATAGCCAAAAATTTCTTGAAGCACATAAAAACTTCGGACTTCGCTTTAAGCAGAAATACCCATGCATTCCTGGAGTAATCATCAATGAAAGTCACAAAGTATGGGTAATTTCCCAAGGACGGAGTTTGCATGGGCCCACAAACATCACTATGCACAAGCTGCAACCTGCATGTGGCCCTAACTGAACTGTCCTTTGGAAACTTAAAATGCTACATTTTACCCAGAATATAGCCTTCACAAACATGTTTGATAGGTGCTTCAAGAGGCGGCAAAGAAGCAACCATATCAGATTTCTGCAAACACAGCAAACTGGTAAAATCCAGATGACCAAAACACGCATGCCAAAGTTTTTCATCTAAAAGAGCCCTTGAATCTGTAACTGCATTTGCAAAATTTTGTCCATACTTGTCATACAAAGTGAGTTTATACAGCCCACGGCACAAAAGCCCAGATGCAATAATTTCATCACCAAAACTGAGATCATGAACTGTACATCTGTCATCCATAAATTTTACTAAAAGTCCAAGTCTAGCAAGTGCAGATACAGACAAAAGATTCTTCTTGATCCCAGGTACATAAAAGTGCATCAACAAGTGTGAAAGAATTTCCATTAGCAGGAGTAAGCACAATCTTTCCAAGTCCCTGAACTGGATAAGAGGCATTGTTGGCAGTAAGTGATAGAATTCCATGAGGGACAAACTCGAGAGAGGTGAACAATTCACGATGTGAGGTAATGTGCTTTGTAGCACCACTATCGAAATACCACACATGAGAATCTACAGCAACTGACAAGCATGCATCATGGACAACAGGATTGTAAGTGCACTCTGTGCTAAAAGCCCATTCTGCATCAACATCAACATCACAGTCTCCTTTCACAGAAGACTCAACAATGGCTACATTTGTAAAGGAACCATCATTTGCAGTGGAACCACCCTCTTTATTCTTAGCCTCTTTGGCCTTCAACTTAGGACACGACTTGATCAAGTGATCATTGGCTTTACAATAATGGCAACACATCTTCTTTTTGCCCTTATCACCAGAATTTCCAGACGAATTGCTGCCAGCAGAAGCATTAGGAACAAAATTTTTGCCACTCATAGCAGAACCATAAGAAGTGGCTGCATTGTTGTTACCACCCTTTCTTTGAGAAGCAATAAAAGCATGTTCAATTGCACGTTGTCTAGTCCTGTTTTTTCTAGAAAGTGACTCTTATAACAGCAATGTGCATAATGCATCAAATTTGACAACTTCTGGATTTCCTTGGGTCATAAGTCTCCAAGTACTAGCAAAAGTCTGGTAAGAATCTGGTAAGGCATCAAGAACAGTCTGCACAAGGGAACTGTCTGAAATGACTTCACCTGCAGAAATAAGTTGCTCATTGTTATCCTTGACACCAGCAAGGAAAGTGTCAATATCATCTTCCTCATGCATAATCTTCGACTTCAGCTCCTTATGTAGCAAAGCAATTTTAGCCTCATTGCGGCTTGCATAAAGAACATCCAAAATATCCCAAGCCTGTTTTGCAGATTTTGCTGAATGGATGTGAGGAACAATGGTGCCCTTCATAGACAACACAATCAATGCATGCGCCTACACATCCTTTACATCTCAACAAGTTTGTTCTACCATAGGTAAAACAACTCTAATAGCAGCAATCCTTGCAACAAGACCTGCAACATCCTCAACATCGCCTACATCCTCAAAACCAGGATGTACATCAATGTCCTGAACAATATTCCAGACATCCTTTGACACAAGAAGTTGCATCATATAAGCCCACATAGGGTAATTGTCCCCATCCAACCTGTCCTCAGCAGCAAACATCTTGAAGACATCTGTGTTGTTGTCAGCCATGGTAAATGTTGCACCTGATGGAAAATTGTCCAAAAATAGGAGAAACGGAGCGAAAACAACACGTGCTTTATAGCACAAACCGTAGAAGACTGTAAGGGACCTGTTATGAAAAAATTGACACTGACAAAAATTTTGCACAAAATGACAAAATTGCCTGTGCAGACCTGCTTGTAGGTGGAAACGGAGGTCGAAATGAGCCCAAATCAGAAATCTGAGCAGACTGAGCTCTACGAGATCACCTATAATATTTGTCAACCTACAAAGGCTCGCCAAACCTCACTGTAATCGCAGAAAGTGAGCAGGCGTGTGCTGGAGCAGCTGGCGACTAAGCCCGGGAGGACGTAACCTGCTCTGATACCAATTGTTGGAATTAGGGTTGCAGAGAAACGCACACAGCTTGGAGAAGATGAAGGAAGCTCAAGGCACACAATAAAGAGTGTGTTACTTAGTGTGCAATGGAAAGATGGATAGCCCTAGAGTGATGGGCGTATATACAATGCTCGGGGGAAAAAACCTCCTAAAGAGGGAAAAAATGCCCCGGTGGTCCTAGTGTGTTCACACACATCACTAACACATGTATATGGTACCATATCCCAACCACCTCCAATTGAAGCTCAAGAGACGAACGCCGAAATGGCAAGAAGGTTAGCCAAGGAAGAAGCTCAAAAAGTGGCCCAAAAGAAAGATAAAAGGCCCGTATCCTCAACCATAGGACAAGGCCCAAAAAAAGGAGTGTCACAAACTAGAGCTGAGGATGAAGCAATGAGGCAAAGGCTAGCAAAAGAGCAAAGGAAAAATTTCTGATAGCATCTCCAGCATACCCAAAAAAGGGAAAGAGATAAAAGGACAAAGGTAGGATAGGAACACCCTCAACCACCTCCTCAACCACAACAACCCCAACCTCAACCACAACACATTCCATCCCCTTATTATCCATCTTCTCCAAAACCCATAACACCAGCTTCATCTCCACCATGATCCCCTCCTCATTCACCACCACTATCTCTACCACATTTATCTCCACCATCTAAAACACCTATTTCACTTCCTCAGCCAATACCACCACCTTCATCACCTCTTTTTGACCATACCTTTGATGAGCTTAACACTACAATTGGCATCAAGGCATCATCTCGCTCACAAACCATGTTTGAAGATATGGAAGCTTGAGGTCAATGATCAAACCATCCCACCCACCCATCCTAGCAACATTCCACATCCTCCTTCCCCTTCACAAACCACAATTGTTAGCCAAGAAACACCCCAACCTGGGGCACAACTAACTCATTCCTCCAAAGACATTACCCAACCACCCTCACTACAATCTCATCATCATCCCATGGAGGAAGATCCATACGTATCCATGTCCCCACACAAGTCAAAAATCCCACTATCCAAATCCACTATTGGACATGCCAACAATACATATAGCCAAGACATCTTCTCATTCTGAAGATTATTTAATCAACAAGCTGAAATCCATGGCTATAAAGGAGGAGAACCCGTACTACAATGGCAAGTACCATGTGGCTCCTCAAGAAAAAGGCACATCATCTCAAGCACAACAAGACCCTCTGGTACAAGTAACCCTAATCCAATGGGTTGTACCAGAGGATGAGTCAAGAACATAGGATTGAACACCCTCTCTCTCCTCCAACATTATATGCAGCATAGAGTTGAGGAGAGGACCAACCTTAAGTATAGTTGCAATCCCATGGCCGACACAAAGTTATAAATGGAAGAACAAAGGCATGCCCTGGAAGACTACTCATAGGTGCGGATGCTAGAGAAGGCTAAAGTCAAAAGATGCAAATCAATGAACACCAAACCAAAGAACTACAAAAGCAAGTATCTTCACAAGTAGTGCTCATATCCCAGCTTCAAGAACATCTAACACAAGTGAGCCAGCAATTGCAAGAGGAAGAAGAAGTTGAAATAGCTGAACAAGATAAACAATTTGTTGAAGATCAAAAGGGCCTGTTGGAGCGACAATTAAAAGAAGCAATCCAACAAAGATATAGGTTGCCAGCCATATCAACAACCTCCATTATAGCATCCTCAACACCATCGAATGAGTTGAATAGATTACAAGTTGAACTACTACAAACAAAAGCTCCATTGTAAGCTCAAGAATTCAAAACAGAACATATCTTCAAGAGCTTTTCCACCATGCAAGAAGAACTATAAAAACAATTCAAGTTAATCTTGGCTAAAAATGCATATCTAAGGTAGACAAGGCCACTATCCCGTCCACATGATTATGCCACAAAACTACCTTAAGAATAGCTAATGAGCTCTCGCTCAATCGTAAGAGAAGATGAACACATGCTCAAAATCCAGAGGAGGAACATCAAGCTAAACCAGAAGAATTGGGAGTGGGAAGAATCATTTTACCAAAGTGCCTGCTCCACATAACTAAAATCCCATGGCCTCCAAAGCCATGCCTATATGCGCCAATACAACTATACAATGCTTAAAAGAAAATGCAACTATGGTGCTAAGAGAATCCTTGTGAGGGTAACCCGAATGGACACCATGTCTCCCTAGATGAGCTACGACTACAACCTTTGTGGAGAGGGGTGTACTTTCCCAACTATTGGAAGGACAAAAAGTGGTACATCCTTGCATCACTTGAAATCAAGAGCGATCCAACTTATTTTCCAATCGAGCGTAGAAGTTCATGGGAGCAATTTGCAAGCTTAGAGCACACATACTCGATGTAATGGGTTGAATGGAAATAAAGTCCCATCAAATTACCTGTCTTGGATGCCGGAGAGAGAGAGAGAGAGAGAGAGAGAGAGAGAGAGAGAGAGAGAGAGAGAGAGAGAGAGAGAGAGAGAGAGAGAGAGAGAGAGAGAGAGAGAGAGAGAGAGAGAGAGAGAGAGAGGGAGAGAGAGAGCCCTTATAGGTCCTACATGCACACACACACATAGAGGAGAGAAGAGGGGGGCTGCACGCTCCGGTCTGCAGCTAATGTTTTCACACACACACACACATAGGTGGTGCACCTCTTGTGCTTCCAGAGAGAGAGGCCTTGTTGGTGCTGAGAGAGAGAGAGAGAGAGAGAGAGAGAGAGAGAGAGAGAGAGAGAGAGAGAGAGAGAGAGAGAGAGAGAGAGAGAGAGAGAGAGAGAGAGAGAGAGAGCGAGAGAGAGAGAGAGAGAGAGAGAGAGAGAGAGAGAGAGAGAGAGAGAGAAGCATCTCCTGTCCCCCTCTCCAATTGAGAGAGAGAGAGAGAGAGAGAGAGAGAGAGAGTCTCCACAAGGAATCTGTATTTTTCATATTTGTTTTGTGGTAGAGACACAATCGGCTACTTGATTTTTGTTGGTCCATTTTGTTCAGGGTACAATTTTCATGGTTAAAGGTGTATAGCACTCATACATTGGAAAAATGGTGTGCATCATGTGTGTGCCAACAATGTATTTGCTCATCATGTGCGGGAAGGTCTTACCATTCCTTTTGATGACATTGTCTAATCCCATGCTCAAGCCATAAGTGCCTTCATGCATGTAGGTTGTACACACATGTGTGAGTGTGAGAAAAACCTTGAAGTTTTTAAGCCAAGAAGCTTTGGGCTTGAGAGTGAACTTAAAGGCTTGATGTGCCTATCAGTGCCACATGGATTGCACTCGATTGCAAGCAACACGGACCAATAGTAGCTAGTGCTTGAGCATCGATGGCAAGAAGTGCTCATTGGTGCTATGAGAAGCTTGGGTAGCAAACTGGTGGGGCCAACAGGTGACGCAGCCAACAATACAGAGAATCTGGATTTCATAGTGACATTGATGGAGCAAAAGACGTCGTGTGCACACTCACACACCCAGACAACTCAACACACCACAAGGAATTTTCTTAAATTCAAACCCACACACACCTCCACTCAAGAGCTCAATAAAAACACTACCCACAAGCTCGATTCAAACTCCAGATGCCTCAACCTACAAGCCTTTGCCTGCCCGCAGACACTACAAGGTGAGTCGAGTTTATCAACACTTGAAATCACACTTGATGGTGAACAAAATATACAAGACAAACCATCAAAATATCAAAAACATCAGCCACAAAAGGCCTCTCTCAAACCATTGCAGAAGCTCCACCAAACTCCACTATGTTGGACTCTTTGGAGTAGCGCCAACCCTAATGGCACCGATACAAGGTCACATAGGCTTGCAGAAAGCCACACCTTCTTCCCTCAATTCCTTGCACACACACAACCATGGAAGCCTCAAAACGTCCATAGACTCTCCCAAGTGCAAAATTGAAGAAAGAAATCTCTCATTCACTCCTCCACACACTTGAAAACAGGACACGTAACGGGACTGGACTAGACCACCTGTAGGAACCCTACTTCCTTCCCCACACAGAGAGGTGAAAGTGCCAAGACCTAGCTTACAAAATGCTCCTCCAGCTCAAGCACACATGACAGTGTCATTGATGTGGAAAATTGAAGCCTTTTCGCACCATTTTTTGTCATTTTTTGACTTTTTTGACTTAGTTTTGGCAGTTTTGACCCCCGGCGGGCATTTTAAGCGGGAAAACTCCCAAACGGACTCCAAAATTCACCAAATTTTGTACGCTTGATCCTTGATACCCAAAGAAATTTTCCAAATCTCCACATTCTGTTTTTGACCACTTCTAGGGTGATGCACGCATCACCGCAAACCAGGCACTGTAAATAGACAGTTACTGCATGTCCCAAACTTCTCGAGTGGGATGAGAGTAACCATACTTTTTGCTTGTATTATTTACATTCTAGAAAGCTCAAACACATTCTCTAGAGCCAAAATAATCCACCTAGAACCATATCCAAGGCCCTGTTAAGGCGGTTACGCCGCTAGCGGAAGCTAAATAGCGAGAACTCAACCAACAACAGAATTTGTCAGACGAGGACGAAGCTTGACCCGCAGGCGCATGGAAACAACTAGGTGGGTGTCAAATCACCTATTCGACCTTCTAATGACAATCACTACTAAGGAAATCAAATCTAAGTTGTTAAATACGCAAGTGACTGAAATCCTTACTACGAACGAATGCTATACGAAACAGGATCTAGAATCATTGAATCGATCTCAAACTCAAGGGGAAGTCTATGCACTAGGTAAGAACAACAACCTAAAGACTTGAACTGCAAAATCAACCTATAACCACTCCGTGCGGCAAACGCGTATGAAGACAGGCCGAAAAATACAGGTGACCGAAACTTGACCCCGATGGTACTAATGCATAGCTCTACTCGTTGTGGTTCTATAGATATGCTGCACGCTCTATTCCGACACACGAGTTGGAAGAAAACTCACACCGAAGCTCGTAGGAACTTACCACACATAGAAGCCGATAGCGCGCACTCTTGGTATCTGTGCGTAGCTCTCACCGTTGCTAACACAATGGCGGTGTCGCTTCTCCAATGGCGGCCCCGTAGCTCGCGTAGCAAGAAGATAAGACTCTCTCTCTCTCTCTCTCTCTCTCTCTCTCTCTCTCTCTCTCTCTCTCTCTCTCTCTCTCTCTCTCTCTCTCTCTCTCAGACACAGTCACGGCGCTCAAAAACTCACTTTGATTAATAATTGAATCTCCTTTAGGTTACAAAACTTTGGCTTATATACCTCAGCCTTGGAGGTGAGAACATCTCTAATTATTTACATCAACAGGTGAAATTACTTCGGGATTACAAGCTGGAAACTCAATTGAGTTCCGTTAATGAATGGCTCAAATCAAAATTAATGTCGGAAAGACATTTATTACAATCAATGGTTACAAAATGATGGGTGTGAGCAAAAATGTGGGTGTGATCCTCTGCTGGCTCAACACTCCCCCCCTCCGCGTTCATGTCGTCCCTGACATGACTTTTAGGCTTGGTCAATAGAGTCCTGTCGTCTTGAGCATCTGCAAATGTGATTCGTAGCGTAGGTTGCCGATGGTCAAGGTTGGGCCGAATATTTTGCTTTCGTGAGTGAAAAAGCCGGTGTAGAAAGCTTCTTCAAATGTTTGCATGTGGAAGCTAGGCAAAAACATAATTCTTTGGTATAAGAGATGTAACACCTTTGGTGATGGCTGCAATGAAAGATCATACATCATATCCGTCACTATGTCGGCCGTTGATAGTAGACTCGAGGTCGTGGCTTTATCTAGCGCGAACACTTCAATGCATGCTAAGAGAGTCCTGCAGATTTTCTTTAGCATCTGACACGAAAGGTCAGGAGAGCCAGTAAAGAGTTTGATGGTGCCCGTTAGGGTTTTCACCATGTAGGCTTTACCTATTCTCTCTCCTGCCTTTGGTCCTGGCATCCTTGGGTAATTAAGCCAATTTGGCTTCTTTTCTGCAATCCTGCCATGCTCTTTCCAGCTTCTGACTCTTGGCACCGGGCAGAAGGTTGCATCCTCCCGAATCTCCTTTGGAGCCTCTACCAAGTAGATGAGGTAGGCTGGGTATTTGTTCAGCCAACCTTTCCTCCATCTAGGTTGAGAATCTACAATCTTCTTTGATTGTTCATCCTTTGTGATGTCGCCTTCGTAAAGAGCGACATACTGCTCCTCCTCTATTCTCTTTTTCGTCTTTATCACTTCAAATTTCATCAGAGGGAAAGGCAGGTTGGGTTGCATCCACTCTTCATGGAGCACTTTTGTGTCTAATCCTTGAAGTCCAATGGAGATGAGGAGTCTCCTTTCCCATTCCATTTCCGCCTTGGCACTTTCCTCTGTTGACTTTTCTATTTGGTCCTGGAGCCTTTGTTCTTCTTCTTCAGAGATTCCTAAAGTTGAGGCCACTTCTTGAACTGGGGCTGGATCTTCAATTGTGGTTGCCTCTCCAGTTTCTGGTAGCTATGGCTGCTCCCCCTGCTTCTTATTGTTTTGGCTCTGTTTCTCTTCTTTGTTGCTCTTGGAGGTCTTGGAGCTGTTTGCGGAGGGCCTCATTTTCTGTCCTTAGTGTTTGGTTTTCTGATGTGAGCCTCTCCTCTGCAGCCAATGATCCCTCCGCCATGTGCAATCTTTGCACTTGCTCTAACCTTAGCTCTCTTTGCAAACTTCTGACCTGATCTTCCAGAGCTGGTACGAGGGCTCCCTCTTGTTCTGTTCCTGCTTTGCTAGCTCTAGGGGTGGTCCTGAGTCTTGTGATTGTCCTTTCTTGAAGTTTGACTCTTTCCCTTAGCGCAATGAGCTCATCCTTGGCTGCCTCCAGCTCATCTTCTATTCTCTCCTTTGCTTCCTGTGAACTTGTTACCTCTCTTGAAGCTTCGGCTAGTTGGAGTATCAAGCCGTCTCTCTCGTTTTCTGCATCGTAGAGTGATGCTTTATGACTTTCAGATTCAGTCATAGCATTCTCTAACTTCTTCTGCAACTCTGTTTCCTTTTGTTTTGCTGTCTCAATTGCTACTTCCTTTGCTCTGGATCTTTCTTTAATCTTGCTGAGCAGTTCATGCACCATGCGCATGTCTTTTTCATCTTCATCTGTCAACTTGACAGCTCTTTCTGCCACCACCTCCAATGGCTTCGGCTCTTCTAGTATGTTCTGTTCGTCCATTTTCTCTTCACTCTCCATTGTACCTTTTGTCTTTTCCTTCGTCCCTTTCCGATCATCTTGTTTTCGTAGGGATATCCCATAAACTGCCTCCAGGGCCTCTTCTTCACTGTATCCGATCGCTACCAGATCCTCATAATCATCTTTCTTTTGCTGAACTAGATCTATCTCCTTTCCCTTGGTCCCGGCCTCCGGCTTTTCGATAACTTTTGTTTCTATTTCTATTGTGGTCTCCTCCACAATAATTTCCGTCTTCTTCGGGCTTGGTACATCAGTAAAGGAGGGTTGATTGTCCTCAGTCATCTTGGCTTTCCCTTTGTTTGCTTGCCCGTCTTTCTCTCGAAGTTCAGTAGACTCATCTACTTCCTTCTTCTCCTTGTCGTCCTTTTTCAGCTCATCTTTTAAAAGCTGTACTTCCTCTTCAGTATAAGGCTCGATAGGTTGCTGCTCCAGTATGGCCTCCGACTCCTCATAAGCTCTAATATATTGATCATATTGATCAACCTGTGGCTTGGCAGAGCTGGTTCGACTTTAGTGGGGTCTGGCACCCACATTTCTTCAAAGTCCCCCTTTAGAGCTCTTTCCGCTCTAAACTGCTCCACCAGCCTTTCCATTCTTGCGGCTTTTTGACTTTTGGTTTTCTTGGGATCAGCCTTCTTCTTCGCTTTCTTCTTGAGCGGCTCGTCCACAGCCTCTTCAGGTTCTGAAACTAGTTCTAGTTTTCGGCGTGCTCTTGTGGATGCCCTCTTGGATACTTCTTGCTGTTCTTTCTCTTCATCGGCTTCTCTAAGCCACTCATTCTGGGAGGGAACCCGTGGCCCTTGATCCCTAGCTCCAATAGCTTCATAAGCTATTCTTGTTAGGATTTCTCCTCCTCCTATGTACTTTGGCTTCTGGTTGTGCATGGCGATTACTTGCTCGTGGATGTATTGAGCATAATTCACCTCTTTTGGCATGTTGCTCTTCAGTGCCCATGTGATGGTTGTCGCAATGGCATGGGGTGGTGTAGTATACTTCTGCGGTCTTTTACTGCACACATGGAAAAACTGGTTGTATAATCGGCAAAGGGTTGCCGCTCGTTGATCTGCCATATCTCCGTAGGTTGTATTTTGTTTCTTTGATCCATAGACCTCTATGGCCTCCCTTCTTTCTCTGACAGAACTCCCTTTGTTGTGCAGCTTTAATGCATCTGCAATGAGCTGTGGAGTGATCTGTACTTCAACTGTTTCTCCATCCATGGTTGTCAACGTGGCTTTCCCATCCTTCTGAATGGATGTTGCCAACTCATACACTCTTCTTGTGTCTACACCTGATGGTCTCGAGGTGAAGAACCTGTGTAAGTCAGCCTTTTCCAGGTACCTGCTGATGTTCTCTGATCTGCTATAATCCACTAATTCTCGTGGGATCAGAGGTGCATCGACCGATTGCCCTTGAGGATCTCTGAAAGTCCCCTGGTAGATCTTTATTCCCTTTTTCTAGTACTGCTTCCTCCACCCAAGTCTTGGTTGGCTTGAGGGTTTCTGTTGGAATATCAAAAGGTTCTGCTTCTGCAAGAGCATCCTTGATGGTTGGTCTTTTTCTCTTAGTTGCCGATGACTTCGCGGAATCCATGGATCCTGTAACTCCAATTTCAGAAGTTAGCGTCTTTTTAGTACTGAAAGCCGAAATGAAGCTTCTAACTATTCAAATGACTTGAAAATTGAAACATGAGCTATTCATGGCCTAAGCATGCAATGTAGGTGAAAAAATATGCAAACTGGGCTCAAAATCATGCTGGAGACATCATACGCGTATGATGTCTTTTGTGTCAAAATGACTTCATATTGGTTGTGCTTGTAGCTGATAGTGTATACATGAGTATCATATGCTTGGATTTGAGTTTGGATACCATTTGGTCAAGTTTTGGCCAGTTTAGTCCAGTTCAGGCTCTTGGCAAAATTTTGAAAGGGAAATGGATTTTATGATCCAAATTGGATAAAACTTGGTGGTTCACCTTCAAATGGCATGTAGATCACTTTTGTTTGGTGGTTGAAGCCCTGAGGTGCCAAAATCACATAGTGAAACATCATACGTGTATGATGTCTTTTAGTGCATTTTTGGACCAATTTTCTCTATAGGCTTGGTTTTGGCTTTAGATAGGCTTATTCAGTGGATTTATCAAGTTTGGATAGAATTTGGACTAAAAATGGCTCTGGAGACATCATACGCGTATGATGTCTTTTTCATCAATTTTTCATGGGATTGGTTCTGTGGACTCTCCATGTGCTAGTGAAGGACTGTTTATACTCAAATCTTGGTTTGGACTTGAATATGTTGGATTTGGGACAAAAATAGGCTTTGTATGAAGGATTTTCTCTTAATTGGGCTAATGGGGTGATCCACCTGACCAAATGGTTCCAAACTTCATATGTAGCATGTATTAGATATATATAATGGATGTATGATGACAAATGAGCATTTTTTGCTCTGTAAGTGCAAATAGACATCATACGCGTATGATGTCTTTTGTGTCAAAATGGTGCTTTTTGGTTCCAGATAGCTTGTAGATGTGTTAATCAACAATCCTACAAAGTTTCAATGAGTTTGGAGTTATTTTGACAAAATTAGGACCAAAAATCAATTTTATGGCCTACTTTGCGTCTTTTTGGTTTTCTTTGGGTTTTCTAACTCCAAATCTCATGATACTTGGTTCATAGGATGTGATTAACATGTGGAATGAGGCTATGCACTCAAATGTTGAAATGGATGTGAAAATCATGCTGTGAGACATCATACGCGTATGATGTCTTTTCTTGAAATGTTGGTTTTTTTGTGCAAAGAATGCTTTGTGCTAGTTCCCTAAGCCCTGCTAACTAGTTTTCAACTTAAAAAGTCATCAGTTTAGCTAAAAAGCCCCCTTATAGGCATTTCAGTCTCCGAAGACGTCTTTTTGCCTTGGAGTTGAATTTCTTCAACTTTTCTTCTCGAGAGTTGCATTTCCAGCTCATTGGATATGTTGTGAAGCCACCTATTTGGTTGAACTTGACTTTGGCTCCCCGTTCTCCATCTTTCTCCATTTGGTTGCCCGAAAGCGTCTTTTTCACCATCGGTAAGTGAATCAGCTTTCTTTTGGGTTTTGCTTGCAAACATAAGTCATCCATGTATAGTTGAAACTGCTCGTGAAGTTTCATCTCATTCGGTCGTCAATTTCAGCCGTTATGCCAAAATGACGCTTTGTGTGTCCGCCGCCGAATCGGTTTTTCCGACCTACTTTTGGTGATCCAAACCCGGAGATACTCCATGGTTGCATTGCCCTCGATGTTGTTAAGCTTCCTGAGAAGTTTTGTGTCGTTCCGATAACTTTTTTCTGTTTGCCTCTTGCAGGCTCTGTTGACCTAGGGTTTTTTCAGTCGTTCTTTCTCGAGCTTTGAGTGTTAGAAACTCATCTACTATACTAGGGTAACCCACCTCTAAGTTCTTGCAAGGTTTGGTTAGGCGGTTGTGCCCCTACCTAGCGTTCCTCCCCATTCCCCGTCTGCTCTTGTTTCTTGGTTTTGGTGAGTTTTCGCGACAAAAGTTAACGATAAGCATCAAAAGCTTATGGCAACGAGTCTACCTCTCATGTCTGGTGTCCTCTGAGCTCTCGTAGCAGTCGTAGAAGGCGGTAGAAGGTCGGATGCTCCTGTGTGCTCTTTGCTCTCTCCAAGAAGGTAATAGTGGAAATGAGCTTGATAGTGAAGTGAAAAATACTTAACTTCGGGCTTCCCGGATCACTTGTTACCAAATTTGATATGTGCTCCTATCTCGTCGTGAAATACACTTTAGGATTTGAAATTTCTCAATTTGGACTCCATTTGACCTGTTTCTGAGAAATCTGTCCACTTTGCCAAAATTCTGTCATTTCGGGCTTTCCGCAACTTTTTCAGAATTGTACCCAATTTTTATCCTGGGTTGCCCATCACCGTCTATTATTTTATTTTTTCCGATCTCATTTCACCTGCTTTTTTATTTTTCTTTTATTTTTATTAAGAAAATCATAAAAAATAAAGGAAAATAGCAAATTGAAGCCAAAAATTTCCAAACATACACGATAAATAGCTGGTAACCCTGTGTATATGAATATACACTTCTTGTGATTTCTGGACTTGGATTACCACTTTTTTCCACTTTTTAGCTCCAAAAACACTCTTATTTAGTGATATTTACACATCTAGAGACCCAAATTCATCATTTGATCTCTTCTTGTTGCAAAACAAGATATATAAGGGCATAAATATTATCAATATCCGCAATCAAACATAAAAAATTGCAAAATCATGTAAGACACTGCCCTTGTAATATAATTTTTGTTTTTCTTTGTTTTTTTCCGCTTGTAGCTGCTTTGTAGCTCCTGTATACCTCCCCCCCTCCTAGTCTGAGTCCTCCCGGACGACTATGAAGTGTCTGTGGGTGAAGCATTGTAGTTGTTTTGGTCATAAGTTCCCAATGCAATTGTAGAGCGACGATACAACATTCTTTCCAATAAAGCTGCTCTTTGTTTGATTGAAGGATTGGTGGTCGGGTTTTGGGTTGGTTTTGGCACTTCGGTAGTAGAATCAGTAGATGGATTCTTCGTTACCTTGTTGTCTTTTTTCACAATCCAAATCTGCTTCCGCTTTGCTTGTGCTTGCCACAAACTCTTTGCGACCCAAACCTGCTTTGTTCTGTGTGTTGATTTCCTCGCCTTGAAATACCTAGGAGTTTCCGTTGATTGTATTGAAGGGAGTTCCTGTTTACAAATCTTTGGGATCCAAATTTGCTTGCTATAGCTTTGTGCCGTCATGAACTTCTTTGGAATCCAGATCTGTTTCATTGTCCTTGATTGTCGGGGATCACTCTGTTGTCTGGTATTGAAGACTCTGTTTGTGTTTTCTGGCACCACCTTTTTTGGTCTCCATACCAACGTTGACTCCGTTTTATCCCAAGGTTGAGCTGTTATATTATTGCTTGTCTTCCTTATCCAATGTTGAGAGTTCCTCGTCGAAGAGCAATCCAGTTGTGTAGAAACTTTTGGTTGCCATTGCTTCTTCTTTTTCTCTGTTTGTTGTTTGCCCTTGTCCGTGGATTCTTCCTTTGGAGTTGGCTCTACTCCTTTGGTGAACTTAACTGATTGACTTTCACCTTCGTATTTGATAAGCACTGATTTAGAACTCCAGTCAATCATTGCATTGTATTGCTTCTGCCATGGTTGTCCTAGCAATAATGGATGTTGTGTAGCTTGGTCTTCAACCACGTAAAACATATGAGGATACACATACTGGTTAATCTGTATATGTAAAACTGTGCATCCGACAGTTTTGATTGAATTCTCAGAGTAACTTTTTAACTCTTGCTTGGCAGTTTGTAATTTAGTGTCATTTGTCAATTGTCTATACAAACTGAGTGAAAGTAGGTTAGCTTGAGCTCCTGAATCCAATAGTGCTCTGGCTTTGATTTGGTTGGTCCCTACTTTGCATTCAATGATGGGTTCTTCTTTGTCATTCCCCATTTCTGTTATACTAACTGCGTTTATTCGTATTGCTCCTTCATTGCGCTGTTTCTGACGCAGTAGTCTTCTTTTCTCCATTCTTTCCTTCGCCTCAGCTTGCGCTTCCTCTACAATCTTTTTCTTTTTTTGGACACGCAGCTTTTCTTGATGTATTTTGAGAAGCATGTCTTGTGTTAGCGGAAACAGATACTTTTTCACTCTGCATCCACTAATCCAATTGGGCATTTCTTCTCCGTCTAATGTAGCAAGCTTGACGGCTCCACTTGGTGATAGATCTTTAATCACCAGAGGTCCCATCCCTCGCTTTTTAAGCTTCTTAGCATGCTGTTTTAGAGTGTAAACTAGGACATAGTCCCCAACCTTAAACTCTTTAGTCCGCACATGCTTATCAAAAAATTCCTTTTGTCGCCTTTTTTGAGCGTAGATAGAAGCTACTGCTTTTAGGCGAAGCTCATCTAGCTTTTCCAGGTCATCTATTCTATCAGAAAGCTCGTGCCCTGTCCACTCTAGGTCCTTAGCCACCCTTAAGGTTGAAATCAAGAATTCTATTGGTAAGATAGCATTTAGCCCAAAAACCATGTTATATGGGGTCGTTCCTATTGATGTTTTATATGCTACCCTATATGCCCATAATGTTGAATGCAACTTCTGGTCCCAGTCAGTTCTCGACTCAGATACAATCTTCGTAAGGACCGTGCATATGGTTTTGTTTGTTGCTTCAGCTTGTCCGTTTGCTTGTGGATGATACGGGGCTGATTTCCTATGGATTACCATGAATTCATCTAGAAGGATCTCTATCACTTCATTTATGAAATGTGTGCCTCGATCACTCACAATTTCTATTGGCAATCCATATCGTACAAAGACGTATTCATACAGAAATTGTGCCGTGGTCCTGGCATCTGCTTTTTGAGTTGCCTTTGCTTCGACCCACTTTGTTAGATAGTCTGTAGCCACAATGATGTATTGTGCATGAGTCTTATATGCAGGAGGTGAAATGGGTCCGACATAATCAATCCCCCATTTTGCAAAAGCTCTTGCCCCCATCATTGGTTTAAGCGGCATATCATCTCTTTTAAGTGGTACTTTGGTCCGCTGATAGTCATCACACCATTTAACGTATTCCTCAGCGTCCATATGTAATGTTGGCCACCATATTCCTGCGGCTAAGACAAGTTTTGCTGTCTTATCACCTGAGAAATGGCCTCCACCTACTCCTCCATGAGCTTGCTCCAGGATTATCACATACTCAGACTCTGATGCGCAAATCCTAAGCTGGTTGTCTTTACCTCTCTTATAGAGTTGATCTCCTATTAAAGCGTAATCTCTAGCTTCTGTCTCTACAGATTTCTGACGAGCTTTTGACGTTCCTTCTGGGAAAGTTCTATTTGTGAGATATTCAACAATATACTAACTCCATTCTGGAGCGATCATTATCTGATATAATGTCGAATACTCGACTGGCGGTTTTGATGAACATACAATACATACAGTGACATATTCATGTACGCTTTCTTTCATTCCTGGCCAATAGACTCCCAATTGTAACAAATTCCTATATGTGTTCCTTCTTGAACAATGAAATGCACATTCTTGAACATGTGCTTCGCGCAGATATATATTATATTCCTCAGGATTGATGCATAGTCGTAAAACATGATCATTTCCCAATTGATACAACCTTCCTGCAACCAATTGAAGATTCTTGGATTGCTGAATAGCAATATGTTTCAGGTTGTATTCTCTTCTATCGAACTCTTCTCCATAGGTTAATAGGTTAACGACATTTTGAGACCACCTCGGTATCATTTCTATGTTGAACAAGTACGCGTCTGGCATGTCGTCATCTACTCCTATAGGGTCTTCTCCATTCTTCAATCGCGAAAGATGATCAGCTCTAAGATGTGTTTTTCCTTTCTTTACTACTACCGTGAAGTCGAATTCCAGTAAGATAATGAACCATCTCACTATTCTCCCGGTATTGCATGGTTTATTCACTAGGTAGAGCAAGGCTTGGTGATCCGTAAAAAACACAAACTTGTTGGCTAGAAGATAATGCCAAAATTTCTTCACAGCATAGATCATTCCTAATCCTTCTCGCTCTGTTGTGGTGTAATTCTTCTCTGCATTGTTGAGCTGTCGACTGGCGTAACAGATAGGAAAATCCATGTTTCCTTCTTCTGGCTGAGCCAGAATGCATCCTATTGCATATGCCGAAGCATCTATGTGCACATGGAATATCTTCTCCCAATCTGGTGATTTCAAGACTGGAGCAGTAATGAGTGCCTCTTTCAATTTCTTGAATGATTCCTCACACTCCTCTGTCCATTCAAAGTTCAGTATTAGCCTGTAAAGTGGTTGGCCTATTATAGCGTACATGTAAATGAATCGTCTATAATATCCGCAATGTCCCATAAAGCTCTGTACTTGTTTCGCATTGGTTGGTCTAGGCATATCCACTATAACTTTTATCTTCTCTAAATCCGTGGATATTCCGTTTTGTGAGACAATATGTCCCAGAATTCTGCCCTGTCGGACCATAAACACACATTTCTCAGGATTGAGACAAATGCGATATGTCCTACATTTCTCAAATACTTTTCTTAGGTGTTCTAGATGCTCATCTCTCAGTAGAGAATGTACACATAAGTCATCCATGTATATTTCGAGAAACAGCCTTAAGTATTCTTTGAAAGCATGCGTCATCAGCCTCTGGAAGGTTGCGGGAGCATTGGTTAGACCAAAAGGCATAACCCGATAAGCATAAATTCCCCACTCCGTTGCAAAAGCTGTTTTATGTTGATCTTCCAGTGCTATGGCTAGCTGGTTATATCCTGAAAAACCATCAAGAAAGGAGTATGCTGTTTTCCCTGATACACGCTCTAGAACATGATCAGTTATCGGCAGGGGATAATTGTCCCTGATTGTTGCAGCATTCACTTTCTTTAAGTTGACACACACTCGGAGTTTTCCGTTCTTCTTAGGTACTACCACAATCGGAGATACCCAATCGGTGTGTTCAATCTCGTATATGAATTCAGCTTCCATTAGCTTATCTATCTCCTCCTTGATTCGCTTAGCAAAAGTATCATTATATGTGTATGGTCTCTGTCTGCTAGGCTTTGCGTCTTGTTTCAGTGGGATTGAGTGTTGGCATATCGATGGGTCAACTCCCTTTAAGTCCTTATAAGACCATGCAAACACATCCCTGTACTCTCTGAGAAGACTCAAAAGTCTCTCTTCCTCGCTTGGAGACAAATCTGTGGCTATGTACATCGGTCTAGGCGTCTCACCTGGAGCTACTAAATCAACTTTTTTTGCATCCTCCGGTCCGTCATAAGATTCGTTCTCCTTCCTCTCTCGAATAGGTGGGGTTAATATCACCTTCCTATCCTCTATTGTGAATTTCCTATAGTGAGAGGGAACATCCATGTTTTCCTTGATTTTGACGTTTTCGTCCTCTCCACTCTCAATTTCTGTCGTCCAAACTTCCTTTAGAGTTTTCTTGAGCTCTCTGTACTTGTTTCTACGTTCTAACTTGGACTCCGTGTATTCTCTGTTGCGCTTGTTCTTTTATGATTTTTTTGTTTCAGTTTTCGTTCCATTCTTTTGAACTTGATTTCTTGAGCCTCTTTTGTCTTTTTGTAAGCTCTTTTGATCACTGTCTCTCATTCTTCCAGAAATCTTATCCTTAACACAATCTTCAGCCTTTACTAGCATTAGGAATTAATTTTTTCCTCTTATTCTAGGCATCGGATTGGTTCTAACCCCTTTTGTTTTTTTCTTTGCTCTACAGTGTTTCTGGAGTTGTTTAGTTTGGTTCGGAAAATCATAAAATCGGACATCCGTTATAGTTTCTTCGTTTCCGCTTGAATTGTCCGTTGACTCGTTGTCTGCTTCATTTCCCCACTCTGGATGATTGGGAATGTCGTGAAACACCTCTTCTTCACCCTTCTTTTCCAGTGTATCGTTCTTTTCAGTTTCTTTTTCGAGTATAGTTCGCAACATGAAATACGGAACCACGTCGTACCCGTCCTTATCGCAAAATTGCGTTGTGGGACCATCTGGAATTGCACAAACATCTAGGGTTGCTAGAATGTGTGTCCATTCTAATGGTTCAAACGTGTCCTCTGGAAAGGGTTCTCCTACATAAGTTTTGTCTTCGATAGCCCTTTCTAAAACACATTCTTTTCGTTTCAGACTTCCACATTTCGAAGCTCCACACATCCATAACTCCTTGGGTTTACCTAAGCAAGCTAGAAATTCGGATCCCGCCAAAGTAGCTGAATCAAACTCCTCTACCGGTGTTCGGTTCACATCTTTGTAGCTATGGTCTTTCAGGTTCACACGTGTAGTGGTTTCCATATTTCTCAAGTATATGTGATCGTAGCCCCAATCTTGGACCATTTTCAACTGTCTCATGAATGGTCTTCCCAATATGATATCATAGTTATTCTCCTTGGCAAAACCGACAATAGCAAAAGTATGTTCGTATTCAATGCCGCAAGAAGTCACTACAACTTTCTCTAATAACCCCATAGGTTTCTCCATGTGTCCATCTGCTAATTGGAGCTTCAACCTAGTCTTCCTTATTGCTAGTTTCCCCCATTTTTTCCAGATTTCTTTTGTAGCAATGGCTACCCCTGCTCCGCTGTCTAGTATTGCCATCGTCTTCACTCCTTGGAATTCTATTGGTAAGGTTGTATTCCCCTCTTCACCTTCGCAATACTCTCCGACCTTGTTTAAGGGTACAGGATTAGCGTTCTTTTGTGGCTTGCTCAGCTCCTCTATGCTCTCTTGCAATCTCGATGTTGGATCTTTTATCCCGAATTTCTCCAAGCATTTTCCTACAGTGGTCCACATATGTGGTCTTAGCCTCAAAAGCTCAGCTAAAGTGATAGTGCATGTCACTGGTGTTGACAAAATCTCTATCAATCCTTGCGAGTCCATGACTTTTTCTGATGAGATTTTTCGTGAGGGAAGTGCTCTAATCTCGGATTTTGCTTCATACTCGCCTAAGTATGAAGGTAAGGTTTTCAGTGAATGAGGTTTGCTCTCCATTGTTCTAACAGAGCCCCCATCTCCCCAGTAAGATTGCAGATCCAAGTCCACTTGAGATCCTGCCTCAAATTCCACTATGGGAGGATTCCTGATGTCCTTTTCCCAATTTTTCTGATTAGCTTGGCAACTTAGCTCGTTTGCAAAGTTTGCCTCTCTCACTTGTTTCCAAAATTCATTGTAATCATCATCTCTTTCGTAAGACCTCTGTATGACTGGATGAAAACTCTCTATCTCCTGATCGGTTGTTTTCAATACTATGCGGTCATCCTTTTGTGTATTTTCAAGCTTTTGTGCACTGGGAGTCTTTTCAGCTACCCGTGAAACGATAGTCTCTTGCTGGATTGGGTTTTCCTTTCCACAATTCATTGTTTCTTTTGTTGGTTCTAATAAGGCTTGTGCAGTCTCGATCATTCTCTGGCACATTTCAAGTCTCTGCTTTTCCAATTCCACGTTTGGGTATGTCATCCACCTCTGTTCTTGTGTTTGGTTGTTCTTTAACCTAGCTTCGTAAGCTCTCATCAGTGCGTCCAACGGTTCGTGTACTTTGTCGACTAGCACTGATCCCCCTGAGCTTAAGCTCGTTGTTTCTTTGATACTCTTTTGTTTCGTTCTTTCCGGGCTCATCTCTCGTTTCCCGTTTTGACTCTCAAGTTTTTCTAATCTAGCTTTCGTTTGCTTTAGTTCTTCAGCTAGAATAGCGTCTTCACGTTCTTTTCTCAACTTCATGCGTGCTTTTCTAGCTTTCCATGTGTTTCTTTGACTCCGCGGTCCTTGACTAACCACTTCAGTCGCTAACTTTCCATTCTCAGGTTCTCTAGTGGTTTTCTTAGCTTGAGCTCTAGTAACAACTTGCGTTGGTATCAGAGTTTCATTTTCAGACCCACTGCTGGTAGGAATAGTTTCTAACATATTCAATGTCGTCTTTTGCACTTTGTTTGGATTCTTTGAACAATCCTCAATGAAGTGAGTAACCCCACACTCAGTGCAATAAGCGTTTATTCTAATGATTTCCGTATGTCGGCAAACATTCATCAGATGGTCACCTCCACATTTGTAACAGGGTCCTAGTGCTGGTCTTGGTCCTACCTGATTCGTCCTTTGTGGATAGGATGGTCTCTGTCCTGCTAACCCTCCATGAGCTATGAACATCAAGGTTCTTGTGTCCATATTGTGTCTCTCTTCATCAGAAGCACTTGTAACTGTTGGTGTTCCAACATTCCCCATCATGCCCCATGGTTCTGGTTGTTTTGGTTCTTCTGGTGGGTAATACATTGTCGGAGACATGTGTGCACCCCATTCTTCGTAATAGGCTTGAACAGGCACTAAGGCTTGTTCTTTCTGATTCTCTAAGGTTGGTGCATATCTAATGCCCACTGTGTTTGCTCCTGGTAAAGGTGGTTGTTGTCTCAATACCGGTTGCGGTCTTTCTATCCCCATAGGTCCCGATACATTTCCCGTTGGGTATCGAGGTATTGGATGTATCTGAGGTGGTGCTAATTGAGTAGGAGGTGCATACTGGCGCTCCCTTACATACCCTTTGTTGTAATAACACTCCTCTGTTGGATGATTTGTCCATTTTTGTTCAATAGCACACCATTTCAGTGGTTTTGGCAATGGTTTTTGGTATGGTGTCATCCTTTTTAGAGCATCTTCTATCATTTGCTCTACATTTGGCATGGTTGTTGTTTGAACATTCTTTTTAGTGGTAGTCTCGCTCGCTACGGAGGAGGAGCTACTGGATGCAAAATCTATATCCGCTGACACCTCTCCATAAACCGTACAGTTATCCACTAAGTACAATGCCTCTCTCGTTACTTGCTCGAAACTTGTACAAGCTTTCAAGTGCAAGTCCTTCTTGAGAGTGTCGTTCCTCAGTCCCTCAATAAAGAGAACAGATAGTCTGTCATCTTGTGGTCGTTCACGTACTGGACATCTCTCAATGTATTGTTTGAAGCGAAGTGAAGCTTCCTTCACCTTTTCGTGTTCTCTCTGTTTAAAAGCATATATTTGTGAGACCGTATTGTGCTTAATCCCTCGTTTTGAGAATTCCTCAGCAAACTCTCTTAGCAAATGGTCAATGTCATGGAATCCCCCTATGTTCATTGGTTGAAACCATGTCAATGCAGTACCTTCTAGAGTAAGACCAAATCCCTCGTATTGTGTATGGAAATCTGTTATCTGCTCAGCTCTTAAGACTTGCTTAAAGAGTGACACATGTGCAAACGGATCTCCTGAACCACCATACTTCTTTGGCATACACTTGGCTACTTGAGATGGTCTCATACGTCTATGATTTGCTACCAATCTCATTGCTCCAATGTCTCGGCTAAAGCTTTCTCTAGCATCATGGACTTCATGGGTTACCCTTGTCGGTTCCTCTGCCCTGAATCTACTACTGGGAGGTAAATGTGA
This sequence comes from Adiantum capillus-veneris, assembly GCF_014529385.1. Lineage (NCBI taxonomy): Eukaryota > Viridiplantae > Streptophyta > Polypodiopsida > Polypodiales > Pteridaceae > Adiantum > Adiantum capillus-veneris. The sequence continues at coordinate 48,302,527 of NC_140954.1, forward strand.
TGGTTCCGCTTCAAACCTTGGACCTGGAGTGGTATAGGTGGGGATTGGAACTGCACTACCTCGATTCGTCTCCATTGACTCTCTGGAATGTCATGATCCCATTGGTCCGAGCTTCGAGTCCCAAGGTTGACTGAAAGAGTCAGCAACCTGAGTTCTTTGTCCTCCTGTTGTCATTGAGTTTTGCACTCCAGTTGTTGGTGCTGGTCTATGTGAGCTAGAAGTAACATAATACTGATGTAGTGGTCCCCCAAAGTATGTATATCCTTCTAATTCTTTCTTGCACATTGTTGAGTATTGCCTGCCATACTTATCGTAAGCGGCAATTTTCACTTCCGATCCCTCTATGTAGGTAAAGACATAGAGTCTTTTTTTGTCTGTCAACTCTCCGGTGTAGGGTTCTTCACATCTATAATAGAGATCTTGCTCCCCATTATTATATTTGTATAGCCCCACATAGATGTTATCAGTGTTGATCCTTGTAGTTTCATTCTCTCTTCTTAACCTCGCATTAGGGAAGTTCATTATTGGTGCTTTCTCCTCGAGTTCTTCATCTATTTTGGCTTTGGTGCCCATCAATCCCCACTTGTCCACAATGTTAGGGTTTAGGACTACCAAGTATATGGTACCCTCGTCATCTAGATATCTATCTCCGCTATAGCTCACAGGCACTAAGTCCTTGAACTCACTAGGTCTCTCTTCTATCTTTACACAATAGCGGTCCATTCCATCTTTGTAGATCTTGGCACCTTGCTCATTGTCGTACTGATATTTTATGAACAATAGCTTCATTGTGGCGGAAGGGTTTGATGATCCTGCTGCCATATTTTCTCTGTTGTTCCTGTTCGAGTGTTCGGTGAAAATCTCGTAAGACCTCTCCGAAGAAGTATCAGAAACACTTCCTTCAAAGATCGGCTCTAATGGTTGCACCCAACTTTGGTTTACACTTCCCTCGGTTGATATGACACTTGCTGGTTCCCCTTGTTTTGGTTGATTATTCCGGAGATTCCTGCCCGATCTCAAATTCATCAATTCCCCTAAAGGACTGTAATTTTTCCGTCTCGGCAATTTGTTTTCCCCAAGTTTTTGTGGTCAGAATTGATCCAAACTGACTGATACTTGGTCAATTGTTTAATCTTGTTAGTTGGACAACTTCTGTTTCATCAAGTGAGAATTTTGTCGCAGTTATGCTGAAAAAGACATTATACGCGTATGATGTCTTTTTTCACAGATTTTGACTATTTTGGTTATGCTCACTCTCAGTGGCCCCTTTATGCTCTGTTCACTCACAAAATTCAGTTTGAACTTTGTTTGAGCAAGTTATGGCTAATTTAGGCTTTTCTTGGCAATTTTCCGCTTTTGACTTGTTTTTTGGGTCAATTGTGATCCAAATGGGATGAAACTTGAAATATAACCTCTAGACAGCTATTACAATGGATCTGTGTTAGCAAAGTATCAAAATATGTCCAAAATTAGGTCAAAGACATCATACGCGTATAATGTCTTTTTCATCAATTTGGGTCCAAACTTGATATTTATGCTTCCTACAGTGCCTGTAACAATCTTGTCAGGTCAGATATCAAAAATAAGCAGTGGATGTGCCAAAAGACATTATACACGTATGATGTCTTTTGTCCCAGATTTTGACTATTTTTGGTTTTAAGCCTTCTCCAATGTTTATAATTGAGTTTCAAGTGTTTTTGTCAGGTTTGAATGTAAAAACAAGATTTGAATCCAAAATTTCCTATTCTTTGCGTTTCTTGGACTCCGACTTGTCTTTTTGGGTTTCTTTGAGTGTTAATGCTCTTGTTTTAAGCTGATCTTAGGGTAAAACCCCCCTTCTAAACACTCTGGCAATGTCAAATTTTCAATTTTAGTCTCTGTTTAGGTCCTAAAACATCATACGCGTATGATGTCTAAAGTTGCAGATTTCCAGTTTTTCAGCACAGAACTCTTCCAATAGCTCTTTTAAGTGCTCAGCAACAATCAGTTACACATAAAATTTTTCTGAACTTTGTTTATTGCATATTTCACTACCAAAGCGAATTTTTCAGTGATCTAAAATGCAATCAAACACATCAAGCAAATAGAACACCAATCGATAGCTCTAGATCAGGATCAAATCAGGCCCTACCTATGCTACTTCTAATCATAAAATGGATTTTTTTGTAATTGAAAATATAAAGAGATTTACTACCACACAAGGAGTAGCAAATTCTTTTTATGTCAACAACCACTTAAACACCATCAAAAACAATCTAATCTAAGCTAAACTAAAAATATAGTCAACACGGAAGACCCAGGAATACCCCACTTCCTAGCATCTCTCGAGACCTTCGGAGTCCACCACTCCTAGATCTTTTCTAACTAAAGTATACAAAGTAGTTTATACGACTCACCTCGTAGGATTAGTCTAAGGTCACCTACTTAGGGCTCTCGTCCCCGGCAGCGGCGCCAAATGTTAAGGCGGTTACGCCGCTAGCGGAAGCTAAATAGCGAGAACTCAAACAACAACAGAATTTGTCAGACGAGGACGAAGCTTGACCCGTAGGCGCATGGAAACAACTAGGTGGGTGTCAAATCACCTATTCGACCTTCTAATGACAATCACTACTAAGGAAATCAAATCTAAGTTCTAAAATACGCAAGTGACTGAAATCCTTACTACGAACGAATGCTATACGAAACAGGATCTAGAATCATTGAATCGATCTCAAACTCAAGGGGAAGTCTATGCACTAGGTAAGAACAACAACCTAAAGACTTGAACTGCAAAATCAACCTATAACCACTCCGTGCGGCAAACGCGTATGAAGACAGGCCGAAAAATACAGGTGACCGAAACTTGACCCCGATGGTACTAATGCGTAGCTCTACTCGTTGTGGTTCTATAGATATGCTGCACGCTCTATTCCGACACACGAGTTGGAAGAAAACTCACACCGAAGCTCGTAGGAACTTACCACACATAGAAGCCGATAGCGCGCTCTCTTGGTATCTGTGCGTAGCTCTCACCGTTGCTAACACAATGGCGGTGTCGCTTCTCCAATGGCGGCCCCGTAGCTCGCGTAGCAAGAAGATAAGACTCTCTCTCTCTCTCTCTCTCTCTCAGACACAGTCACGACGCTCAAAAACTCACTTTGATTAATAATTGAATCTCCTTTAGGTTACAAAACTTTGGCTTATATACCTCAGCCTTGGAGGTGAGAACATCTCTAATTATTTACATCAACAGGTGAAATTACTTCGGGATTACAAGCTGGAAACTCAATTGAGTCCCGTTACTTAATGAATGGCTCAAATCAAAATTAATGTCGAAAAGACATTTATTACAATCAATGGTTACAAAATGATGGGTGTGAGCAAAAATGTGGGTGTGATCCTCTACTGGCTCAACAGGCCCCGATACCCTGTCCACGCATGTACATGTGTCCGACTGTTGGTACGCGAACTTGCCTATTCACAATGTGTACACGTTGCATCTTTTTTGAACTTGAAACCACTTTACAAAGCTCCAGAATGCATGTATTTATATATTTTTGTACATATTACCATGCATATAAACGCTACTTTGTACACGCTGTCAGGAGTTTTTTGGAGCAAGGGATTGCGCATATGTACATACACATGCATGGTGCATCGAATAAAGGATTGTCCAATTTCCATAGCCAGGTGGTTATGTGGGGCCCACATGTGTACAGGTAGGACAGCATGTACATAGTGCAGCGATTTTCACTATTACCAGTACCACTGTGTTTTTCTACAATAATGAGGAGTTTATAGCGTGTAAAACTTCTCGAGGAAGCTATCCACGGGCCGACGATGTGAGGTCAGCAGGTGCGTCAGATGGCATCTAGTGGCGTCAGGAGGGCGAACGAGGTCAATATTTGCACGCGGATGAGGACGGACCCAACGTGGGTGTTTTCTTGTGAGAGTTATGCAGAAAGGTCATCATTAGGACGACTTTTTGGGGCCACTTCACGTGGTGGAGAGATGCATTATTGGAAAAAAGCTGAGTGCCAGGTGTGCGAATGATGCAAAAAGGTGACAACTATGCACTGCGAGGTCAGTTTTTGGCCTGTTCGGGGTCCGTTTGAGGTCGTCTAAAAGGCCAAGGGTGCCCAACTAATAAAGCTAAGTGTGGGAACTGAAAAAAAAGAGAGAAAACCAGAAAAAACGTGGAGGAGAGAGGAGGAACAGCCGCAGGTGTGTTTTTGCTCATTTTGGAGCCTGTTTTGGCCGTAAATTGCTCATCCGAGGTCGGATTTGAGCACTTTGACATTGTAGACTGGGGTTTTGGGCCGTTCCGGACGTGATGGCGCTGTCCATTTTTCCAAATTCCTCACTCTTTTTCTGTTTTTTTTGCTGTGTAAGTTTCTCCTATGAGCGAAGTTTATGCTCCAATTTGTGATTATATCTGGCATATTTTACCCATATTGTGTGAGCTGTTTGCCCCATTGGTGTTGGACCAAGCTCATTTGTATCTAATTATCAGAAATTATCCTCTTTTGAGCTTAGTTTTTTGGGTGTGTGTGTGTGTGTGTGTGTCTTTTTGGAGTGGGCAAGTGGATAGTCTCTCTCCTTTCACTCCAGAGGTGTGTTCCCTGTCTCGGCCAGGTGTGTTGTGTAAGCCGAATGGTGTCCCCTAGTGTATGTGTGTATCTTCCCAAGAGTGTGTGTTGGGTCATGATAGAGGCGCTGTGTGTGTTTTCATCCCGCTCACATTCTTTTGGTGCCCCCACTGAGGATCTTCTTCGAGTACCTTCTGCTTCGAGCTTCAAGCTTCGAGCTTCGGGATTATAGGTTGCAGGTTGCAGATTACAGATTACAGGTTATAGGTTACAGGGACAGGTACAGGTACAGGTGATTCACACAGGTACAGGTAGCTGGAGTACAGTGATATACTAGCAGTGATGTCACTTGCAGTTGTTGTGGGTATGCATCACTTGGCGCCTATTTGAGCGCATTGTCTGCTGGATTGTACGTTACTTGTGGAAACTGCCATTGTACGCATTTTTGGAGCCATACTTGGTTGTATTTGGCAGTCCCAGCCATTTCTGAGACTTGGTCTGGAGATAGTCATTTCTGAGACTTGACTATATGCGATTTGCATTAGCCTTCGTGTGAGGGTCGATAGCGTGAGGTTTTTATTGAGCTGGGGGATTCTCAAATGTGGAGATCCTTTCGGTGATACAGGTAGCTGGAGCACCCTTTTTGTGACCTCGCCATAGGCTATGTACTAGTGAGTCCTACTTGATGCTCGGGTTCTATTGTTGACAGTTTATGCATACATAGACAGTCTATATTTTGGGTTCCTACTGCTCTACTTCTGGGGAAACTCTGTCGAAATTTTCCCAAGTTATGATGGCTGGTTTTTTGGTATTTTGAGCCATTTATGTTGTTATGCTGCTGAAATTTGGGCAAAAAATCAGAGGATAAGTCAGGTGTGCCTTCTTGGGAGCTTCATGGTTGGCTTTAATGGATGATCAAAATGGCCCTCAGTTCACTCCTTTTCATTTAACTCAAAGAATTCAGATTAATGTTCATGTGTCCAGGAAGATCTTTTTCCAGCAGCGCATAGTCTTTATGTTTGGGCCAAGAAGATTGAGAGAGATCCTAGAATGTCCTTTGCCTGTTGTCATTCCGATGATCAACTATGAAAACTCATTTGATGTGCATGTGTTTGTCCTTATCTAAAGTTGAGCTCCATTGAAGTTCTGGGGATTGGGTAGTCAAAAGTTTTGGGTTCTTGCACGTGTGTTCAAAGGGGTTCTCAAAGCATCATAATTTGGGTAGCCATGGCTTTCTCTTATCCCGAGTTTCATGGAAGAAGTGATGAAGATGTGGAAGAATTTTTGGAAAAGATGGAGGTTGCCTGCATTAGCAACCAAATGTTACCCAACGCAAATGTTACGCCTTCTCCAAATTTGTTTGAAGAGTGATGCACGAGTTTGGTCTAAAGCATTTGAAGAGGAGTTGCGTGTGGCTGATCCACCTGTAAGGTTGAGTTGGGACAATCTACGACATGGGTTGGAAGTGGAGTTTGTGAAGATAGAAGATCCTGACAAAGTGTGGCAAGAAGTACAGGCTTTGGTGCAAAAGGAAGGTGAGCCAGTAGATGCGTACATACGTAAGTTTTCATTGGCATGGGAGCGAATGTGCAAGGCTTTAGCACCACAGGTACCCCCGCCTGACATGATGAAGAAGGACAGGTTCCGCTCACAACGCCAAAAGCGGTCTATCATCATTGCCCACCCTCTAGGTAGAGCATTTATGCTCAACCAAGAGACTATTTGCATCTGGAACCACATCCCTCATAATATATTTCTTCAATCTATAGCCAATTATTTTGTAGCACAAACGTTCACCATACAATTTTTCCAACTCATAAGTGCCATTAGGAAATACATGCTTCACTCTGTATGGACCCAACCATTTGTCCCTCAACTTCTTTTGAAAAGTAAAATCCAAGCGAGAGTCATACTTCATCATCAGATCTCCCTCTTTGATCTCTTTCTCTGGCAGACTCTTATTCATTTTCTCCATCCTTGTCTCTGCTTGTTGAAGATAATAATCACTGGCTTTCTCTCTATTCATTTGCAACAACTCTAGAGAAAGAATTCTTTCTTGCAACTTGTCATTATTCTCACCTTGCATTCTGCACAACAACTTCAAGGCATCCAACTGCACTTGTATGGGCATAAGATCTTCTTTTCCATAAACAAGCTCATATGGTGTAAACTGTGTTGACACTCTATATGAAATTCTATAAGCCCACAAACACTTTTCCAAGTCCAAGTCCCACTCTTTAGGATGCTCTCTAGCATACTTTGATAGCATCTTCACAATTTGACCATTGTAGTTCTCAACCAACCCATTGCATTGTGGGTAGTAAGGAGAAGAATGCCTATGCTGAATTTTCAATTTCTCCGTGAGAGTAGCAACAAGTTTTCCCCTAAACCTTGGTCCACGATTAGAAATGATAACCATAGGAGCTCCAAGTCTGCAACACACTTGTCCATACAAAAAAGAAGCCACTCTTCCTGCTGTTACATCTTTTACTGCTCTTGCCTCCACCCATTTTGTCAAATAGTCCACAGCCACAAGGATATACCTTTTGCCATTGTTGGTCTTTGGCATTGGACCTACAACATCTACTCCCCATTTTGCAAATGCATCAAAAGACATTATAGCTTTTTGAGGCTCAACGAAAGCTTCCCATTTGCAAACACTTGACATTCATGGTATGACTTGCACAAAAAATAAGCATCTCTCATCATAGAGGGCCAACAATAACCTACTCTCAAAACACAAAAGACAACCTGATCCTTGCCTTGATGGCTTGTTTCTTCATGGAAGTGCTCCAAAATCAAGCCTATCTCTTCTTTGTACAACACTTTTCTCAAAATGCTATCCTTGCCATAAAGCATAAGATCCTCACCTACCAATGTGTAGTTTCTTGATTTTGCACCTATTCTCTTACACCGAACCTTTGACATGCCCTCTGGACATTGCCCTTTACCAAGAAATACTTCTACATCTTGCAATGATTCCCTTCCTGCATACAGCGCGTCCTTGACCTTTAAAGTAGCTACCAAGAAATCCAACTTGTCCCTAGACAACTCATCAATTTAATTATTCTGCTCATGAGGAACATGCTTAAACTGTATCTTCTCAAACTCATGCAAAAGCTTCTTGATGCCATAGAATCACTTCTTCAAATTGTCTTTCTTAACATTCCACAAACCAAGCAATTGATTCATGACTAGCAATGCATCCTCTTTTGCAATGACCCTCTTCAATCCAAACTCAACACACTGCTTCAACCCAAGGAAAAGCGTGAGATACTCGGACTCATTGTTACTTTCAGCTTCATCAAGATTGTAAGCTCTAGAAAATATTACATCGCCTTTTGGGTTCTTAATGACTACCCCACCACTTGCCTTTTGAAGAACTTTCATGTATGCACCATCAAACATCATTGTATACGCATCTCTAATATCTACTTCCTCTTCATGATCATCCTTGTCAACCCTTGGGTAAGATGGAAGCTCCCCCTCCCCCCCCCTTTATGTACCACTATGTCTGCCAAGTGAGCTTTAACAGAATGATCCACTTTAAACTCAAACTCATACTCTTGAAGCTCCAAAGTCCACTTTAAGATGTGCTTGCTAGGCTTCAAATGTTGTACTACATCTGGCAAAAGATATGATGTGGTGAGCACATAAAACTTTTGGGGCAACAGATAGGTTTTGAACCTTTGACAAGCAAGAACCAGGAGAATACCCATTGTTCCATTTCCATGTAGGAGAACTCGCTTACATTCTTCATCTTGCTCTCAAAATAAACTGGCTTGAAGTTCCTTCGTTGCTTTTGTAACAGAGCCAACCCAAAAGCTACTGACCCCACACTAATAGATACACAGAAAATCGATTGCAAGTCGGGAGGACTCACTGTTGGTAAAGCACACAATACCTCCTTGATACCATCAAAAGCATGTTGCATGTCTTCATTCCACTCAAACCCTTGAACTCTTTGACTCAATTTCTGGAGAGGATACACATACTCACATAGCATCCAAAAAAAACGTGACAAGTACCTGAGCTTATGCACAAATGATGCCAAATCCTTTGTGTTTTTGGGTGGATCCATAAGCAATAAAGCCTTAACTTTCTCTGGGTCAGCTTCTATTCCATTTTGGGAAACCACATGTCCTAGCAAATGGACTCTGGCATGAGCAAATTTACACTTCTTTGGGTTGAGTTTCCCACCCTCTTGTTGAAGCCTTTCAAAACTCAACTTCAGCTTACCCAAATGTGTGACACTGGAGCTATAACACCCAATGTCATCCATGAAAACACGAATGAACTTACCCAAGTAGGGACCAGCACTCTATCCATCCATCCTGGGAAGGTAGCATATGCATTAACCAGCTGAAAATGCATTCTTTTGTAGGCAAAACAACCCCAAGGAGTAATGAAGTTCATCTTCAATCGATCTTCAATCGCTATCAAGATCTGAAAGTAGCCAGAAAATCCATTCATGATTGAGTAACGTTCATGACCTGCAACCTGATTGAGGATTTCATCTAGGAAGGGTAGTGGATAATGATTTCTTTTTGTGGCAGCATTCAAATGTTTGAAATCAACACATATCCTAAATCTTCCGTTCTTCTTGGGCACAATAACAACTGGAGAGACCCATTCAGACTCCTCCACTTGAAAGATGAAATCTGCTTCCAAAAGCTTCGTCACCTCTTCATGAAGTACCTTCTCATGAATTACCCCCAACCTCCTAAGCTTTTGAACCTTTGGCTTGGCACCTTCTTTTAGATTGATTCTATGCTCAACTCCTTTAGCTCCTTGCAACTCTATATATTCAGAGGCGAATAGCTTTGTGAATTTCTTGAACATTTCTTCATACTCCTTTTTTTCTTTCTCTGTCAAGTCCTCTCCTAGCATGCTCCTTGCGTTCACTTTGGCAAGCTCTACAACTGCTTTTGGACTATCCTTCTCCTCCTTGACCTTCACATCATGCACCAATGCTTCCTTTTCAACACTTATCCCAAAAAAGATTAGGACATAATTGCATCAAGCCTTCCTCTACACTTTCTTCTGATGATGTAGATGAAGCATCACTATTGTATGACGTGGTTTCTGTCAAATCCGTATCTTGCATCTCCACTAGGGGCTGTGTACGGATCTTGTGTGTCTTCATGTTGTAGACAATGGTCCTTCCTTTCTCTTTTTTGGGGATGGTGATCAAGCCTGTGCCCCAATCCTGCTTAGCACCAAGGGTTATAAGCCATGGCCTCCCTAAAATGATCGGATAAGCATTCTCACCCGCTTGCATCACGTAGAAATCAACCAAGCACTCAATCCCCAAGACTTTTATCTTCACATTCTCATACGGATCGAAGCATTCACTGACATCTTAACACCTACTTCCTTCATGATAGCCTCGGTCATGACACACACCTGGGCACCACCATCCACATATGCTTGCACTTCCATCTTCTTTCCCAGCATAGCTTGAACTATTTGCACCATATCCACTGGGTGACCAACCCTCAAGGATGAAACCATGTTTTGATGCTTTTCCTTCTTGAAAGGAAGCCGCGTACTCACACACTTGGTCCACTGCCTCCTCAAATTAGCATTCAAAGCCACCAACTAACCAAAAGATATATTTGCCTTTTGATTTCGTATGTTGTCGAAAATATCATAGTCCTCAACACCTTGGCCAAGGAGGTAGTCCTTTGGACCAATTTTCCTTCTTCATCGCCTCTTGCTACTTTCTGGTTTGTCTTCTACCTAGCCTTTCCTTTCCTTGCTCTTGTTTCCCTCTCTTCTTTTGTCTCTTTCTCCCTATCATGCCTAGGTCTCTTATTGGCCAAAACATCCACATCTCGATGCTCAAGGGTAATGATCTTGATAGCTCTACCTTCTCCATTTCCAGGCAATGGTTGTGGTTTTTGTTGCGGCGGTGGTGCTTCTAGTGCCCGCTCTTGATGATTTTCTTCTATTCTCCCTCGACCACGTCCATATAAGGGGTATATCCTTCCTCTCTCTCTTGGTGGTTCAGGACAATCAAGGGCGTAGTGACCCTCTTCATCACAATTGTAGCATCTACCTTGTAGCCTTTGTCCCCTACCTCTCCCAGCTGGCCGCTCTTATCTTTGGTTCCTATTCATTATTTTAGTTCTTAATTTTTGCAACTGACCGGCAAGATCATTCAAAACCTGGGCTGTAACGGGGTCTGGACCTTGAACCACTCACTCCACTCTATCATCCGTTGCCAGAGGGACCATTGGTTGCACCACAACTGGCTCATCATGTGTCATTCCTTGCTCCCACCTTCTCTTGATCTTCTTGCTCTTGGCCTCGGTAATTTCCACACCTCTTTCAAATGTAGCAGGCTCATCTTGATCGACCTTCTCCCTTACACTTGGATGGAGACAATCCATAAACTGACGCACTTTTAAAACATCCACTGGAGGTACTTGGGATGCCACCTCTAATTGAATCCAAAGTCCTTTGAAGTGCTGCGAAAACTCTTTAAAGTTAGCAAGAACATATTGCTGCAAACCTCTCAATTTTGTCGTCATTTCCATTGCGGTTAGTTTCTTCCCAAACCCTGTCAAAAATTGCCAGCTTAACCTGCTCCCATGTTTGCTTTTTGTCTTCCTCTAAACCTTCAAACCACTCCCGAGCTTCTCCTTTGAGCGCAAGAGGAAATACATGAAGCTTTTCTTTGTCATTCACAATGTGCATACCAAGCCTATGCCACTCGAAGTCCGCAATCTAGTCCTTCACATCCTCCTTCCCTGTGAACATTGGCCAACTATAAGCCATCTCTTTAGAGTCGCTTCTCCCTTGCGTGAATAACTCCACAAAAGTTGAAGTCTTGCACCTCAACCAAACCACCACTTTTCTTCAATGAATCTCGAACTTTACAGCAAAACCGCTTCACCTGGGTGCACAACCGGCAAATTTCTTCTCCCTAGCGGGATCGCCAAAGGATGATGGAGAAAAAGACGTCGTACGCACACTCACACACCCAAAAAACTTAACACACCATAAAGAATTTTCTTAAATTCAAACCCACACACACCTCCACTCAAGATCTCAATAAAAAAACTACCCACAAGCTCGATTCAAACTCCAAACGCCTCGACCTACAAGCCCTTGCCTGCCCGCAGACACTACAAGGTGAGTCAAGTTTATCAACACTTGCAATCACACTTGATGGTGAAAAAAATATACAAGACAAACCATCAAAATATCAAAAACTCCAGCCACAAAATCCCTCTCTGGAACCATTGCAAAATCTCCACCAAACTCCGCTCTGTTGGACTCTTTGGAGTAGCGCCAACCCTAATGGCACCGATACAGGGTCACATAGTCTTGCAAAAAGCCGCACCTTCTTCCCTCAATTCCTTGCACACACACATCCATGGAAGCCTCAAAACTTCCATTGACTCTCCCAAGTGCAAAATTGAAGAAAGAAATCTCTCATTCACTCCTTCACACACTTGAAAACAGGACGCGAACGTGACGGGACTGCACTAGACCACCTGTAGGAACCCTACTTCCTTCCCCACACAGAGAGGTGAAAGTGCCAAGACCTGGCTTCCAAAATTCTCCTCTAGATCAAGCACTCATGGAACTGTCACTGATGTGGAAAATTGAAGCCTTTTCACACCATTTTTGGTCATTTTTTGACCTTTTTTAACCTAGTTTTGGCAGTTTTGACCCCCGATGGGCATTTTTCGCGGGACAAACCCCAAACGGACTCCAAAATTCACCAAATTTTGTACGCTTGATCCTTGATACCCAAATATTTTTTCCAAACCCCTACATTCTATTTTTTACCACTTCTAGGGTGGTGCACGCATCACCGCAGATTAGGCATCGTAGATAGACAGTTACTGCATGTCCCAAACTTCTCGAGCGGGATGAGAGTACCCATACTTGTTGCTTGCATTATTTACATTCTAGAAATCTCAAACACGTTCTCTAGAGCCAAAATAAGTCACCTAGAACCATATCCAAGGCCCCGATACCCTATCCGGGCATGTACATGTGTCCGACTGCTGGCACGCGAACTTGCCTTTTCACAATGTGTACACGTTGCATCTTTTTTCGAACTTGAAAAAACTTTGCAAAGCTCCCAAATGCATGAATTTACATCTTTTTGTACATACTGCATATAAATGCTACTTTGTACACGTCAAAAGCGTTCTATCAACGTTCCCAAAGCCATCCTAGCCAGCGGCTTGGCCAGTGCTCTGGGACAGAGTGATGCTCAATGTAGTGCCCTTGGTGATGGCCTTGATCTTGGCAGTGCCAAAGTAGTCGAGTAAGACATGGAGGCTTACAACATCATACAAAGTGTTGGAGTCGGAGGAGTACTGCTGGATGATGGGGTCAATAACCAATTCGAGCGACCATATCCAACTCAGTACAAAAGGCATCGATGGCACTCCTAGAGAAGATGGTGGTCGTGACCCTTGTTTCCATGCAGAGCCTACTCAAGGTGGAGTGGTTGACGAGCAGGGAGAAAGCAAGGAGGGAGAGTGGAGACATTCATGGTGCATTGACAGTAGAAAGCTGGCAATGAAGGGGCTTTACAAAAGTTGAGAAGCAAACGGCTGTGTGACAGCTATGGTAAAGAGTGTAATAATTAAGTTGACCTTCCCTTCAAATGTGGTTCTTACCACTAAGGTATGCACACACATACACACACAACACAATTGCTCGCACACACCTCTAAAACATGGATGTGTCCCTCACCCACACTTTCAACAACCAGAACCCACACAACCCTTGATTAAAATTGATGAATTCTAATCAAGACAATTAATCTCTTGTCACTAAACCAAATTACATATGGATCAGTCCATTGTGAAGCTTACGAAGAGACTTTTGCATTGATGCAATGCGGGCTACAACTAGAGTTATGATGAGACAAAGTAGGTTGTAAATAAAATGCAAACAACAGCAATCTAAGCAAAAAAGTGCACACACACAAACAATTATTGGTGCCACTAATCAAGTGTCGGTGATCAAGAAGGGTAGTGGCCCATTGGTAATGCCAAGAGCGTGCCCAAACTTTATCGATAACTACAGTGATTAGTGCGAGAGGAAATGTGGGTATTGATGGCGATTAGGAGATGTTAATCACCTAGAAGGTTCTAATACCAGTTGTTGGGAAGCATGGGTGCTCTACTCTAGACGCCACAATGTGATCTTGGCTATGGAGGGTGAAGCCTCAGGCTCACCAAGGTGTTAGGCTTAGGGTTAGAGCTGTTGGGATTCAGGCCAACTGGCCGGACATCCCACTTACTACTAACCCATCTACTAACTTAACCATTATACACTTATTCTTTAATACAACAGAATAAGGAGCTCAACAGGATAACGTTGTTGTGCGCTCCACCCAAAGCAAGTCTCTCTCTCTCTCTCTCTCTCTCTCTCTCTCTCTCTCTCTCTCTCTCTCTCTCTCTCTCTCTCTCTCTCTGTGCTCTCATACTTGCACTCGCACACGCTTCTTGCAAAACCTTCAACTGGTAACAGAGCAGGGTTTGTGCTTGCCATTTTCGCATTGCACGCGTGCACTTTCAAAAATGCAAACAGGTTTCCGATTTTGGCAGCGGCAAATTCAGCGTTCTGAGAGAGTTTCCAGCAGGTGTCCTGCGGTTTTACCCCCCTTTCAAATCTATTCGTGCAGTCGAAAGCTTCATCCGAGCTATGCTTCAAAGTTGTATTTTTCAACTCCACTTTTGCTATAGCTACAGGTACAGGCACAGGACACAGGTGTAGGTTATTCAGAAACTATTTTGGGATGGTATATAGACGTTTTATGGCTATTATGTGTTATTGAGATAGTGTTTATGGGCTGATTAGGAGCACTTTTTGGCATTGGCATTGTCTGGGTATTTTAGGCATCCATCTCCTCATAGGTTCTTGTATACATACAAGAAAACCAGGTTTCTTATAGGTTGCAGTGTCTAGCATCACTACAGATTTCAGTGGGAGTACTTGATGCGCATATGCATTATTTTGGCACTTTTGATAGTGCTTGAGCTCTTTTGAGAAAGGTTTTACTGCCCGCAGGGATTTGTTTACTGCTTGCACATTTTGTTTGGCGCCTGCTTGAGCGCGTATACTACACCTTGCAGTATTGTTAACAGTGGATGTACATTGAGTTGCAAAAATTGCCATATGTACCCTTTGTGGAGACGATTTGGCTTGTTTCTGGCAGTCCCGACCGTTTCTAATACTCGGTTCAAAGGCCCTTGCTGAGACTGGGTCGGTTTCTTGTCTGCATAACCTTTTGTGAGGGTCGATAGCGTGAGGTTTTCTTGAGCTGGGGCATTCTCGAATGTTGAGATCCTTTCGGTGATACAGGTTGTTGGAGTACCCCTTTTCATGGCCTTTCCATAGGACATGTATAGCTAGAGAGGGCTAGGTGCATTTGATGCCATGTTGGCAGTCTTGGGTCAGCTTTTGACTTTTTATGCACAATTAGTGGTTGATGCACCTGTCTTATGCTCTGAGAGCATTACTTTTGATGCGTTACTGATCTCTTATGATAGTTTGGGATTGAGATTCTGTCAGTTTTTCTGGGGAAATTCTATCGAATGTTTCCCAGAATTACCAACGTTTATCGCCATATTATCTTTAGCTTGCACCCATGTCATCTAATGGTGAAAACGATATTTACAATATCCAAAAATTTGATGGGACGAATTTTGCTATCTGGAAAGAGCATATTCAAGATGTTCTCATACAAAAATGCCAGTTGGATCCTATCATGGAGCGCCCAAAGGGCGAGTATACAGATATTGAGTGGGAGAAACTTGATGCTAAGGCCAAAACTACCCTCCATTTGCATTTGGCCAAATTTGTGTACTTTACTATAGTTGGAGAAAGCACTGCTAGAGATGTATGGAATAAGTTGTGTTCCAGTTATGAGAACAAAAGTGCCACTAATAAGGTTTTCTTGATGAAGAAGCTCTTTGACCTTTGTATGAAGGAAGAGGGCACTATTTCTCACATTAATGAGTTCAATATCATTTTCACTCAGTTGACCACTCAGGGTTTTTGGTCTGCGATGAGGAAATCAAATGTATCTTCTTGCTATGCAGTTTACCCTCGTCTTGGGATACGTTTTGTACTGCGATTAGCAACTCAACACCTGGTACCGGTCTAGTGTACAATGATGTCCTTGGGAGTCTGTTTACCGAGGAGATTCGCAGGCAATCTCTCAAAGGCACGAAGGATGGTGATGCGTATGTTGCTAGTGATAGACAGAGGAGTCGCACTCAAAGTCGTGCCAAAAGCAAGAAACATGGGGGCTCACGCAGTAAGTCTCGGGGTTCTATGTGTAATGTTGAGTGTTATCACTGCCATAAAAAAGGGCATGTGATGAAGGATTGCAGGAAATGGAAACAAAGCAAGAAGGATAAACAATCCGGTGAAACTTCTAAGTCTGATGATTCAAACAAGGGCAAAGCAAAGTTAGAGGAAATCAATGTGCTAGAGTCTTCAAATGCTCCTATTGTAGAGACTCTTCCAGTGGTTGTTATGCCACTTACCTTTGACGTATTGGTCTTCACAACAGATCTACTTGTTGAGGCTCTTGTTATAGAAGATACGCACTATGCATAGAATTGGATAGTAGATTTTGGTGCGAGTTTCCATGTGACACCACATAGAGAGTGGTTCTCTACTTATTCTCACTCTTGTGGAAAAGTGAGATGTGATGATGCTTATGAACTAGACATTGAGGGTGTCGAAAATGTCAAATTGCATCTAAGGAATGGCACGACTTTACTTTATGTAATGTCAGACATGTGCCCAAGTTGACTAAAAGCTTGATTTCTGTTGGTCAGCTTGATGTTTGGGCTACAAAACCACATTTGGCGATGGTTCGTGGATGGTACGCAAAGGTAATCTTGTTGTACTCAAAGGTCAGCAGCATGGTACCTTGTATTCCATGCATGTGTCAGATGTTGGTCATGATTACATATCTATAGTTGAACTGTCGCCTACTGAGTTGTGGCATTGCAGGCTAGGTCATATTAGCCAAAAAGGAATGAGAACTCTGACTAGTTTGGGCTACTTACTTGTCTTATATTATGCTGACTTTCCTGTTTGTGAGCACTATATCTATGGCAAACAGACTAGGTCTGTGCACTTACCATTAGGTCAAAAGCGAGTTGAACCTCTAGATTTAGTATATAGTGATGTTTGTGGTCCTATGTCAACCAAATCTATAAGGAGGGCCAGCTATTTTGTGACATTCATAGATGACTCTACTCGAAAGGTGTGGGCATATCCTTTGAAATATAAGGATTAAGTTCTTCCTGTGTTCTAGAAATTTTTGGCACTCGTTGAGAATTAGTCTGGCAGAAACTCAAGAGGTTGCTAACTGACAACGGTGGAGAGTATGTCTCCAAGGATTTTGACAACTTTTGTGCTAAAAGGGGGATTAAAAGGCAGATTACTGCACCATACACACCAGCTCAGAATGGAGTTGTTGAGCACATGAATCATACAATTCAGGAAAGAGTCACAGCCATGCTTTCTAGCGCAAATCTCACACAAGGCTTTTGGGAAGAAGCCGTCTTGACCACATTGCACATTATAAATCATTCGCCTAGTACGCCATTGAATTATGAGATTCCAGAAGAGCTATGTTCTAAACGTAAGCCCCACTATGACCATCTACATGTTTTTGGTTGTGAAGCTTATGCTCACGTGCCTAAACAACTTCGACAGAAGTTAGAGCCAAAGTCACACAAATGTATTTTCATTGGATATGGTGCAGATGGAGAGATGGTATATCGTCTCTGGCACCTGGAATCTTGTCGAGTCATCCGTATTTCAGATGTGATCTTCAATGAGTCAAAGATGCATAAACAACCTATCAAGGAAATAGAGATTTGGAGAGTCACTTTTGAGGATGTTGCCTCAGAGACAGTGAAATCAACTCAGCGGGCTAGTAATGTACCTTCCACTAGCAATGCTCTAGAGGGAGCCGATAGCAATGGTCAAGGAGTGAGACAGTCTACGAGAGTCTCTCATCCACCTATGCATTTTAAGCCAGGTCTTTATTACATCATGTTGACCGATTGCGGTGAGCCAAGCTGCTACCAAGAAGCCATGATGACAGATGATGTGGTGAAGTGGGAGCAGGCTATGGAATCTGAGTATAACTCGATTCTGGCTACTGACACTTGGGACTTGGTAGAACTACCAAATGATGCAAAAGCTTTACCTTGCAAATGGGTTTACAAGAAGAAATTTACCTCATGTGATCCAAATCCAAAGTACAAGGCTAGACTTGTAGCCAAAGGGTTCAAAGAGCAAAAGGGAGTCGATTTTGATGAAATCTTCTCGCCTGTGGTCAAGATGACAACACTTAGAACCGTACTTGGTCTTGTAGCCATTGAGGACATGGAAGTTGTCCAAATGGATGTGAAGATAGCATTTGTTCACGGGGATCTCAATGAGGATGTTTACATGCAGCAGCCTGAAGGGTTTGTTCAGGAGAATGCATCTTGAGAGGAGCTAGTATGTAAGCTCAAAAAGGCACTTTATGGCTTAAAGTAGGGTTCAAGGTAGTGGTATCATAAATTTGATGCATGTATGAGGTCTCAAGGGTATAAAAGGAGCAAAGAGGATCACTGCTTGTACACAAGAAAGCTAGATGATGGCTCGATGATCATTCTAGTTTTGTACGTTGATGACATGCTTATAGCTGGGAAATCCATTGCAAAGATTGCCAACTTGAAGAAACCACTTATCAATAATTTTGCAATGAAATATTTGGGGGATGCTACACACTTTCTTGGCATGCGAATCAAAGAGATTGCAAACCTCGTATTCTTGAGTTATCTCAAAAAACATACATTGAGAAAGTTTTGCAACATTTCAATATACAAGGGGAGAAAGCATTGAGTTCCCCAATGCAGGTATTCTTGAAACTTGACAAGGAAGATGCACCCAAATCTAATGTTGAGCGAGCTGAAATGGCTAAGGTACCATATTCTTCGGCAGTGGGTAGTCTCATGCATGCAATTGTAGCCACAAGGCTAGACATTTCTTTTGCAGTGGGAATGGTGAGCCGATATATGGCAAATCCTGGCAGCAAGCATTAGGAAGTAGTGAAGCACATTCTTAGGTAGCTCAAAGGTACGGTCGGCAGGTGTTTATGCTTTGGGAACAGTGATGCATTCATCATGAGTTATGCGGATGCAGATTATATGGGTTGTGTCAACAATAGGAGATCGACATCTGGCTATGTCTTCATATTTGCTGGAGCAGCAGTATCGTGGAGGTCATGTCTTCAAGATTGTACGTCGTCTTCCACTACAGAAGCAGAGTACGTTGCATTGTCGGATGCAAGTAAAGAGGCTGTATGGTTATCTCGCTTAGTCAGAAATCTCGGCATTGATGAGACTCCAGTGATATATTGTGATAGTCATAGTGCTCTTGCATTGGCAAGGAATCCCGTGTTTCACTCCAAATCAAAACACATTGAAGTCAGGTATCATCTCGTGAGAGATTTCTTGGCCAAAAAGCTCATTGATTTGGTCAAGGTACACACTGACAACAACCGAGCAGATGCTTTGATGAAAGGCTTAGCTTTGGAGCGGTTTACACATTGCAGTGAGTTGATGGGTATAGGTTGAAGCCACTAGATTGCTTCACGGTTGTACATACCAGGTCACTTGGGCTGCGTTGGCCTTCAAGAGGGAGTTTGTTGGGATTCAGGCCAACTGGCCAGACATCCCACTTACTACTAACCCATCTACTAACTTAACCATTATACGCTTATTCTTTAATACAACAGAATAAGGAGATGCAACAAGATAACGTTGTTGTGCGCTCCACCCAAAGCAGGTCTCTCTCTCTCTGCTCTCGCACACGCTTTCCATGGCACCTTCAAGAGCATTTAGAATTAGGGCTATATGCTTAATGCTCACAGCAAAAGTATTAGCTAGAGCATAGACACAATGATTAAAACTCAAATTGAAAAGATTCATAGCTCTTCATACAAAGGAAGCCTCTCAAATAGGCTTGTGCTTTGCAATCATTAGGCGGTGCTATTGCATCCTCTTGCTATTGGACCATGTCATCATTTCATCCTTCATATATGGCTAGCTAGCTTTCCCACATAAGCCACAAGTTGGGCTTATCCCAACATGCACGCCCTTGTAATGTGACCCTATAGTATGTTTTTTTAGAGGTTATGCATTGCTAACAATATGATGTGCAAGATGGAGATCATGAGTGTGTTATGCTCATGGACATCTAATGTCGGTCCATGTGTCTAGAGGTTCAATGAAGAGGTAGAGTTCTAGATCTTGAATATGAGGTTTCTATGTGTCAGAGTGTTCTTGAGTATTTTATAGCTTACTTTTGAGATGTGGTATTTGGTTTTCCATGATAGCTTTGGAGGTAACCTTGGTGGTGTAGTGGTTTTTGTAGGGTTGGTGCTCTTGACATAAATCTTTGGAGTACAACCCAGTTTTGTTGTTACTATGGTAGGATGAGTTTCGCTTGTAGATGTAGATTCTGACTTGGTCCAAGGTGGCTTGGCTACCCATCTTGGCACCATATTTGGCGACATTTGGAAGAGTATTTTCGGTTGCCAAAATTGCCTACCCGGTGGGTTTATGGCCATTGGCTTGATGGTTCTTAGAGCAATAATTGGGAATAGATGTTGAATATGTTCTTGTTTGGGATCCACATGTGTCTCTATTTGTGTTGAGCTTGGATCAACTTCTTAGGTACCCATGTTTTTCAATAGGTGGGTTGTCTAGAAAAGGTTATTCTTGATGTGTACTTCTTTATTGACCTTGTGCCTACGTTTGGTACTTTGTGCCCTTGAAGATAACTTTATTGGTGTGGCTTGAATCTTTGTGCTAGAAGAGGATGGTCTAATTATTGATTTGGGTATCCATACAATATGTATTGTAATGGTGATGTTTTCCTCTTCAGATTTTCCTGGGTACTAGATTTTAGATGTTGAATGTTGCTCAGCTTGCTTATCCAAATTTTTTTGAAGCATTTCTTGTTGTGATGGCTAATGTAGCCGGAGGGGTGTTTGGATAGATGCATTTGGATTTTTGGGAAGCTGCTTTCTTTGCCCATACTTGTATAGATTTTGAGGTTACACTAGTTCATAAGTTCTCTTGACTTTGCACTTTGACCAAAAACACAATTTCAGTCACTAATACTCTTACAGTGTTGAACTTTGACAAATGAAGCAATTTACATGACCAAAGACTAAATTTTTGGCACATTGCATAATTACTAGCATGTATAAACACTTTGCAACCAATTTTTGACAAATTTGTTCTAGGGGTCATGGAGTGCGATCCATGTTCTGAACCCAAATTGGACAACACTTCAAGGGTAGCTTCTAGTCATGTTCCCTAAAGCTATTGGTTCACTTTTTTCAGGGTTTGGATCAAATTTTCCAATTGTACTTGGTTTTTGGTGGTTCCCATGTCCATTTGACACCACATTTGCAGGCACATTCTCCAAGGCATGTACAAATTGACTAGATCGAAAAAAAATGTTTTGACATGTTGGGGGTCATGGATCGCGACCCATCTTCATTAATAATTTTTATATGTGATTGCAGCAGTGTAAATGCGCTTTCACCAGCATCATTCTACACCACTTACTTTTGCAAATTGAGGTGTAGGTCATGGATCGTGATCCATTTTGAAAGTGCTTCTCTTTCTAAGGTTAAACCAAATCCTTCAAATTGAGTATAGAAATCCATTATTTTTTTAGCTATCGACAATTTTTTAGTTGTTTTTAATTCACAAGAAAGAGTGGTGATTTTTATGAATTCTCTCAAAGGGTTTCGTGGTCAAAGTAAAGTGTAAGTCATGACCTTTAAAAAAAAAATCTTCTTCTTGTTTATTATGAGAGGATTTTTATTAGGGTTTTAAATTAGTTCATTACTTCCAAGTTTTGAATATTTTTTCTCATCATCCAAAAAATTTAGATGCTAGCTACAGTAGATAAATTTTTCTTTTTTATAAATTTTCTTCAAGTTCCCCTTCAAGACGACTCTACAAGTGGGTGGAGGATAATTGCTAATGCATGGAGATTTGTTCATTCAAGGATTCAATCTTCATATGGTATTTTTTTCTCAACATATATTTCACAAACCAAAAAATATGCCAAGTGACTCATTTTGCATTTTCTTACTTGTGTCTTAGGTGAATATATTTCTAGAAGAATGGTGTGTGGGTCATAACACCTTATGATTGTAACTCACCACTTCCCTAGAAAAACAAATGAAAGGAAGGACATCCAAGCATGCTTCCCCAAACAAGCAGGTTTGTAAACAAGGAGACCTCCAAGAAGGAGCTAGAGCCTACAAAGCCTTTGAAAGTTGTGGTTTCTAAAAAGCAAAACAAAAATTCCAAGGTGTCCAATGAGGAGTTCAAAAATAAATGCAAGAAGACTTCAGAGAAGATGCCCAGGTAGAAACCATGAAGAAGGCATTCAAGAAGAACAACGTTACTAAAGGACATCCACTCAAGTTCTCTAGACTTCCAATCTCCAAGAAGTAGTGAATGCAAGAGTCTAAAGCACCAAGAGGTTCTAGAGGGAGTTGACGAGAGCAAGGAAAATGACAATATTAGACTATGCTTATTCTCTTTTTAAGACTTGTGAGTGAAAAGATGAGATAATTTTCAATTGTGATGTCCCATTTCAAATTTGAAAACAAGTATGTGATCTCTAATGAGTGCCCTATTTGCCTATGTGATCAAATTGTGAAAATTTTGCTATTTGAAAATAGTCGCTACTATTTTCATCTATGACCTATTATGTCCCACACTTCACCAATTCATAGTTCATGCTATGTGCTAGTCCCTTGTCAAATTTCATGTCATTTGGATCGTTATTTTCTGTCATGTGATCAGTTTTACAATTTTCTACCTCTTTATGCAATTTTGTGTATTTCTTGTGTTTCTACCAAGCAAATTTGCATGTTTTCCTACTTTGGTACATAATTGAGCCTATTCCTTTACTTTGTGAAGATCCATCACAATTTTTCTATAGATAAAAGATGAAAAATTTACGTATTTTTCTTGTGATATGATCAACTCGTCCATATCTTGATGAGAACTTGGCCACGTTGATTCTTAGGATGCATCTAGATGTGTATATATGCTTCTTGACTATTTAAATAAGAGTATTTGTGATCTATTGACCTTGTTTGCTCCATTGTGTGTAAAGGTTATCTGCTCTAATCAAAACTTCTCTAAATTGACTAAATCTGGTGCGTGATTCATGATTCGATAATTTTTCTTGTATTTAGGCTATGTTGCTGACCTTTTCAATCAGTTTCCCTATACTTTGCACTCCTTAATTGTATGAAAATCAAACCTTCACCTTTAAACGGCTCTGATTTGAAAAACAGGTTGTAACTTAAGACCTATGTGTCCAAATTGTGAAGTTTTTGCTCTTGTGGGATCCTGGGATAAGGTCAGTAATGCTTATGAGGAAATTCTTACAATGTGCTGCATATGAAAATGAGTTGCAACCATTTTTTTTGGTTTGTGATTCAAGTTTTGGCACTTCCAATGTGTCTAGGCATGCCTTGGTATGCTTCTATGTTAAGTTGGTGATGTTTGGTACCAAATCTGTGAGTTAGTCTACTTTTCTTGCCGTGGGTGTCTTTTGAACATTGTTGTCATATTCTGTTTTGTAAGTTATTGTTCCCATTCTTGCTTTATCTCTTGTTCAATTTATGTTGGCGTATGGCCAAGTTCATGTTCCTATATAAACATAAGGATGACCTATTACCACAGTTTGAATTCTCACATAGCCATTTTTAGGTTTTCCATGTGCCAATCAATTTAGCAAATCTCTTATTCTATTTTTTAAGACTTGTGAGTGAAAAGTTGACATAATTTTCGATAATGATGTCCCATTTAAAATTTGAAAACAACTATGTGATCTCTGATGAATGCTCTCTTTGCCTATGTAATCAAATTGTGAAAATTTTGCTGTTTGAAAATGGTTGCTACTATTTTCATCTATGACCTATTGTGTCCCACACTTCACCAATTCATAGTTCATGTTAGGTCAAAAGATAAAGTGAAACAATTAGGCCTACGGGTGAACCGTAGGCTCTGATACCACTTGATGGGAGAGAGGTAGCAGAAGCGTCTCCCTAATTACCAATAGTTAGCATTAGGCTATGGTGGATGGAGCCTTAGCGTCGCCATGGTGTTAGGGTTAGAATTAGAGTGATTAGGATTAGGGTGTAGGCTATGGTAATAGGAAGAGCATAAAGCTATAGTGTAGACACAATGAAGTAAACTCAAAGTGCAAGTGATTGATTAGAAAGGAGCCTCTTAAGTAGGCTTAGTGCTTTTACATCATTGGCCAGAGAGGTTGCATCTTGCTTCTCTCATTAGACCATGTCATCTCCTCATCCATCCTAGTAGACAAGGAGTCATTCCCATGTGGGATCGGATTTCCCGTAGAAGAGAAATCGGCCGTGCTCTGATACCACTGTAGCAGACTTGGACACTCCAAGTCAAGAATCGACCGCGGCAGCACCAAATAACCACTTCAAAACAATTCACAGATCACAATAGATTTGCACTGGCCCGACGGAGTTCCGTGTCTAGAGATATTGGCCCCAAAGACTGGCGCCCCTTTCGGTATTTCTTTTTATATTAATCAGATCAAAGTACAAGAGAGTGGTTAGGGTTTCACTCTCAAACTCTGCGTCCAGATGCTCTGAGAAGTGAGGCCCTCACCACTAATTTAAAGGTTACAAGGGATGCCCAAAAGCTTTTAAAATCAAAAGCATCAGTTCTCTCTCTCTCTCTTAGAGAGTCTTTTTCTCTTCTTTTTTTCTTTAAAAAAAAAGCAAAATTTGCGTCGCTCTTCATTTTCCAAAAAAAAAATCTTTTTTTTTAATAGCCTCCGCGATTTCCGGAAATTAGGGTTTCTTGCAAAAATTAGGGTTTGCAAGAATTTTAGGGTTTTTGGCAGAAATTAGGGTTTCTGTTGTCCGCCACGTCATCACTTTGTGACAGCTTGCTCTTGGAAGATGGCGTTCGCCAGGCTAGGATGGGCTCACTGTGGAATTTTTCATCTCCTTCTGGGAGCCTCTGAAAGAACCTTTGCTTTACATGATGAACATTGCATGGGCGAAATAGTGTTTGCCACTATCTTGGAAAGAGTGTTTGCTGAAGTTATTGCTCAAACAAGCACTTTGTGAGCAGTTCTCGCATTGGCGACTCATAACTCTTATGCCGGTTATATATAAAATCTTGGCTAAAATCACTGTGAACCGTATCAAGTAGCCTCTTATGGCTGGTATCCATTCCGCGCAGTATGGCTTTATTCCTCGTCGCCAGATTTTGGATAATCTCGCTAATGTATTGATTGGAATGGAATATGCAAAGTATATCCAGCAGGATGTTCTTGTGTTGCAGGTAGACATTGAAAAGGCTTTCGATACGGTACAATGGGATTTCATTGTTGCCACGATGCGGGCCCTTGGATTTGGTCCTAAGATGGTCAATGTGGTATACTTCTTGTATGCTCACAGTATATCTTCAGGCCTCCTTGATGGAGAGCTGACAGAACCTTGGCCTCTTGGATGCTCTGTGAGACAGGATTGCCCGCTTAGCGCCTTGTTGTATGCCATTGCCACTCACCCCTTGTTATTGTATTTGGATCATTTGACTTCGCTTGGTCGTCTTTATGTGCTGAAAGTACCTAATAGGGAAGACTTCCCAGGGCAGGCCTATGCTAATGGTTCGTTGTTCATGCCCCGCAATAACCAGGATGATGTGCGTGAAATAATGTAGGCACTAGATACATTTGGCTTGGTTGCAGGCCTTAAGGTTAACTTTCACAAATCCGAACTCTTGCCTCTGGATGTTTGTGACTGGCATCGTCTTTTGTGGCTTGGCGAGATTCTTGATCCGCATGTGGTGGTCAAGCACTTAGGATACCCTATCGGCTGGCAAGTAACTAATACACAACAAATTGATTGGGTCATGCAACGCTTGAATGTCAAATTGCACTATTGGAAACTGTCAATTGTGGTGCACTAGTTCTCATGCATTGGCGAGGAAGGCAATGTTATTGCCTACTCTTGTGCAGTAATCTCAACCGTGGTTGCATGTTGGCACATTACCGCGCCCGCTTTTGGTAGTTGGCAGCCTTCCCTTTGGGAGATTGTGTTTGGCAAGATGGATGGCTATGTTCCTGGTTGCTTATTCACCTCTAGCTTGCTCTCTGCTTGGAAAGAGGTTACGGATCATCTCTACTGGCATGACAGGCAGCAAAAAAATGGGAATACACTGCGTATGAAAAGCATTCACTGGAGTAAGGTGTTCTCTCTTACCCTAGTTGATCAATCGCCTCGTCAAAGTATACTTCCTCTCTGGTCGTTGCATATGCACAGTGGATGATGTGGTGGATCCATCTGGGAATTTACTTACGTTTTCTCAGGCAACGGAACGCTTTGGGTTGGGCATGCATTATCGTCAAATTTGGAGCCTGCTCCAGAATATGTTGGCTGCTTTCCTCCCTGTTCCACCACTGACACGTGGTTGTCGTATGCAAGATTGGACTCTATGGAACACTCCTATGAATGACATTTCTGCCCGACATATCTATGCTTCCCTTGTGAAAGACTCTTGGCTGGCTGATCACTGTAATGCGCTCGCTCTGGGCATTGCACAAATCTGAAAGATGGTGGAGACGGGCTCTCACTGTGATTTGGAAGTGTCGTTTGCCTCTTATGGAGCGTCTGTTTCTTTGGCGTTGTTTGTTTGGAGTTTTTCTAGTAGGAACTCTCCTTGCGGCGCGTCACATTAGCTCCTCTTGTTGTGTCAGTTGCTCTACTACTGATGAGAATGTCAGACATCTGCGTTGGGATTGTCGTTGCACCAGGACATTCCTTAGATACGTTTCTGCTTGTATGCATCTTCGGTTTCCCTCGGCAGTTTTCCACAAACTTTTCTGGCTTTTTGGGATTCTTTCGACTTCCCTCCAACGTTTTGCCATCTTCTTCGCTTGGGTCAGATTTTGGTCGATGTGGTCCCTGTGGCACCATCGTAATCTCCATATGTTTCACCGACATGAGGCGGATCCTTTTCCTTCGTTCAAGATTTGATGGAGGTAATTGTTACATTTTGCCTTTGACACTGGGGACATATCCTTGGAAATCTTGCAACTCTTCTATGTTTGCTTCTAGTGATTTGTATCACAGAACACAGTTGTGTTCTTCTCTAACTCTGTTCTTCTCTTTGTATCTGACCTTTTTGGTGGGTTTTCCTTGTTTTGAGGTTTCCCACTTGTAAATTAATCAAATCAGATTTACAAAAAAAAGTGTGTGTGAGAGTCCAACTTCCTCCCGTAATTATGTTCCTTTGGTTAACGCCAACAAGAATGTATCGTTTAAGCAGCTTCCTTGCGATGACAATAGCACGTTGATTGATGCTTGGGAAAAAGCGATGCATTCTTATAAGGATGTGCTTTTGGGTGAGGCTTCCACCTCTCAGGAAGATCCTATGGACAAGTCACTTGCTTTCACTCAACGGATGGGCGTGGGTTATGTAACCTTGACAAATGCCGATTGACCTGGCACTATGTACATACATGTAGGGTAGATATAGTTGTTTTGAAAGAACACAACCAGCATGACTTTGCTGGTCAGTGTTCTTATTTTGCTGGTTATTGGATTGCATATGCTGGTTTGCAAGACTATTTAGGTTTATTGATGCTGGTTTGGCATGAGCTTCATGCCAGCTCTCTTGTACAATGATCTGCAGGGCCACTAGATGGTGGTTCAATGCCTGTTGAATGGTCAGGTTTATGAATTTGGAGGGGTTTATGCGCATACAACATCTGGGCAAAGGGCTGCTCTATGGCGAGACATCTCTTCTCGTTTATGGACTTCAAATGCATTCCTTTGCGCTGATTTTAATAATACCCCTACGATGGATGATAGTACCACAGGTAATTCACACATGTTGTCTACGGAAAGGCTAGAATGGGATAATCTGTTCATTTTGATCTTGATGCTGCCTGGTATCGCTTTGTTATGAGGGTGCAAAGTGTCATTTATGACTATGGCACGCATTACATGCAGTGCACTCAGGGGGATGCTAAGGATGCGAAGCAAGCCTGTCAACATTTGCAAGTGTTGGCTGATTTGCGGCCTTTGTCTGACTCTGAGATGTCGGAGTTGTATTCAGCATAATAACAAGCGTAAACTTGCTAAATGGCAGACGTCTGCCCGTCAACGGGCTTTCATGGATAAAGGCTGTGCTTCGAAGCAATTTTTTAAGCATTTGCATCATACGAGGGTCTCGCAAGCAATTAAGCGGATTATGCTTTCCCCAAGTGTTTGGACTTCTTCAAAGCAAGAACTTGCTGATTCCATGGTTTTGCATTATCGACAGGTGTTTGCTGCTCCTTCTCAGGCATCCTCGGTTGCTTGCCATGCACGTCAATTGATGCTTTCCTTTGTTCATCCGATCTTATCCCCACAGCCTTGAGGACTCGTTCATAGTGCATTGCTTGCTTTGGGCCATTGGTGATCTCCCGGTGATGGGCTTAATATGGAATTCTTCCTCTCCTTTTGGGAGGCTCTTGAACTTCCATTGCTTTTCATGATGAATGCAGCATGGCAGAAACAGGATTTGCCACCATCTTGGACAAAAGGTTTACTTAATTGTTGCCTAAGCAAGCGCTTTGTGAGCGATTCTCTCACTAGCGCCCGATTACTTGGGACATTGATGCCGGTGATTTACAAGATAGTGGCAAAGATGCTGGTGCACCGCATTAAGGATCATCTTTTTGCACGACTCCATCAGGCTCAATATGGTTTTATTCCACATCGCCAGATTATGGACAATTTGGCTAATGTTATGATTGGAATGGAGTATGCTAAGTACACTCATTAGGATGTGCTGGTTATGCAAGTTGATATTGAAAAGGCCTTTGACACTGTACATCGAGATTTCATTGCTGCCACGATGAGGTGCTTAGGGTTTCGTCCTAAATTCGCCGATGTGGTTTATTTTTTGTATGCATGTAGCACCTCTTTGGGGATCTTGGAAGGCGAACTAACAGAATCTTGACCTCTTGGTTGTTCGGTCAGGCAAGGTTGCCCCTTAGTGCTCTATTGTATGCTATAGCCACTCACCCACTAGTGATGTATCTTGATCACTTGACCTCTGTTGAGTGTCTTCATGGTTTGCAGTTACCTTCGGGTCATACCTTTGTTGGCTAGGCTTACGCAGATGATTTCTTGTTTATTCCTCGTAATCAGAAGGATGATGTCGAAGTGATTATGGAAGCCTTGGAACTTTTTGGCTTCGCGGTTGGGCTTAAAACCAAATTTTGCAAATCGAAGCTTCTACCTCTTCATTCTTGTGATTGGCATAGTCTATTGTGGCCAGGTGAGATTGTTTCTCCAAAATGATTACTAGGCATTTGGGTTATCCAATTGGATGGAATGTCACTCATTCTCAGAAAGTGGATTGAGTTATGCAACGTTTGAATGTCAAATTGCCACTTGGCCATTACATGTTCGTCTGCGAATTGTTCAAAGTATCCTGTTGGCATATGTTCAGTTCTTTTTGCCACTGATGCATTGGTTGTTGTGTTGATTGTCTTATGTTAGACATTATGTCCCATTTGTGAAGGACCCATGCTCAGAAAAAAGGCTTGCGCTTGATGTCTATGGAGAAGCTTTGCACTCCTAAACGCCTAGGTGGCCTTAACATCTTGGATTTGCGCAGGCATGTTCTTGCTCGGAAAGCTATGTCGTTGCCTACACTTGCACAACAAATTCAACCTTGGACTCTTATGTTTGCACACCTTGGTCAGCATGTTGTTACTTCCTCTTTTGGCCATTGGCAACCATCTATCTGGGAGGTGGTTTTTGGCAAGATGGAAGGGTACATTCATGGATGTCCTCTTGCTTCCACTTTGGTGTCTGCTTGGAAAGAGGTTACGATTCATCTTTCGTGGAATCCTCGGCAGGAAGGTCATTTGATTTGTTTGGAGAGTCTCCATTGGAGCCGAGCATTCTCTCTTACTTTGGTCGACTCCGCTCGCAAGGCTTACTTTCTCTCTAGCCGTGGTGTTCGTGTGGTTGAGGATGTAGTTGATAAGGTTGGATATACTTTTGAGTTTCCTTTCGCTGCTCGCCGTTTTGGATTGGGCATGCATTACCATCAGTTTTGGAGAAAACTTCAAAGTATGTTGCTTGACTTTTTGCCAATTTCACCTTTACCTGATGGTGATCGCATGTTTGATTGGGATCTTTGGGAGATACCTTTTTGAGATATTTTTGCGGGGATATTTCTTCTTCTACCACAATCATGGCTTGCTGATCATTGAAATGCCCTTTGGCACGTGCACAAATCCGGCCTCTGGTGGAGGAAGCTGCTCTCTGCCTTGTGGAAAAGCCATTTGCCTTTAGAGGAGCGATTGTTTCTTTGGCGCTGTTTGCTTGGAGTGCTTCATGTTGGCACTTTTCTTAGGACACGTCATATTCGCCTCTCCTCTTGCTTCCGTTGCTCCACTGTAGAAGAGGATTTTGCCACTTGCTACGGGATTGCTACATTACTAGAGACTTCCCTCGCCATGTATCGGCCTGTATGAGGCTCTGCTTTCCTGGGGTTGTTTTTCACAAAAGGTTGTAGGTATTTGGAATTTTCTCGCCGACACTACAGCGTTTTGCGGTCTTCTTTATGTGGGTTAGATACTGGGCTTATTGGACCCTGTAAAGTCAACGTAATGCTTGCATGTTTCATCGTACTCATGCAGACCCGTTGCCACTCTTCAAGCTTTCTCTCAGGCAATCGTTACGTTTTGCTTTGGAAGTTGGTGATATCAGCAAGTTGGTGATATCAGCGCAGAGATACATCGACTTTCCTATGAATGTTTCTAGCTACTCTGTACAACTGAGTAGTTCTATGTTCTTCCCCTTGTACATTACCCTTTCGATGGGTTTTCCTCCCTTTGAGGTTTCCCACAGGTAAATTAATCAAATAGATTTACACAAAAAGAAAAGAGTGTGAGAGAGAAATTGAAACCGGCCTGTTCGATCCAAAAAGGGCGGTAGACTTTACTTCAAACCTTGATTTAGCTTTCACCCATTATTAGTCGTCTATTCTACCTGTGCTATAATGACACAAGAGAGGGGAATGCGATACAGATGCTAGAATACACCTGTATGAAAAGACCGACACCAAATTGGCCCCTAACTTAGACGCCCCTTTCGGTATTTCTTTATTGTTCAAAATAGGGAATAAACGTTGTGGTTCCCTACAAGCTGCCCCGTAGAACCTTGGCTGAATTTTGACTGTTGTGGCCTGATTTCGGCAACATAACTGTACTAGAACCCTTCACGGTCAGTATTCCCACGCATTAAATGACTTTCCCGACGCATACGGGCACTTTGCAAAACCTGGCGAGAATCTGCAGCACACTGAATTCTCTGTTTTCAGCCCTGAAAATGCGCCAAATCGCATGTACAGCGGTCCCCTTGCATTCCCGAACCTCCTGGGGGTGTTAGGGTCCATTTAGGGCCAAAACCCTAAACCTGCAAAAATACACAGCAGGCTGTAATTTACTGTTTTGGGCTACGTTTCGCGTGCCGGTCGCATCCGTAGCAAGTCCTCGAGCTCCCGCATCTGTAGGGCTACTTGCCCTTTGAATCGAATGAGATTTCGAGCGTGAAACCTCTCCGAATCACCTGTACCTGCGGGGGATTAGCAGCTAGCTAATCCAGTACCTGTGCAAGAGGCTCTTGCCTCAGCAATAGCGCATGAACCCACACAACTGTACATTGGTCAAATGAAGAGCCCACTAGAGGGGCATAACATACTGCCAACGGGGAGAGAGAGGGCAGTGCGTAGCGTGCAGGGCATCACTCTTGGCACCGCACTGTGCATAAGAGGGAAAGCAAGCACTCCATAGCTCTTAACCTGTGACAAATTCTGAAAATCAGCCTCCTCTCTCATTTTAGGCGTCCCCTCTCTGGCGAGGAGTAGCAGAATGCTCACAGAGTGCCACATTGCACATTTTCCGACTTTGGGCATTCCCGGGTAAAAATATCTCAACTGGTGCATCAGTTGACTTTGCAGCAGAGCAAGAAAATGTTCCCCTTGTCATTCCGGAGGTAATGACGCCAACGCATTTTCAGGTCCCAAAATAGCAGTTCCCTAAATTTTAGGAGATGCTGCCATTGTATCTTCCTAGGTCATCCGACCCTCTTTGTACACTGCGGCCACATCCAGAACTGAAATGTAGCCTCTGTAGCAAAGGATTCCACTTTGGCTAGTCAATGACCCCACTTGGCTAACCATACTGCTTGTCCAACCTTAGTGCTCTCTTGCCCTCAGGCCTGGCCTCCCTCTGGACAGTTCCACACTAGCTATGCAATGCAGGGCAGTTAGATTTCCTGAGGGGTGTTTCAAAAAAGTGAAAGTAAATAAATAATAAGAAAGAAATCAACAAAAAGGATAGATAGTAGTCACACGCTGGTGACATACCCCCCTCTTGAAAGTTGTCCACCATTGTCCCGCATTCCCTGTCAAGAAAGTGGCTGCCTTGCGGACCTTTGAAGCCTCTGTAAAGTTTCCCCCTGCATAGGCCTTGTCAAACTGCTGGAGGAATGAGAGAGCCTTCTTCCTGTCATCAAACCCTGTAAAGGTCGTGAAAGACACACCTTTGCCACCTTCTTTGTACGGAGTTGGTCTCTCCAACGGCGTTAAATTGTCATATGGAAGTGACTCAAACATGGGAACACTATTAGGGTTCATCTGTGTTCCTTAGCCGCTATTAACTTGACCTGGAAATGCCATATTTGGCTGCTGATATGTAATTCCAGCCATACCAAAATTTGCCTGTGGTATCCCAAATTGGCCCTGAGTGCTCTGAAACCCTGGTTGCATACCCATGACACCATACATGGGGTTAGACATCATCGTTTGAGAACCCCCAAACACTGTTCCTGGCGTGTAAAACTGATTTCCAAGTGCATGACCATCCATGCTCTGGAATACCGATCCACCTCCAAAATAGCCAGGGTGTACTGAAGGTGGTGGGAAGACTTGTTGCATAGCCTGTAGGTTGCTTCCCTGCCCATTAGAACCAGCTATAGGCTGCTGAAGGGTGGCGGGCTGAACTGGTACAGCTTGAAAGACTGGCATTTGAGCCACCTGTTCTTGCACCTTAGGCACAGGTTATGGAGACTGCATGTTCTCCGTCAAGTGTACAAGTATTTCCATTGACTCTGCAGTATGAATCACCTGTGCTCGAGCCTTAACATGCTTTTGAATATGATCCAGTGACCCAACTTGCTGAGACGGAACAGGAGGTTGCAGAAAAGCTAAAAACCTCGGGTTCTGCATTACTTGTGTGAACATAGCCACAGCAGTAGCCAACTGGGTCCTAAATATATCATCATCCGTCTGTGGTGGTCTTGAAGACTCACCCACTTCATGTATCTGTTGACCCTGTGAAGAAGAAACCTCTTCAGTCACATCATCTGGTCTGTCAACCATAATTGCAATTCCTTGTGTCTGGTCTATGATCCCCTGTGTCTTCAAGCCCAATCTGACCAAGGCTCACTTCTATGGGAAAAAGTGATTTAATCCCGTCGATGGAACCATGAAATCGGCCTGTTCAATCCAAAAAGGGCGGTAGACTTTACTTCAAACCTTGATTTAGCTTTCACCCATTATTAGTCGTCTATTCTACCTGTGCTATAATGACACAAGAGAGGGGAATGGGATACAGATGCTAAAATGCACCTATATGAAAAGACCGACACCAGATTGGCCCCTAACTTAGGCGCCCCTTTCGGTATTTCTTTATTGTTCAAAATAGGGAATAAATGTTGTGGCTCTTTCCAAGCTGCCCCGCACAACCTTGGCTGAATTTCGACTGTTCTGGCCTGATTTCGGTAGCATAACTGTACTAGAACCCTTCACGGTCAGTATTCCGACGCATTAAATGACTTTCCCGACGCATACGAGCACTTTGAAAAACCTGGCGAGAATCTGCAGCACGCTGAATTCTCTGTTTTCAGCCCTGAAAATGCACCAGATCGCCTGTACAGCGGTCCCCTTGCGTCCCCGAACCTCCTGGGGGTATTAGGGTCTGTTTAGGGCCAAAACCCTAAACCTGCAAAAATACACAGCAGGCTGTAATTTACTATTTCGGGCTCCGTTTCGCGTGCCGATCGCATCCGTAGGAAGTCCTCGAGCTCCCGCACCTGTAGGGCTACTTGCCCTTTGAATCGGACGAGATTTCAAGCGTGAAACCTCTCCAAATCACCTGTACTTGCGGGGGATTAGCCGCTAGGTAATCCAGTACTTGTGCAAGAGGCTCTTGCCTCGGCAATCGCGCATGAACCCACACAACTGTACATTGGTCAAATGAAGAGCCCACTAGAGGGGCATAACATACTGCCAAAGGGGAGAGAGAGGGCAGTGCGTAGCGTGCAGGGCATCACTCCTGGCACCGCACTCTGCATAAGAGGGAAAGCAAGCACTCCATAGCTCTTAACCAGTGACAAATTCTGAAAATCAGCCTCCTCTCTCATTTTAGGCGCCCCCTTTCTGGCCAGGAGTAGCAGAATGCTCACAGAGTGCCACATGGCACATTTTCCAACTTTGGGCATTCCCGGCTAAAAATATCTCAACTGGTGCATCAGTTGACTTTGCAGCAGAGCAAGAAAATGTTCCCCTTGTCATTCCGAAGGTAATGACGCCAACACATTTTCAGGTCCCAAAATAGCAGTTTCCTAAATTTTAGGAGATGCTGCCATTGTATCTTTCTAGGTCATCCGACCCTCTTTGTACACTGCGGCCACATCCAGAACTGAAATGTAGCCTCTGTAGCAAAGGATTCCACTTTGGCTAGTCAATGACCCCACTTGGCTAACCATAGTCCTTGTCCAACCTTAGTGCTCTCTTGCCCTCAGGCCTGGACTCCCTCTGGACAGTTCCACACTAGCTATGCAATGCAGGGCAGTTAGATTTCCCGAGGGGTGTTTCCAAAAAGTGAAAGTAAATAAATAATAAGAAAGAAATCAACAAAAAGGATAGATAGTAGTCACACGCTGGTGATAGAAATGAAATGTAATATTAACGTCTTCAAAAGGCCAAAATGACCTATGAGACCAAAAGGTTACATGTGGTGAATGTAATACCAAGTCTGGGTACAAAAAGTACAAAGAACTGAAAAGAAAATAGTGGGTAGGGGTGGGGTGAAAGCTGATACAAAGGGAATATGAAGGGTGAGCTGATACAATGGAGCTCATTGACAGTCATGGCATCATATACATATACATCAGTATCCAAAAGGCTATAGAGATTCAATGTCCTCCAAGGTAGGCACTCTGTCGGGACGGCTCCTATGTTGCGCCAGTATGGTATGGATCCTCTGTCGCAATCTGCGTCGATGTCGAGAGGGCCCCCTCATCCGTGGGCGACGAGACCGCCCCAACTCTATCGCCCGATCAAGCAGTATGAGAGAGAGAGAGAGAGAGAGAGAGAGAGAGAGAGAGAGAGAGAGAGAGAGAGAGAGAGTGTGTGTGAGAGAGAGAGAGAGAGAGAGAGAGAGAGAGAGAGAGAGAGAGAGAGAGATTCTTGACTCTAGACCTGATGATAGAGAGAGAGAGAGAGAGAGAGGTAGGGGGCAAAGAAGAGAACAGAAGAGAATCTTTTAACATCCTAGGAACAGTCCAAACAGATATCAAAAATCTACTTGACAAGTCTTGATCTTAAGCTTTGACAAGAAAGAGAGAGAATTGTCATCTTCCTGGAGTGATTACAACGACTACAATCCCCCCTCCTCGCTTGTGCACATGGCGCACACACCCCTACAAATATGTGTACATATGTGACCGATGGCCATGCTTTTCTTGGCCACAGCAATGCACGAGTCACACATTAGTACTGACAATTGTGAGTGCGAGAGTTATATTAACCTAGGAAGGAATGTACATTCTTTGCTAAGTTAATATAACATTTCTACTCACAATTGTAAGTACGTGCTAAAAAGAAAAGGAAAAAATTGAGTGCGTTAATATGGTTGTGTTTGTAGATAATTGATGCTTTGATTCTTGATTGAGCGTTGACTTGTTGATGCCTTTCAATGATAAACCTTTGTGGATCTTCCAAGTAGTTGCTTGTCTTTTATCTTTGCTTTGTAGCTCGTTGAGAAAGGTTCTTCTCTTGAGTCTTTGCGGGTAGGCTTGGTCTTTGGGCACTTAGCTTCCGTTTTAGATACAAAGCCAGAAGTCAAAGACACCCCTTGAAATGATCTCGTCTTGTCTTACCCAACCTTGTCGCACAAATTGTCTAGATCTTTTTAGATTTTAATAATGATAACAAAATAATGTGCTTTACATGAATAAATCAATTGTGAAGCACAGGATGTGGTTAAAGTTGGCTGAAGTTGTAGTCTTTTGTAAGAGAAGAATAAAAGAAAACTACCAAAGTGTTTACAAAAAAACTCCTCAAAACTCGCTTTAATTGAAAATTTAATGGTAGCATAAACCTTCTAAAGTGAATCTTCTATACCCGAATAGAAATAATAGTCATATCGACCTTTTGATGATCTTTTACTTCATCTGTAAAGACCTTAGAAATTGACAACGTTTGATTGTAGGTTCACCTAGATGATAAAGAACACGTTTGTATCAAAAAATTGCATCCTTTGGATTGAAAGATTTGTTAGATTTACACCACTCTGCTACTTCACACAGGTCTAGGACACTTTCTTGTATGGCTAGTGTCTCCGAGCTGGCCACCCATAGTCTACGTTGTACCTTGTCCGGCCTCCCAATTATGGGGCCGGCCGCCCACTTGAGTTGGACGCCCACCTTGAACCCTCATATATATGGGGCCAGGGGGGGTACACATATCATCTGCTCATTGTACGGGTCTTCTTGCTCTGGTAGTCATGGGGGGCTGATCGCCCCTCTTCTCCACATCTAGCGTTTGTGTTTCCGTCTCTCTCTTCTCTCCTCTTAACACTTCTGCACACGCGCACTTTCACATGGTATCAGCAGCTTCAAGGTTTCCATGGTCTCGGACTAGCCCTTCACCATCAGCATGAGGTTCTCCCCCTAAGGGATCAAATCAGCCAGCGTTTCTGCAAACATCTGCCAGCGTTTTACAAAAGCCAGGCACGCGATGGAATTTGGCGTTTTTTTATCGTAGAGAACCCCACCTCCACCTGCGTTTTTTGAACCCACACCTGGCGATCATCTTCTGGCAACCAGTGCTGGCCTTTTTGGGCATTTTCATCGCGGAAAACCCCCTCCCTCAACCTGCGTTTGTGGCCAGATCTACATTTTTGGCTGATTCAATAGCGTTTTGTGTTCTCTCTCTCTCTCTCTCTCTCTCTCTCTCTCTCTCATACTTCCGCACACGCGCACTCTGCCACCTGAGTTTTTGAAAGAACCTATCAGATCTGCTGTTTTCTCCACTAGCGCTAGGGTCTGGGACCCTTTTCCTCACCGGAAAACCCCCTCTTCCACTTTATTTTGGCAGACTGCTGCGTTTTGCAGAAGAGGGGGAGCGCTAGACACGCCCACCATGGATCTTGCTTTTCGACACCCGGCTTGGCATCCAATGCCTTGCCGGCCCCATTCCGAAACCATGGACGAATATAACCAAAGGTTTCTCGACGTGTACCTTTCGGTGTCCTTTAGATCTTTTGCCTTGGAGGCCCAAGGCGAGAGATACACCATTGGACTATCATCACCATTGCAGGAATATTGTCTATCCAAGCACGTCTCCACCATGCAAGAACTTGTGGACCATGCCGCGGTTGGCTACAAAACCGCAAAGGCCAATGCTTTGGATGCTTTCAAACAAAGCATAATCATTCCAACTGTCCCAAACGCATTGATAGACCAGAGGAGCCGACGCCCGCACCAACGGTCGATAGAGTCACGACCACGGACCACCACGACCACTAGACCTCCTCAGGACGCTAGCTTATTGATCTATTTATGGCATATGCCTTGAGAGTACAAATGAATTGTGTCGAGCATATGGCAAAGTCAATGGCTTCAAAGCCCTTATTTTCTTCAATCCTGGAGCTACAGAGAACTTCATCCATCCAGAATTCTTAAAGCAGATGCACATTGATTATGATGCAGAGGGTGGAGAAATTGAAGCTGAGCTAGCCACGAGGCAAACTCAGAAAGTAGTACCGCTCATTGGTGCTCTTCCAATGACTATCCAAGATTATCATGGAAAAGCTGATTTCCACATCATGAAGTTGGGCAATTGCGACGTTTTCTTGGGCATGCCTTGGCACGACAAGAATGATGCGACTCTCCAGGTTCGGAATTGAACCATCACCGTGATGCAGAATAACAAGCCAGTCGTCCTCAAAGTTCGGTTGTCCGAACAAAACCTCGAATGAACTCTCTCTAGTTGCTTTCCTTTATAGCTAGATAGTATTGATTGAAAATTTGTTTGAAATGGACGGTATCTGTTTTGGTGCCGATTTGAAATGTTTTGACTCTGGTTTCAATGATTGGTGATTTTACTCCCGAGTGGAGTCATGAGAGTTGATGATTGAAAAGTGTTGTTTTTGACTCCCAGCCCGGACCTGGATGGTTATGCGGGAGGAGTATTAAGAAGTCTGAGCAGTGGTTATTCTCAACACCTCCAAACGACACAGGCTGCAGTCTGGGGGGTGTTTGGTTGTACAAGGCCTCTATATCTCCCGGCCCGAACCTTTTTAGGTTATGCGGGAGGAGTGATGAGGGAATCGTTGAATATCTCCCGGCCCGGACCTTGTTAGGTTATGTGGGAGGAGTGTTCATCGGTGGCTTTCTGTTTCTATGCCTTGTCAAGCTTATGTCTTGCATTGCCAAAAATGTCAAGTTAACAAAGCAGAGTGCCTGAAAGCAGGAGGAATCTTACATCCTTTGGAGATTCCCAATGGAAAATGGGAAAGTATCTCTATGGACTTTATTGTGGGTTTACCAACCACTGTACAAGGTCATGACTTGGTATGGGTGGTCGTAGACCGGAAACTATGTAAGTTTATTCCAACCAAATCAACAGTTAAGACACTAGAACTAGCCAAGTTATTTGTGGACAATCTATACAAGTTGTATGGTTTTCCAAGTAACATCGTCAGTGATTGTGATCCCAAGTTTAATAGTTATTTTTGGAGGGCTGTGTTCAAACGATTGGGTACACAACTAAACCTCAGTATAGCCGATCATCCAGAAACAGATGGTCAGATTGAACGAGTTAACCAAGTGCTAGAGGATATGCTAAGAGCATACATCAGCAAAATAAAACAGTCAGACTGGGAAGAATACTTACCTATTCTCGAGTTTGCCTACAATAGTGCTAAGCATGTCACAACTGGATTTAGTCCTTTCATGCTCATGTATGGGTTTCAACCTAGGTCACCTGTTACGGTGGGGTTGGCAACCGAAAAGCTCCAACAGGTTAAGGATTTTCTCCAAGACCACATGGATATGCTGAAACTCGCTCGTCAGAATGTCCGACAAGCGCAAGATCGGTATAAGAAGTATGCTGATGAGAAACGTTGGCAAGTTACCTTCGAGGAAGTGGAGGAAGTATTTTTACGTGTGCCAGAACATTCAGAAAGTCTAAAAAATGGGCCAAAACCTAAATTATCTCCCCAATATTGTGGGCCTTTCAAAATACTGAAGCGTGTAGGTGATCGTGCCTACAAATTATTGCCACCTACACATTCTCGTATTCATGAGGTGTTTCATGTAAGCCGTTTACATAAGTGGTTACATGGGGACGACAATGTCATTGACCAATAGATTTTGGTTGATTTCGTTGAACCTCCTACCTTACCGCATGAATCTGAACATCTTCTCGACTATCATGAGTTACGTACATGTCATCATGTATGTCAACAAGCCTTAATCAAGTGGAAAGATCGACCTGAGGAAGGTGCCATTTGGGAAAACATTAGTTCTTAAGAAGAAGTTCCCCTTTTTTGTTTTTGAGGATGAAACTCTTCTTTAAGGGGGCAGTAATGTCAAGACAACGGCAAGGCCGGACTAGACAAGGGCAAGGCTGGGCTAGGCAGTGTGGAAAGGGAGTCCAACTAGGGCAAAGGGCTAGGAGCCATGCTATATAGTGGGTGGTTGGGAGGTGGACTCCTAGGTTCTAGTTCCCCTTGTCTAACACAATGCATATCCCATCTCGTGGGCTTGTATGCCTAGCTTAGTGGTCAACTCCGTGGATATGAAGGTGTGAGTCAATGCTCGATTTTTTTTTCCAAAAACATGGCAAACCTACATATGTGAAACAATAGAGGTAAATCAACAAAATTTGAAGGTTTTTACACGGACTTACACTAATTTTTTCAAAATTTTGTAGGTTTTCTCACCTTCAAATATAAAATTAGATGTAAATTTGTAGGTGGGATTACACTAAACCTAGGTTTTTTTCGAGCACTGGTGTGAGTTGAACCAGGGTCAAACAAAATAAAGGCATCATGCTCTTCCATCTTTCCCCAAGTATAGGAAAGGAGAAATCCTTGGCAATGAGCGTCCTCTTTTGAAGCTTCAACATATAGGCTCTAGGAGTCTCATTGCGGGCAATTCTCTTGGGACAAGAACGATAACCATGGCCTTGCTCCCCACGCTTAAAAAGAATTGTGGTCCTTACGAAAAGCTTCTAGCTCTTTAGGAGAGAGTTTATATTTACCTTTGTAAACTTCCTTCTCCTTGGACCGATTGTTATTGTTGTTGGAATAGCCTTGGTAAGAATTTTGGACATTGGTTTTTCTTTTGGAATCACTTTTGTCTTTATTTTCCACGGGCTTGACATTCCGTCTAGCCCCTTGTTGGAAATTGATGGGTGAAGCAACCATGGTATGGTGGATTACTTCGCTGATAGGACCAGGCTGTTGAGAGTTGACATACTCGGCCATCTCTTAGGTAATCCCGCACAGAATTGTTGCTTTTGCTCAGCAAAGTCTATCTTTTGAAAGACAGTAGCCTTGAGATGTAAATCCCAAAACTTGTCCACATATTTGTGGATAGACTCATGAGAGAGAAGCCTCAAACTCTGCCATTCGGTGAGCACTTTTTCCTTTGCATCGCTTGTAAGGAATTGCTTCATGATGGAAACTCGTAGAGTTTTCGATGTCTTTGGGGCTTTGCCGTTTTCCACAAAGGCTAGCCCACCATTGATGAGCCGATTCTTGGAAGTGCATAGCTACATGGCGTAGCTTGGAGGACTTTGTGAAGCCCTTGTCTCCAAAGGCCGCATCAAATTGTTGGATGAAGGCCAATACTTTGTCGGTAGCTCCAAAGGTGCCATCATAGGTGAGAAAAGAAACACTCTTTTCTCCCTCTTTGAACTTCTTTAGCTATGGTGACCTTTGCCCTACAGGGTAAGAATTGCGAAGTCCTCCCCTCTTGTATTCTCTAGGAGAATAGCCATAGCTTTCATCAGTAGAGGAGGAAGGTGAAGAAGAAAGAGAAGAGGGTGACCTCTTGCTTGCCCTTCTCTTCCTTTCGTTTCCTCTCTTCCCTTTCGGAGTGATGAGGAGAAGGACTATGGGTTAACCGTTTCCTCTTGGGAGGAGTTGGCAATCGTTTAGTCCGCCTTCTTCGTGGAGCCACATCTTCGGAGGAATTTAGGGATTCATTAATTTCTTGATCTTTGGATTCCTCCTCTCGTATGGGAGAGAGTCTTCTTTTGGGGGTCTCATCAGGAGGCCTCCTAATCTCTCTCTCCTCTTGGAGAGGAAAGGAAATCCCATAAGCACGAAGTTGTTGAGTAACTTCGGCTTGCAAAGCAGGGTTACCCATAGCTTGCTGCAACCTAGTGACAAGATGATTAACAAACATGGGAGCATCATCATTAGCACCTTCATGTGAAAAATCAAAGTTATCAATGTTCATTCTACTCTCTTGGTTATTGTCAACCATGTTAATTAAACTTATGTATTTACTTAGTGTATGCTTTGGCAATTCAAAACCTTAGTTGCTACTCCTCTTAGCCTTTGAGCACTTAAGTATCTACACACACGGCTCAAATTGGTTAATTTTAGAAAGTAGTGGAGTGAGTCTAACATAGAGAAGTTGCCGAGGGATAGCTCCTTTTGGACTTCTTATGGCTCAATAATGGTAAAGCCGTAGGCAAGTCTAAAAAGACTCCATTATTAAGACCAAAGCTCCCGAGATGTGCACCATATATAGCCTACATAGTGGGCTCAACAAAACTGATAATAGATCCCAGTCCCACTTACCCTAATATAATTAACAAAATCAACCATTAATAGGCTACTTAAGGACCTCTCTTCTTAAGCAAGAAAAGAGAAACCAAATTCTTTGATACCAATGTAATGGAAATAGCCTATGAACTTTGACAGTAGTGGAATTAGGAAATTAGACGAAGCACTTTTGTGAGATTACTTTGTGAGCATAGTAGGTGAACTTAATTGATGGTAGCAACATAAACATGGTACTTAGTTAACTTGGCATGAATAATAGTTTTGCAAGAGAGAGTGTTTAGAGAACATGACAACAGTTGAGGGCCAGATTCATACGGAGCCAGTCCCCCCTCCAATAGGCATTTGTATTATAGTTTCTCCCATCAAGAGAGACTTGGTACAATACAATCTTTGTGTTCCTTGTGACCTAGGTGATGCAATGAAGATGGAAAGCTTCATGCATCACAGCATAACATAAAATTTGTAGAAAGAATTAACTATCCCAAGCCTCAGTCCCAAGGCCTCAAACACCTTTGAAGGTGGAGAGAGTTAGCAGGGAATGAGGATAGGGAAGAGGAAGAAGAAACATTCCATAGGAAAAAGAAATAGTTCCTCACTTATCATCACTCTTCTGGCTAGCATACATAATAGCATAGTAATGAAGATGGAGAAGATGGCAAGCTTAAGCATTGAAGCATGGCTCTTGGTTCGATTTGCATTCCATAGCCAAGAGTGTTGGTGTAGGCTCTCACTTCTCACAAGCTTGGAGAAGGAAGTGGAGTTCCTCAACTTTCACCAAGTGAGAATGATCCACAAAATGAGTGTGTGTGTGTGTGTGTGTGTGGTGTATACCCCCCCAGCACCCCCCTTGCTTGCTTGGGGCGAGTTCTAGCCTTTCCACATGCTTCAAACTCATTGGACCCTTCTCTCCCTAGCCAATCACATGCAGCATGCATTCAAGTACATGGGTAGTCTTTGGACAAGTGTCCTCCTTACTCCTTAGAGAGAGAGAGCTTGAAAATATCTAGATATTTGTTGGATGGAACTAGAAGCTCATTGGACCCCTCTTTAGCCCAACCAATACCATTCAAGCACACCATGTGGCTAACATAGCGAGAGTCTGAACATGTGTCCCATGT
Source organism: Adiantum capillus-veneris (assembly GCF_014529385.1). NCBI lineage: Eukaryota > Viridiplantae > Streptophyta > Polypodiopsida > Polypodiales > Pteridaceae > Adiantum > Adiantum capillus-veneris. The sequence continues at coordinate 48,345,458 of NC_140954.1, forward strand.
GCCCCTTGAGAAAAGGGGTGCACTTTGGGTGAGTGGGAGGTTAAGTCAAAGATTCCCCTAACTTTGGGACTTCCCCCTCCTTTGTAGGGTCTCTTTTTGACTCAAGCACCTTACCCCCCATGCATGGGAAGCTTCTCAGCACCTTCCTCATTAAGTTTCTAGGGTATCTTTATGACTCAAGCACCTTACCCCCCATGCATGGGAAGCTTCTCAAGCACCTTCCTCATTAAGTATGACAAGCACCTCAAGTACCTTAGCCATCAAGCATGACAAGAACCTTAGTCATCAAGCATGACAAGCACCTTAGTCATCAAGCACGACAAGCACCTCAAGCTTAGGTTGAGTTCCTATCTCAAGCTCACTAACTATTGGAGGTATTTAATGAAGCTAACCCTAAGGTCTTTTAAGCTCCGCTAGATGCACGTTGCTCTTTGATAGACTATCTCCTTTTGGACCCGTATTGAGATACCATCTCTCCTCCTTGTCCCCTGTTGAGATAAGTCTAGAAGCACTTATTACACATTGCTCTTTGGTAGACCATATCCTTTTGGACCCGTATTGAGATGCAACCATCTCTCCTTTTGGTCCCCTGCTGAGATAGGTCTAGAAGCACATGTCTCAATTCTAACTCTTGTTCCCGTTTATTCTCCCACATTAAATGATTAGTTTAATATGAGAAAATCATTTAGGTAAGCAAGATATTAGATATTATGACACACAGATAGATGATGATTAGAGTGAAAATATTATAAGGGTCATGTTAAAGGGTCGTGTCCTAATGCTGCATAATGTGTTTTTATGATTTTGGGGCATTTATGAAACTTATAGGTATTTAGATTTTTGTTAGGTGGCTCTTGCTCTTTTACTTTTTTATCTTGTTTTTGTGAGTATAAGGCTTTATATATGCATTCCCTAAGATTAGGAGATTGAGAGGCCAAGGAGGAAGGTTGAAAGGGAAGCAAGTGAATGATGGATATCAGCAAACACGTCCCCCTTCCTTGGGTAGATCATACCTTTTGGAACAATGCCATCACCCTTTGAAACCAATTGTTCCAAGTTGTTATGGGTGAAGGATTTAACCAATAGTTTTGGAGTGCCCTATGCATTTCATCTAGTTGCAAGGGTGGTAAGGTACTCTCCCATGATTTTATTTGCAATGTTGTTGTAGGTGGTGAACTTACAACGGGAGGTTCAAATTCTTTTTTGTTTGTATCGATATATACAATGGTAGGTGGAGGTTGTGTCGAAGCCTCTATTTCCATATATGAACTACATGAAGAGAAAGAATCTTCATTTGACTTCCTTGTTCTTGAGCTAGGTGGAACAAATCGTTCTTTCTTTGGTACCCAAACTACCTCTGGAGCGGGTGTGTAGCATTTTGTGGTTTTTTCATTTCCACGATCTTCAATTCGTTTTGGAGCTACAGGATTGGGCTCACATTGGTCAGGTGACAGGTAAGAGCACAATTTACATTTTGGCACCCTGGTTTGATCACATCCACGTGCATCCTAGGTTTATATTACCCTCCATAGTTCTAGCAGGCATGACCAAAAAGTCTTGAGCTACAACCCGGTTGTCATAACTGATAGAAGTGTGCCAGATCCCAAAAATTGTGGTTTTTTTCTTGTGACATCCTTGACATGGATAATACTCTCAGATAGAGATGGCTTTCCTAACTGACACCACACCCCATATGATAGCAGATTATACTTAGCACCCATGTCCAATAAGGCGTTATATAGCACTATTCCATAGGTGCTGTTTAGCTCAATAGGATATCGTAGAGGTGTATCAGAGTCCAACCAATCATCCTCTGTTTCAATGTGGAATGCATGTGTAACCCAAGGTTGGCCTCTTGTTGGCGCCTTATGCGTTGTTGTTGCTCCTTAGCCTTAGCTTGAGCTTGTATCTTCTTCAATTCTATTTGTGCCTTGGCTGCCTTTTTTTGATGGATGCCACATAGCTCCTCTTGGCTTAAAGGATCATAATATCTTTTAAATTTGCTACCATTGAGGAATCCAATGGTTTAAACTCCATCAAGGGTCTCCACACAAATGGTTCCTTGTGGGGTGATTTCACATACTGTATATGGTCCCTTTCCCACATATTTTTTCTTTTTATTACGCACTCCATACATAAGGACTTTATCACCAACATTGATATCTTTGTTCTTTAGATGATGATCAAACCATTTCTTCCTTCTATCTTTCTCCACAAGTGCATTTTTCACATCCAGTTGTCTTTCTTCATCTAACCTCTCAAGGATATATAAGCACTCAACTAAAGGGTTACCATCCCAACGTTCTTGTGAAGCTACGTGACACAGGCTAGGAATTACAAACTCCCATGGTATAACTGCTTCTTGGCCATATACCATTTTGAATGGTGTACAATTAATATCCACTTTGTAAGAAGTATAGTAAGCCCATAGAGCCGATGTTAGCTTCAATTCCCAATCCATGCGATGATCTTCCACTGTTTTGGTCAAGATAGAAATTAAGGTCTTCTTGGTACTCTCAACTTGTCCATTTTCTTGTGGATAATAAGGTGTGGATTTATGGTGAGCTATCATGAAGTTGGTAGTGAGTTCCTTTATCACTCCATTTATAAAATGAGTGCCATTGTCACTCACAATTTCAAAGGGACAACCAAATCTTGTAATAATGTTCTCAAGCAGAGACTTGGTAGTTGACCTTGCACCAGCCTTATGTGTTGCTCTGGCTTTCACTCACTTTGTTACATAGTCAGTGGCAACGATAATATATCAAGATTGAGTGTTACAAGCTGCCAGACTAATTGGGCCTACAAAGTCTAAACGCCATTTTTCAAATGGTTGAGTCACTTTAACAGGATGTAAGGGCATCTTATCCTTTCGTTGTGTGATCTTGTAACTTTGGCATTCATCACATCCTGCTGCAAAAAGTGATGCATCCTTGAGTAAGGTAGGCCTCCAATAGCCTGATTGCAACACTTTTCTAGCAGTTAGTTCCCCTGAGAAATGTCCTCCAGCTATACCCATGTGGGATACTTGCAGTATGTATAAATACTTATCCTCACGGACATAACGTCTAAGAATATCATCCTTCCCTAGCTTGTAGAGAGTTCCTGCAATGAGAGACTAAGGTTCACATTGTTTTAACAGTTTTCGAGCTATATCCTTACGAAGCTCTTTGGGTGGAAAACCATTACCTAGAAAGTTCACAATCTTCTCACTCCATTCAGGCATGGTCTCGACTAGAAATAAGTAATTCATCATCGACTCCAGTAGGGGCTTCACCATTGCGTATGCCAGATAAATGATCCGCCATGACATGTCTTTTACTAGGTCTCACCACAACGGTAAAATCAAACTAAAGGAAAATTAACAACCATTGTGAAATTCTTTTCATGGAACAAGGTTTATTTACTAGATAGAACAAGGCTTGATGATCCACATAGAAAACAAACTTGTTTGCAAGAAGATAGTAGGGAAATTTCTTCACTGCATAAATTATAGCTAAACCTTCTCGCCCTGTAGTGGTGTAGTTTCTCTCGGCATCATTCAATTGACAACTTGCAAAGCTATTGGGGTAGTCCAATTTATATTCTCTTGGTTGAGCTAGAACACACCCAATAGCAAAGTTTGATGCATCAATATGTACATGGAAAATTATATTCCAATTGGGCACTCGTAAAATGGGAGCGCTTGTCAAGGTCCTTTTTTAAGACTCATAAGCATGGTCACACTCCGCGGTCTAGTGGAAATCAATATGAAGCTTGTACAAATGACGAGCTATCTTGGCAAAGTTTAAAATAAACCGTCGGTAATAACCAACATGGCCCATGAATCTTTGAACTCCTTTATAGTTCGTAGGTGGTGGCAATTCAGCAATGGCTTTAATTTTGATCCCATCGGTGGAAATCCGATTTTTGGACACTATATGCCCTAAAATGACACCATGTTTAACCCAAAATTGGCATTTGAAAGAGTTTAAGGAGATGCGATACAATCCGCACTTCTCAAACACTTTTCGTAAACATGATAGATGTTCTTTCCAAGAGGAATAAACACAAAGGTCATATGGGGTTTGCTCTTCTACATATACATATGTGGTGTTGAGAGAATTAAAAACCGCAAGCCATATGCGTGGGGTTTACACTTCTACATATACATCCATGGTGTCGAGAGAACTTAAAACTGTAAACCATGTCCATGTGCATGGTCTACATACACATTTGTGGTCCTGAGAGAATTTTAAACTATAAACCTGAAAGACCTAACTGATAGGGAAAGCAATCTTGGCAGGTGCATAAGTATTGATATTTTTGATGTAGAGTAGATCCTCAGGGTGAAGACACGAGCTTCCTTGCAAGAAAATTGGGCGAGGACATGACATGAATGCAAAAGAGAAGAAGACGCCACAACCTAGATTTGTTAGCATATAATACCCCTTAATAAGAGTGATGCAAAAAAGATCAAAGAGGAGATATAGATAAACTTTGCTACCATTTGAGCCCCTACCAATTCCTAATTATGTTATTGAGTGAGTCATAGGAAAGGAAGCTTATAGCTTTTGATGGATTTATAGGCTACAACCAGCTTGCTATAAATCTCGAGGATCAATAGTCTTTGCCATAGAATGGGGCATATTTGCTTAATGAATGATGCCATTTGGCTTGACCAATGCACCTTCCACATTGCAAAGACTGATGAGTCATGCATTCGAAGAGTAACTAAGAGAATTCTTAAAAATCTACACGAAACAAGCACATAGAGCACATAAAAAAAATCTTGAGAAATGTAAAACCTATTGCATCTTCTTGAACGCAAAGAAATGTGTCTTCATGGTAAGATATGGAAAAAGTCTAGGGCACATTGTGCAGCTTCTCAGATCTTGAGAAAATTCAAGTGACTGTTTCTCTACCAAGACCAACAAAAGTTAGGGAGGTACATACCTTCATGGGCCATTGTGGTTACTATAGAAGATTCATCTATATGTATGCAATCATCGCAAACCTCTCTATGCTCTTATCACAAAATTTGAGTGGATGACAAATCTGAAGAAGCATTCCAACAATTGAAGTAGAGATTGATTTTTGATTCAGTTTTGAAATCTCTAAATTGGACAAAGATCGTCGATGTCCATGTCGATGCATCAGCTTATGCTATCGGGTGCCTTTTAGCACAGCCTAGAGAGAACAACATGGATTTTTCCATCTATTTAAGAATGATCTACGCTGTGAAAAGTTCAAACACTACCTTCTCGTGAACAAATTTGTATTCTTTGTGGATCGGCACTACTATATTTGATGAACAAACCTTGCAATACATGACATATTTCTTGATGGTTTATCGTATTTCTTGAGTTTGATTTCACCATAGTAATAGAAAAAGTAAATACATACCAGAGGGCTGACATTTGTTTAGATTGACTCATGGAGAAGCACCTAAGGGAGTTTTTGATGACTTGTCGGATTCTTATCTATTCAACATTGAGATGGTGACAAGGTGGAATGAACATGTCATACCTTTTCTCACCATTGGATCACTATAGATCAAAAGGAAACCATCAATAATTGAGAAAACACAAACACTAGTGTTGACATCTAGAAGGCTATACAAACAAGGAAATGACATAACATTGAGGTTGTAACATTTAATGGCCTAGTAGCTTGTGTGTAGCAGAAAATAGCATGAACATAGTGAGCATTTCATTAGAATAGATTCCTAATGAGCATAACAAGAGTGCTTGGGTCGAGAGAGCAAAAAAAAGCATAACACCTAGTTAGATAGGCATGAACAATACTTCAAAAGAGAGAGGAATTAAGCTATTGACAATAGTTGAGGACCGGATTTATATGGAGCCGGTCCCCCCTCCAAAAGGCTTTGTATTATAGGTTTCCCCCATCAAGGGAGACATTTCACAATAGAATTCTTTGTGCTCCTTCAATAACTAGCTGGTGCAAAAAATGGAAGCTTCAAGCACTAGCAAACACTTTAAAACACAACATAGACCCAAGACCTCACACACCTTTGAAGATGGTGAGAGCTAGCGGGGTATGAGAGTAGATTGAGAGGAAGAAGTAGTCTTACGAGAAAGATGTACATCTCCTCACATATCACTCATATTAGCATAGCATAGATTAGTAATTAGCATGGTAGAGGAGATGAGCATGCATTGAAGCTTGGCTCTTGGTTGGATTTGCATCACAAAGCCAAGAGTTGTTGGTGTAGGCATCCCTTCTCACAAGCTTGGAGTAGGTGATAAGCTTTCCATTAAAGCTTGATAAGGAGAGAGAGAGTCTTCTTGCTTCACACATGAGCTAGTGTGAGTCTATGTGGAATAATGTTTTTCAGAAATTCAGACCCCTCTCTCTCTTGGTCGACCCCTCTTTCATTTTACTCATGCAGGCATCCCATTGGCCCATGCCAGGCTTAGCCAATGAAAATTGAGAGGCATAAGTGATAGCCTTCTGACATGTGTCTCGCTTTCCCCTTTTGTGAGAGCTTTAGGTAATAAATTAATGCAAATAAACTCTCATTGGACCTCTTTGTCTCCTGGCCAATAGGAATCAGGCAAGCCATTGGGCTGCTGAATGCTCATTAGACCCCTTGGGAGACTGTCCAATAGTCTTCTAGATAGCTTAAATCTTATTGGTTTGTTTATTAAGTGTTTTTAAACTAATTAAAGTAGATTTACTCTAGCCTAATTCTCATTGGTCCACCTCCATGGCCATCCAATAGGATTTGATTGCACCTTGTGGGCATTTGGGCTAGGGAGCTGACATGTGTCCCTCTTTTCCTTTGTGTAAAGGAATCTTGTGAGTGTGTGTGTGTGTGTGTGTGTGTGTGTGTGTTTCTCTCTCATCCCCTACTTGCAAGGCGTGCTCCCTCCTTTGTAGGATTCATGAAGACTTTTTGGTACACACACAAAGCATCCAATTTTTACTAAGCTTTGACCATTGGACACAACCTTTGAATTTTGGAACCTTAGCATTTTGGAAGTCTTAATGGGCTGAACCTTAGGGTATTCAAAGCCCATTGTTGCACATTGCTCGTTTGTAGATGCCCCCCCCTTTAGATCCCTATTTTCCCTCCTTTGGATCCCTACTATGGCGAGTCTGCCAGCTTAACCAATATTCTAGCTTTTTCTCCCCTGGTACTTCCCCATATTAAATGATCAGTTTAACATGAGAAAATCATTTAGGAGAATTAGATATTAGTTATTATGACATTACCTCTCTCTTGAAATCATAGTCGTCCTCAACTATGAGGTAGAGAAGATAAATCCTATTCATTAGTCCTTTTTCTAGTGGGTAGAGGATCCTATCTTACCCTACGACATCGTTCCAGAATGGATCGCTAGTCCATTTGGCACTTGAGAGCCTAACTTGCCAGAAGCTTGTCTACACACGAGTCCGATCAATCTTCCATAGTAGAGTGATAAGCTCTACTTGGTGTTTGGGAGACGTCTCCGCAAACTTGATTCTAAGCATGCATACTACTTCACATTTGTGCACAATAAAGAAAAATAGAGTCTTATAAGACAAAAACTTTGTTCATTTTAAACATTTGTACATTTTCTTACTCTAGGGAAGCATTGTAAACATTGACAAGGTATAGGTTATCCTTTAATTGTATGCCTTGCATTCTTAAGCTTAATAAGATATCATTGGATAATCTTACCGCCTCTTAATCCCTTGTCTTCATGTCAGAGAATGGACTTGGGCTGCAACACCTCTCTTGGTCCTCGATCTCTGGTGGGTCTTCAATAGTTGGTTCTTGAGGTGGCTCTCCTTTGTAAGGATTTAGTAGGCTCACATGAAAAGCATTGTGTATGAGCCAATGGCTGGGCAAATTGAGTTGGTAGGCCATCTCATTGATTGGTCTAAGAATTTGGAAGGGACCATAGTACCTTTTTGCTAACTTAGCATAGTACTTCTGGTGTCCCGTAGGATTCTTTCCCGTCGTGTGACTTAATCAAGCATTGGGAAATTTAAGTAAGACCCAATCATTTTCTTTAAAAGCTTGGGCTCTTCTATACTTATTAGCATCAGCCTTTTGCCTTTGCTATGAGATATAGATAGGATCCTTAATCTTTTGGAAAGATTCTTGTAGGTCTCGACTATACTCATCTAAAGCGAAGATATTCCTGTGTACCTTAAGTAGTAGGGGACTTTTTGATCTTCCCTCAATTACCTCAAAAGGTGCTTTTCTCGTGGAAGTATGTACATTGTTATTGTAGGAATACTCCACTAAGGGTAAGTACTTCTCCCATTGGGATCTTTGATCTACTTCCGTTACATAGGCTTTTAGTAGGTCAAGAATTTTTAGGTTAGCTATTTCACTTTGGCCATCCGTTTGCGGGTGATAGGCCGAAGAAAAATTTAGCCTCGTCCCTAAATTCTCAAAGAGACCCTTCCAGAAATTACTGGTTATTCTAGCATCTCTGTTCGACACTATGGACATTGGCAAGCATGGTACTTGAAAATTTGTGATAGGAAGAGGGTTGCCATTTGATGAGCTTTGATAGTATTTTTGACAGGTATAAAATGAGCTTGTTTGCTAAACCTGTCTACTATCGTCCATATTCTTGTATTCCCATGGATAGATTTAGGCAATCCAAAGATAAAATCCATGGATATTCTCTCCCATGGTGAATTAGGGATTGGCAAAGGTTGAAGCAATCCAGGTGCTTCCTTGTATCAAACTTCGTCTTTTGGCATACCACACATTTAGAGACATACTCTTGTATGTTTTCTTTCATGGTAGGCCAATATAAATATGTTTCAATTACTTTTAGGGTAGACTGAATCCCTCTATGCCCTGCATAAGGAGGAGCATGAAATTCATACATTACTTTCTCACGTAGTGAGTTAGTAGCACATAGTCTATTGCCATAGAAAAGATAACCATCTTGTAAAGTAAATGGTTCCTGTTTCTTCCCTAGTGCAAGGGCTGAAATCACATCTCTAAAATTGGGATGAATAGCATACTCATCTATCATAGAAGATAGATCATTGTGAGTTGCTATGGAAACCGCATTCACTCTTGGCTGTCTTGAGAGTGCATTGGCTACTTGATTATGCTTGCCAGCAATGTGAGAAATATGAAAATGAAATTGCAAAAGGAAATTTTCCCACCTTATTTGTTTGTCGAAAAGCTTGGTCTCGGCGTTATGAAGTACTTAAGACTTTGGTGATCCATCTGCAGAATGAAAGGAGTCCCCAATAGATAGTGCTTCCATGAGTCTAAGGCATGTAGAACTGCGAGGAGTTCCTTTTCATATATGACTAGAGCTTGATCAACAGGATTGAGCCTTCGACTTTCATAGGCTATGGCGTGCCCTTCTTGGAGCAAAACAGCTCCAAGGCAATCATCACAAGCATCATATTGGACCTCAAATGGTCATGTGGCATAGGATTTCCTATAGCATCATATTGGAACCTAAAGAGTTCATGTGGCATATGGTTCAAAGGTTGCACCATTGCTTTCTTCAGAAGATGAAGAATTTGAGGAAGATGGAGAGGAGTGTGACCTCTTTCTTGCCTTGGTTCTCTTTGTGCGTACCATCACTTTCTTCATAAGAGGAAGAGGATGAAGAAGATGGAGAAGAGGGCGAACTCTTTCTCGCCTTTTTCTTCTCTTGATTTCTATCATCCCTCTTTGAATTATGGTGTGGAGAAGTGTGGGATGGTCTTCTTTGTTTAGGAGGTGATGGAGAGCGTTTTTCCCGCCATCTTCGTGGAGCCATCTCCACCGAGGTGGCAGGAGACTCACTTTTTTCTCGTTCCTTTGGTGGGGGACTCTTGAATTCTCCTTTGGGAAGGAGATGCATCATCAAGAAGAAAATTTTTGAGCCCTTCATATTGATCCTCTTCTTCTTCCCGAATCGCGGAGAGAGGCCTCTTTTGGACGTCTCACAAGGAGGCTTCCTAGGTACTCTCTCATCATGGTGGGGAGACAATCCATGAGCACAAAGCTACCGTTGCACTTCACTTTGGAGGGATGGATTGCCCATGGCTTGTTGAAGCCTAGAAACAAGGTAGTTAACAAGCATAGAGGCATCATTAGTAGTCTTCTCATTAGCAAAATCAAAGCTATCAACATTAATTTCACTCTCTTTACTATTGTCACCCATTCTAACAACTTTTAGGTGTAAACTTTTTAAGGTGTACTTTGGCACTTCAAGCCCTAGTTTCTACTCCTCTTTACCCGTGGTTCAAACACCATTAATTGCAAGGAATATAAGAGAGGGTATTTCAACACCAAAATAGCACCGACTCCTGTCAAGCTTCTAATAGCTCAATAGTGGTTAAGCCATAGGCAAGCCCTGTAGGAATCCACTATTAAGACCATAGCTCTCGAGGTGATGCTCCATTATCTGCGCGAAGGCAGGCACACTGCAAGGCTGAAAAATCCTTATTCTACTTACTCAATTATAATTAATAATACCAACCATTTATAGCTATCTTGAGGAACTCCCTTCTTGAGCAAGAAAAGAGAAACCTTGTGCTCTGATACCAATGTAACATTTAATGGCCTACTAACTTGTAGCATGAATATAGTGAGCATTTCATTAGAATAGATTCCTAATGAGCATAACAAGAGTGCTTGGGTGTAGAGAGCAACAAAAAGCATAACACCTAGTTAGATAGGTATGAACAATACTTCAAAAGAGAGAGGAATTAAGATATTGACAACAATTGAGGACCGGATTTAGATGGAGCCGGTCCCCCCTCCAAAAGGTTTTGTATTATAGGTTTCCCCCATCAAGGGAGACATTTTATAATACCATTCTCCGTGTTCCTTCAATAACTAGCTAGTGCAAAGAATATAGAAGCTTCAAGCACTAACAAACACATTAAAACACAACATCAATTCCCTCACGGTCTCAGACCCAAGGCCTCACATACCTTCGAAGATGGTGAGAGAGCTAGCGGGGTATGCGAGTAGATTGAGAGGAAGAAGGAGTAGTCTTACAAAAAAGATGTACATGTCCTCACGTAATGACTCATATTAGCATAGCATACCTTAGTAATTAGCATGGTAGAGGAGATGAGCATGCATTGAATCTTGGCTCTTGGTTGGGTTTGCATCACAAAGCCAAGAGTTGTTGGTGTAGGCATCCCTTCTCACAAGCTTGGAGTAGGTGATAAGCTTTCCATTAAAGCTTGATAAGGAGAGAGAGAGTCTTCTTGCTTCACACATGAGGTAGTGTGAGTCTCTGTGGAATAATGTTTTTCAAAAATTCAGACCCCTCTCTCTCTTGGTCGACCCCTCTTCCATTTTACTAATGCAGGCACCCATTGGCCCATGCCAGGCTTAGCCAATGAGAATTGAGAGGAACAAGTGATAGCCTTCTGACATGTGTCCCCCTTTCCCCTTTGTGAGAGCTTTAGGTAATAAATTAATGCAACTAAACTCTCATTGGACCCCTTTGTCTCCTGGCCAATAGGAATCAGGCAAGCCATTGGGCTGTTGAATGCTCATTGGACCCCTTGGGAGACTGTCCACTAGTCTTCTAGAGAGCTTAATTCTTCTTGGTTCTTTTGTTAAGAGTTTTTAAATTAATTTAACTAGATTTACTCTAGCCTAATTCTCATTGGTCCACCTCCATGGCCATCCAATAGGATTTGAGTGCACCTTGTGGGCATTTGGGCTAGGGAGCTAACATGTGTCCCTCTTTCCATTTGTGTAAAGGAAGCCGTGAGTGTGTGTGTGCGTGCGCGCGCGCGTTTCTCTCTCATTCCCTACTTGCAAGGATCGCCCCCTCCTTTGTAGGATTCATGAAGACTTTTTGGTACACACACAAAGCATCCAACTTTTACTAAGCTTTGACCATTGGACACAACCTTTGAATTTTGGAACCTTAGAATTTTGGAAGTCTTAATGGGCTGAACCTTAGGGTCTTTAAAGCCCATTGTTGCACATTTCTCTTTTGCAGATGCCCCCCCCTTTGGATCCTGATTTTCCCTCCTTTGGATCCCTACTGTGGTCGGTCTATTAGCTTTACCACTATTCTAGCTTTTTCTCCCCTGGTACTTCCCCATATTAAATGATCAGTTTAACATGAGAAAATCATTAAGAAGAATTAGATATTAGTTATTATGACAGAGGCTATGCATAGAGCCAATTGAGAAAAACATGCACTTGAGCTATGCTCATGTGCAAACCACGGGAATTCACAATGGAAAAGCTCATCCTAGATATGTAGGCGGACATTTTTGTGTGGATAAAACTGCAAAAGAAATATTTGTTGCAGAAATCTAGTGGCCAATCTTGCTCATGGATGCTGAAGCATATGTGAAGACATGTGATGAATGTGAGTAAACAAAAGTGCCGAGATTCTGGAGGGTTCATTATGCATAAATTGTGTATATCACGTGCATTTAAGGACTATTTAAAAAACTCCTTATTTGTGAAATTTTAAGAAAAAATACACCCTTTTTTTGATCAATCTATGATATGTTTTGTCCAATTCCATTTTACGATACCCTTATGTATGTGAAAATGTGAGAAAACATGAAATTTAATAATTTCTTCTAGCGCACTCATGTGATAGTTCACATAATTATTAAGTGATCCCCCGAGTGTGGAGAGATGAAATTCCTTTACGACCTACGATGGAAGCAAGAGCTTTTGTCAAACTGGGCATAGACTTTATCTAACCAATAGCACCTTGCGTATATCGTACGCATGCTCAATATATCATTGTGGTCATAGATTATCTAACCAAATGGATTGAAGTTAAAGCAACACAAAAAAATGATGCAAATACAACATCACAGTTCTTATACAAGAACATCTTCACAAGATATGGGCTACCGATCAAGATAGTGAGCGATAGAGGGACTCACTTTCTAAAAAAATTGATTAAATTCTTGCTAGATGAGTTCGTGTTAATTCATCATAAATTAGCACCCCATCACCCTCAAGCTAATGGACAGACACATAGCACAAACAAAATTCTATGCATGGTGCTTACAAAGATAGTGAACGAGTCAAGAGTAGATTGGGACCAAAAGTTACATTCAACTCTTTGGCATATCGAGTTGCTTATAAAATAGAAATTCACACGACACCTTGTAATATGGTGTTCGGGCTTAATGGCGTCCTATCCATGGAATTCTTGATTCCTACACTTTGAGTTGCCAAGAACTTAGAGTGGATAGGCCACAAGTTGTCCGAAAGGGTAAACAATCTAGAAAAGCTAGATGAAATAACCTTACGAGCTGTTGTAGGCATCTATGCAAAAAAAACAACAAATGAAGGAGTTCCATGATCAACATGTGATGAAAGGGGTTTAAAAAGTGTGACTATATATTAGTCTACACCTTAATAAAACACTCCAAAAAAATATTAAAAAAAGTAAAGAAATAGTCCATTCATGATTAGCAGCATATCGTCGAGTGGAGCCATAAAACTTGCAACATTAGAGGAAATAGAGATGTCGAACTAGATTAGTGACTGCACGTTAAAGAAATATCACTACCACCAACCATGGAAATGCTGGAGAAGATCCACAAAGGAGCAAAAAGAAAAAAGCAAGCCCATGATAATCAAGCACACGCTCTTGAGCAAGCGAAGTTGTGGATTTTAAAGCGGAAGGAATGACAAAACAATGTCCAAGTTTGACAACCTACAACAACACCTTCTCAAATCAAATAAATTTGGACAAAAAAACATTGGCTTGGAGGTATGGATGTACGCATCCATATACAGTTGGAAGATGGATCAGTAGATTGAACACTTATAGACATGAAAGCTCGAGCCAATGCAATGAAATAGGAAGATGTCAGATGTCCAACTGAAAACCAATCAAATCAAGGGGCTCAAATCTACAAACCCAGGGATAATGGTTAGTTTAGGTCAAGAAAATGTATCAAACAAAACAACGACCATCAATGTCCACATCAATTTCATGTAATGGTAGATACAAACCTTAATGAAGCAGTCATCCTAGGTGTACCCTGGATGCAAACTTACAAAGCAATTATCGATTGGCAAGAGAACCCTTTAAAGTTCAAACTTAATGGATTGGCAAGAGAACCCTTTAAAGTTCAAACTTAATGAAACCTCTTATGTCACTCTTTTGGCACAAAGTGATTATATTTGGGAAGTATAGCCCATTGCTATAAAACCGCAACCAGTGATGAAGCCTACGCCTGCATGACAATTCAATAGACAAGCTACAAGACATGCATGGGTGAAGAAATCCATCATGGCAAAAAAGGCGAAGTAGATCTAGTTACCCAAGCCACAAGTGGTTTGCACAATAAAGCGGCAACAACAACACCACCTAGAAAAATTTCAATAACTCGACGCAATAAGAAAGTTATTTGTTCTTGTGCCAAAGAATGCTTCACCTTAAAGCTTGTCCATGGTATCAACAAAGATAGATAACTCAAAAGGTGGTTTGATAAAGAATGTCAAGATGCTTGAAAGTCCTTGATAAAGCTTGACGCAACTATGGACAAAGACAAATATCCAAGTCATTTGCGTATATACATACAACACATTGATTCAAAAGAAGAGAAGAAGATGGGAAGTAAAGCATCAAATTTTTCAAGTCCAAGAAAAGACACATGCATGCAGAAGATTTTGGAGAAACTTGAGGGGCAAGTGGGTTGAGAGTTTTGGTAACTTGAGTCTTGTGGATATGTACACACAATGGAGGCAACTATATAAGCAATCAAATGCTGGAAAAATGCCATTTTATGGTTCACTCTCATGTATGCCCTCGTTTTTTTACTATTGAGGATGTATGCGGTGGGCTCAAAAAGTTGGCCACTTGCAAAGTGGGAGATCTTCAAGGTATCAAGCTGAAAAGGATTAAATGGACGAGAGATTTTACACATGAGTGGATGTGTGATATGTTCAACCTTGCACTTCAACATCGTATGCCTTATGATTCGAGTACTAATTGGGTCAAGCCTTTGCATATAGGAGGGGAGGTAAAGAATGTAAATAACTACCGGATTATAATGATTGGGTCTCTTATGGAAAAGTTGTTTGGGTGCATAATGGCAATAAAATTGAGTGATTATTGATCATCTTTCACTCACGTGCTCTCATGAAGGAAAGCCGGTTGAAAGGCAAGCGATTGTATTGTTGCTTTGTGGACTTTAATAAAGCCTTTAATATGATTCCATGTAACAATTTGTGGAGAAGGATGGAAGAACTCCAAGTGCCAAGTGAGTTTATGCTTGCGGTTTCTCAAATCTATGAGAAGGTAATGTGCCAATTGTGCATGGGAAGAGGAATTTAATTTTTTTGTACAAGTACTATTGGGGTTAAACAAGAATGTCCGTTGTCACCAAGTCTATGCATCGATCAATTGGAACAAATGGTACTAAAGAAGGCATTGAAGAGGTCACTATTTGCAATGCGGTAATCATGCTTTTTCTGCATGTGGATGATGTAGTGCTTCTAGCACACACACTTTAGAGGATGCACAAAAGCTTATGGTTGTCCTTGAGAACTTTTGCTTGCATAGTGGCCTGATTGTGAATGAATCCAAAACAAAGGTTATGCTTGTGAAAACCAACCATAAGCAGAAGCCATGCATTGTGTACAACAATGAGATATTTGAATTTATTGAGAGATTTAAGTACCTTGGCCACTACAACATAACATCAAGATATCGACGCAATATATATTGACGACCGTACCTTTCCACGCGGATATCGATGGGATAAAAGCACGTCAATATATGCGTCGAAATAACCGTCGATATGCACGTGGCAAGGCATGCTTTTCCACGTGTATATCGACGGACATTACCATGCGTATATTGACGCACATTTCGACGCTTAAAAATTGAGGGAAAAAAGGGGAATCCGCGCGCAGGGGCCATTTTTGCCTTGAACGCGTGCGCTCAGATCTTGGCCGAAACCTGCTGCACAGGTATTATGGAGCTCTCCCCCCGTCCCCAATCCCTCTCTCTCTCTCTCTACATCATGTGTGTGTGTGTGTGTAGGAAAGAGAGAGAGAGAGAGAGAGAGAGAGAGAGAGAGAGAGAGAGAGAGAGAGAGAGAGAGAGAGAGAGAGAGAGAGAGAGAGAGAGAGAGAGAGAGAGAGAATTAATGTATGAATAGGAAATTAAAATTAAAGAGAGAAATGAAATGAAATGTTATATTAACGTCTTCAAAAGGCCAAAGTGACCTATGAGACCAGAAAGTTACAATGTGGTGGATCTGATACAAAGTCAGAATAACAAGATGACAAAACGATAAAATAATATATTATGGAATCCTAAACTGCTGGGTGTGGACTAAGCAGCTAAAACATCTAGCTGGGATAGGTAGATCATAGGAGATCCAGCATCTGTCGTTGGCGAACCTCATCAATATCCTCCGTGGTTAGTAGTCTGACCGGGCGTTGTGCATGTCGAGCCAAAGTGACTTGGATCCTCTGTCGATGTTGTGTAGTCTGATCTCCGCAGTCATGGGCGTCTGGATCTCCCTAGCTCAGTCGCTCATTCGATTAGTAGAGAGATAGGGAAGTAGAGAGAGAGAGCGAGAGAGAGAGAGAGAGAGAGAGAGAGAGAGAGAGAGAGAGAGAGAGAGAGAGAGAGAGAGAGAGAGAGAGAGAGAGAGAGAGAGAGAGAGAGAGAGATAGATAGAGATAGAGATATAGGAAAATAGAGAGAGAGAAAGAGATAGGGAATAGAGAGAGAGAGAGAAAGAGAGTGATATATATATATATATATATATATATAGAGAGAGAGATAGGGAAGTGGAGAGCGAGACAGAGAGAGAGATAGGGAAATAGGGAAATAGAGAGAGAAAGAGAGATAGCGAGAGCGAGATCGAGAGAGAGAGAAAGCGAGATAGCGAGAGAGAGATCGAGAGAGAAAGAACGATAGATAGGGTACGTAGAGAGAGAGAGAGAAATAAAGAGATAGAGAGTGATATATTTATATATAGAGAGAGAGAGAGAGAATTAACTAGAGATAGCTACAGAGGTAGAGAGAGAGATAGATAGTAGATAGAGAAAGAGAGAGAGAAAGAGTTAGGTTGGCTGACCAATTGTGTGAAAAGGACAGAAACTCTCTCTATCTCTCTCTCTCTCTCTCTCTCTCTCTCTCTCTCTCTCTCTCTCTCCCTCTAGAAGAAACTATGGAACTAAAAGAGGCAAAGGGGTTTTGCCCCATACATGCATTGCCATGTACACCTGGAAGTGCACGTATGTGTCTACCCATATAGGATTTGACCAATAAAGACGAGATTTTGACCCGGTGGTCCTGATCTCCGTATACCTCTGGACCGAGGTGTACGGAGATTGGGCAAGACTAGAGAATGCGAGGTAGTTTACATTGTGAGGAATATATATATTAAAACAACATTCATAATCATTGTAGATGGCAACGTCATAAACTAACATGGAGGAAAAGATTGCACGCTCGTGCATGCTCTGCAAGTATCAAATCTTGCGCAAGCGTAGGATATAAAATGAGCATGTGCACAAGTACCAAGAGTTTGCAAGAGAAACCGTACAGAATCTAGGATACGACTCCTACGGAACGGGCATTGATTTTCACGACATAGCACTTACATTTGAGAGAGAGAGAAAAAGGATTATGCGTGAAGGTCCGACCAATATAGAGCCAAGGATGGAAGCAGAAAAGGACTTACAGACAGAAGACGACGACATGGAGGAGATGCTGGATGCCTTCTTCCAGACAAGCGAGGAGAACGCTAACGAAGTAGTACCAGAAGCCGTGCGCCTATCTCCTGAAGACATGTTGAGGAAGTTGGCACGTCAACCAATCTATGAAGGCACCAAAATATCTGTGCTTCGTACTTGTCTGGCGTTTTTGAATCTTCAGTCAGTGTATGGGTGGTCAGATACAAGCGTCACTGCTTTGTTTAGGTACGTAATTTACAAAAGAGATTTTCCGATTGCAACGGTGACGTGCTTGGAGAGCTTTTTAATTTAATGTGGCTTAAACAGGTTGTTGCGGGAGCAACTTCTTCCGGCTGGCAATGAAATGCCCCCCTCCAGGCCAGACGCAAAGCAACTATTGACCTCAGTTGGCTTGGACTACAACAAGATTCATGCATGTCCAAATGATTGCATTCTTTTTTGCAGTGAATTCGCAAATTGTCTGTCGTGTCCTAAGTGCGGAGCAATGCGCTACAAACAAGATGTAGTTGGCGAGACAGTGCCAGCTAAAGTGTTGCGGCATTTCCCTATTATTCCTAGGATAAAAAGCATATTACGTTGTGGTTTCATTGTAAATTTGATGCGGTGGCATTCTACGAATAGATCCACTGACGCAACATTTAGGGTGCCCACTGATTCAAAGGCTTGGAGGCACATTGAAGATACCTGGCCACATTTTAAGAGTGAACCACGCAATTTGCGTTTGGGCATGGCAATGGATGGAGTCAATCCATTTGGCTTGAGAAGCTCGCCATGGAGCACTTGGCCTGTGTGCCTTATCAATTACAACCTCCCGGCGTGGCTTGCCATCAAGAAGGGTCATTTGATATTAAGCTTGATTGTACCTGGTAAGTTCAAGGCAAAAAACATGGATGTTTATCTAGTTCCACTAGTTGACGAGCTCCAAGAGTTATGGCATGGGATCGACATAGCAGATGCGGTTGAACCAATAGGACAATAGCATGCAAGGATCCATGGACTTCTTATGTGGACTATGCATGATTGGCCAAGATACAGAGAAACTTCTAGTAAGGGTTCTTGATTTACAAAATTCTTGTTATTCGTAAGTACTTTGCCTTGGCTTGATTCATGCTTTAATATATGAAGGGCTAACAACTTCAAGACACAATGCATGTCCAATTTGCGGGTAGTCTTTGGATGTGTGCTATTCTGCCTCTCTTCGAAAGACAATTTATCAAGGCCACCACCGTTATCTTCCAGATGGCCATCACTTGCGCGAAGGTCAGCTTGGTCGCATCGAGTACCAGCCTGCTCCGGGCTCAAAGGCTATTCCAAGGAGGTGGATCAAGGGTGTTGCACGGGACACCGTGAAACATCGACGAGATGCAGCTCGGTAGGCTTTCAGGACCGGCTCGCCGAAGCCTTCGGGCATCTCACACGAGACGTGGCAGCAGATCAGGGAGGATGAGCGCACAGTAGACGCACGGTTCAGACAGCAGCATCAGGCCGCACAGATACGACAATTGACAAGGGGGACATCTCATCTTGGCAGTGGAGGCTTCGACACATTTCGCTATGAGTTTGTGAGTTTCTAATCCAATCCTAGCTATGGCGTTTTTTAAAACGTGATGAATCATGTATTCTTATTACTTTGATTTTTGTATAAACGCAGAATCTTGCGATGCATTGAGCCTCGACACACCATGAGGAGACAGATGGATATCGCAGAGGTATCTATGAAGTATTGAATGATCTTGATGCTTCAGGAGAGCCTGTAGACTAGGAGGCCTTAGAGTCTCGCTGATCGCTTGAGGTAAGACGTTAATATGTGTGAGTTGATTTAATTAAATAAGTATATGTGAAGTAATATCAATACTAATTTTGTGACTTGTCCTATGGGCAGGTTGTGATGCCTAGTCATCAATGGATTTCATATATATGCTTTGTGAGACACAGAAACGCTTCTTTGTCTCTTTTTTGACATATATGGTTATGGTTATTGTTCAGACAGTTATTGTTTTCCTTATGGTTATGGTTATTGTCATTGTCATTGTATATACATGGTTATTTCTCCTATTCTTATATAGACATGGTTATGATTCTTGTTCAGTTTATGGTTATGTTTAACTTTCTGGTTATGCTTATGGTTATTATTTTGTTTATGGTTATGGTTATCTGCATTATGGTTTTGATCAAAGTGATTATGGCCGGTTATGGTTTTAATTTGGTTATGGTTTTGCACAAATTAAGTTCGTTATGGTTATGGTTTTAAGTTGGTACGGTTATGGTTTTGCACAAAGTTCATTTCATTTCTTTCATTGGCCTTAAATCTCATGTGAGATCCTACATGGATAGCATGTAGGAGGCGCATACATGATATGGTTTTTTTTGAAAAGTTTATGTAAAAACGAAGGGAACTCTGCCAAAATTTCTACGGGAGCATGATTGATTTTGGTGCTGCTCACTTTCTTGGGCAGAGGACAGGCAGTTTGGCTGTGGCTGTGTCCATCTTTTCACTGGGCACATGCCAAGCTGCCTGTCCTCTGCCCAAGATTTTTTTTTCCTGTTATGTTCGTTGCTATATGCGTCGCTAAGCCCGTCAAAATATGCATCGATAAAATTACCTTTCGACGCGTATAAAGAAGCATATAGCGACGTTTTTGTAGGGACGCGTATATCGACGGTTTTTTCAATGGGATGCATTGAAACCTGCATCGAAGGTCCCCTTTTTTGTTGTAGTGGGCCTTGAGGTTTTGGCCAATCACAAGTGCTATCTGTTGTTTGGAAGCGAGAAAGAGAGCGTACTATGCATGTGAGAACATGCACAATGAGGGAAACATCAAGTGTTGGGCTATCAAGGAGTACCTTTTTGACAAGGTTCTTCTTTATGGAGTTGAAATGTGGGGTGGGAGCGTCTCAAATTCTACTTGGAAAAATTTGAGAATGTCCAAAAGCATGTTCTTACAAACTTTATCCAAGTTAAGACACAAACACTATATATTCTCTTACTTCTTGAGTCAAGATCTCTTCCAACTGAGGTTATGGGCATGGAAAGGGTTGTGGAGTACATGATAAAGATGCATCAAAAACCCTCACATCGACTTTCTACAATTGCATGGGAAGCAAGAAAAAATGTTCAAAAGATGCATAAAAGCAAGATCTCGAGCAAGGGATGGATGTAAGACATAAATAAATGGTTTGGGATATTGGATGCATTACAATTGCTAAATGATGTCTCAATTGACTCCCAAATGAATGAAGTTTTTCTACAATGCCAATGTATTATGGCTTGAGAGGAATCCCGTGGGTAATGCTTCATACATTACACCACCCATATTGCCCCCAGCTACAAAACCATGTTCTAGATCCCACTCTCTTCAATGCGAGACATGGCGTTGAGGCAATGGAAAAGAGTCAAATCAGTTGTGCACATTATGCTCACTGCAAGTTGAGTCTGAGTACCACACACTACTAGAGTTCTCAAATTTTGATCACATCTGAACTTGCTTTCCTCACAATTTTAGCCACCATGGTTCAGACCTACACACTTTCCTCTCCCAACCATAGTGTCGGCTCTCCACAATTTTGGAGCATCAAGAATCACTCATCGGCTAAACACCTACTACATCACATGTAAGTTTTCTCCCATAGGTCATATTTGACCTTTGAGGAGGATAATAAAATCTACCTCTCTCTCTCTATATATATATATATATATATATATATATATATATATAATTATGTACATACACATTCCTTATTCTTCATACACACAAAGAATAAGGAGCTATCCTCAACACATTCTTGGAGGTTGCTCCACCCACACAATGTGTCCTACTCTTCTCCTCAATCGCACTCCGCATGCCCCTTGCATCGCTTTCTCACCTAGCACTCTCACAAGTGGTATCAGAGCTTCGGTTTTGCACAGGTGTAGTGTGACGGTTGAGTTGACGGCTTTGCAATGACAAGCATATTGATGGTAGTAGATTCAAGAGAAGGAAGAAGGGAGTAGGTTGGCAACATGTGTGCATCACAGGTTTGCGAGTGGTTTTGCTTGTGTACACGGAAACTTCTATGCTAGCATTGTGTGCACACATATTGTAGTGCAAGAGAAGCCCAGACTGCATATATGAGCTTAGGCATGTATATTCAGCTTTTATAGAGCTTGTGTAGCAAGCCATTACTAAATTTTGCAGAGAAGAAGTAGGACCAAGAAGTGTCTCCCTAATTACTTTAATTTTATCACTTCTTTTGTCGCATTGCAAGTGTGTACACATAGTCCTTCACTAGGACATTCCATTGAAGCCTTGATTGTTTGATTTGCATGTCGTTTGATCTATCAATTTGAGCTCAAGAGCTCGATAGAAGACATTCCAGAGGGGTCCCACAAAGAGTACATGAGATATGAACTCAAATTGCTAGAGTCAACGTCCCTTTCAGATGCTCAACCTTGATGAGCATGTCAAGAATTTTGGACATTAGATGGTGGCCCTACCTATGATGAAGCAAGAAGCACAACTTTGAAAAAGAGAGAGACTATCAGCTTTGGAGTCAAATGCCAAAGGTGACTACAAAGATGTTCTAGTCACAACTAAGCATGTACTACTCATCCTAGAGAGCTTGTCACTTTGGCAAAAGAAATGGTTTTAGAAAAGGCCCAAGGATGGGACTACTTACAAGAATGATCCCCAACACCTCAGGATCGACCCGACATACTACCCTATCCCAAGATGGTGATCTTGGGAGACATACTATACATGGAAAAGTAGACATCCATATGTTCTAAACTATCCAATCATTGCCAAGCCTCCACACAATTACAAAGATACAGAGGCTTATATGGTCCATACTATAAAGGACCATATAAGCGAGATAGATCTCACCTGCTAGATGACGCACAAAATTTTAAAGATGATCATTACACACATAGAAGATTTTGAAGATATCAACAAGGCCAAACACCCATGGGAGGTGTTCCTATAAGACATGAACGACATTGACTAGGACATGGAAGGCGAAGCCCCCTTAAGAAATATAATTATGGGGATGTATGCCATGTTGATGTTCCTCCCATTGCACTATATGAAAACCTTTAAGGAAGCGTTTATGACAGAGATTTGTGAAATGGATTCCACCATATTTAACCCTCTTACCAAGGACCTATAAGCCATACATGCTGCCTACCAAAGTACACTACTGAACAACTCGTTCAGAGATTTATCCATCAAAAGTGACATCATTCCCAAAGCCACAAAGCTCAACAGAATCACCAAGATATTAGAGAAATTGCAATTTGACTGTTGAAGAGGTCCAAGAATTTTACAAGGATATGCAACGTCTAGGAAAGGGGGGAGTGTTTGGTCGATGCAATTGACAATTGCCCTCCTAGCTGACAACATCTTGTCCAAGCCCAAATTTTGACTCAATTCATCCTATTTTTTCTAAAAATCCTTGTAAAAGAGTCCTTATGGTTTAGATCCGAATGTTGTATACTCTGAGTTGTAATATTTTGTCATGAGCCCAAAGCCATGTGAGCCAGCCATTGGCTATTTGAAAAGCCCTTGGTATAAAGCCCAACAAACCCTTAGTTTGAACATCATTATAACATTATCTTGAGTTTTGAAGGAGCTTTAATACCTATGAGTGTGAGTGGCTACTCAACTTCAACTTGTAATCAATTTTCTCATGATCTGGTAATCCCAATTCGATTCTAAAAGTTGCATTGTGTTCCTTGTCTCTTGCTCTTTCGATTAAGTATAATCACGTCCAATTTTGTTGTGGTTTGTGACTATGTACCTGTGAGATTTATCTACAAATTTTAGTGGTTAAATGATTTTTTTTTGACATTTTGACCATCGGAGAGTGTTGTTAACCTTGGGGTGACCTATCAAGACTGTTCTATTGCAGTTGTTATGACCTGGGCAATGATGGATTGGATTTTGATACCTTGTTGGATGACCACCAAACTTTGGAGACATGTGCCCTTAAGCCTAATAAAGATTTCCTTGAAGTTTCATCCTTAAAGTTTCATGATGGTCTGAGTTCATTTGGTCAACAAAATGGCATGATGACCTAGAGCGAGGAGATAGGACATAAGTAGATTTTTAGATTAGAGAGTGATGGTTTTCTCGTTGTGTTGGTAGGTAAACTTACTAGGTTCACTTCTTGAGGTTTATGCCCTCAAAGAGACTTTGTGCCCCATCCAAGTCACTTCACTGAGTATTGACATTAATTTGAAGTCATAAGTATCCGACAATTCTTATCACTAATCACTGGATTCACTCAATAAGCCAAAATCCTGTTGCTATGCTACAAATGTCCGTCACACGGCGACCCGCTAACAACAATCTTGAGATATGTGTGAGAGAGATGTGTACAAGCATCACCATCTCCACCTTCTTCACAAGCTTTCCATGCAAGCTCTACTCTCAAGAGGATAAGTGAAAAATGACCTAACTTTCACTTTTATACCTAGGGCATAAAAAATATGTCTGGCGGTCCATGAGATGCATAAAATTGTGTGCATCTCTATAGCTCCTAGATATCATGGTAGCGTCAAATATACAATCTAGAACTCATGTAGAGCCCGTAAATACATCAAAAGTGTATATACAAATGATATGTTTGTCAAAAAATGAAGTACTCTATGATCCTAATGTCGAGGCTCATATATAAGACTAAACTCTAGGTCAATTAAGTAGAGCAAAGACAAATTTATACATCTATAATTTATAAATTTACCAACTAGGACTAGCAGTCAAGTAAATGAGTTAACTTAAAGTCATGGCCTCCTAACCTCAAGGCTCATATATAAGACTAAACTCTAGGTCAATTAAGTAGAGCAAAGACAAATTATACATCTATAATTGTAGATAACAAAACATAACTAAATGCACTCAATCAAACCATGGAAAACCACAGTCAAAAAATATAAATGTCCACAAACATGAATCATGGAAAATGGTACACCTGGAGGTATGTGATGCATCTCCTTGATAGCTCTAGAAGCAAACATGCCATGTTGAAGCTCAAAATATCCATGATGCATGCAAGCTGAAGTCCATCTATGATGCAAAATCATCAAAAAAATACTACCACCTGGAAATTAAGATGTGTCAACATAGAAATGAGAGTTTTATTGCCTAAATACAAATAGAAAGAAATACTATACTAAGGTCTCATTATTGGATACCTAGAGGGAAAAAACCTAGTGGAAAAAAAGTGCTTCTAGTATATGTGCATGTTTCTAGTGCACCATAGTCAATTTGTAAAAATTAAGGATCTAGTGCAACTAGGAGGGATAAGAGAACTCTCTCCAAACAATAAAATCTACAATCTCCTAGCTCTCTATCTAATAGTCATTGTCTGGTTAGAACCTAACTATATATGGATTGTAGAATTTGTAGGACAAATAATGGATCTAGGGATGACATCGTCCTGTGAATGTGTGGTCAATGAGCTCTGTGGCTCAAGATCCCTAAATGACTGACTCCTACCTAGCTCTAAGTCAACAACACAGTAGTAGAAATCTCAAGTGAGTTATGGCTCATGTCAACCTGTGATGTGATAGGTGGTTGCCTCTTCGGTAGCTAGATCTTCAATGTCCACAGTGTTTCAACTAATGTATGCCGAGCTCTCCTTGCATGTGGTCATGAATGTCTAGCTTGTCTAACTCTACGTCTAGACTGTCTCACAATACATGTCCACTTCGTCATCATGAACGTCTTATCTCTCTACTGGACATCTCTGCTGTAATGTATCTGCTCTAGGAAGCATAAAAGGACTATGAGCTCTCATCATGGTGTGTGCTACTATGCAACGTCTAGGAACCCAAACCTATCTATGTCCCTCAAAAAATCCCTGTGCCTCTAGTGATTGTCTAGAAGCTAGCCATCCTTGTGATACACCATCATGTGCTCTATGGATTACTATCCACACAAGTGTGTCATCATTAGACAAACATCTATCATGAAGCCCTGTATAGTGAAAATAAACCTATCTAGTCCTATGGTAAGCTCTATGAATCGAGTTATAACTAGAATCCCTCGTGTGCCCTACTAAAGTAGCACTACATTGGGGTGTAGAGGCCAAAGTAGGCTCCAATGGCTTTGATGTCTATGGTGTGGTCACTATGGTGGTCTCATCAATGTGGTCTATAGGAACCTAATGTGATAATGTCTCACAAGTCATATTTTCCCCCTTTATGATCGGGGAATGTGGTCGTGTCTGCACAAGAACAGATGGCTCTATGGCAATGTCTGTATGATGTGGTTGTTCTGTATATGAATCTCTCAATAATGTGTCAGTTTACTGTGTCTCAAGATGGTAAGAAACACATGTGAGCTCTATGTTGTGAGCCTCGTAGTTCACTCCCTATAGCCCAAGGTATCCACATCACCCCTAACCTCTCAGAAAACACCATCAAAACAACCAGTTTGCATTAACAGAACACCGTTTGCACACCAAACAACACAATATGCTCAACAAAACCACCATTCAACCCAAAGGGTACCACAATGGCTCAACACCCCAATTCCAACACACACCTCTCTCGAGTGTGTTTTATTTGCGTGCTTTCAATTTTGAGCTTTGCAATCAAAACCAATTTTGCGAGCTTTTTGATTTTATATTTAGAGCCTTTTTCTAACGACAAAAAAAATATCCAAAACAAAGACATCAAAATATTATACACAACAAAAAAGATCTATAATCTCGCAACAAATTGGCTTAAGATTTTTAGTCTCTTTTAACAATACACACCAAAAACATGTACAAGGTTCCAAAAGCCCTAGTTTTGAGCTTGTACAATCATCTAGATAGATACCACAAAGCATGCTTCTCTTACTAAAAGGAATTCAAATAAAGTCTCATGTGTCTAGAAAAGCTACTCCACATCTGATACAAAGGAGAAATCTCCTTCAATGCCTCTATAGGACAATCTCTAAGATTTAGGTTCACTACACCACAGGCCATTAGGAGAAAGTTGGACTCACTTTTGGGCCCTGTAAGAAGTTCCACGTCGGCTTAGAGAGAGAAAATGAAAATGTTAAATTGTGTATTTTATGTGATACTTTTTTGCGCCAACAAAAAGCCAAAATGACATTCTTTGGTAGGTAGCCGCCGTCATTATCATTCTTATCCTTCATTCTCTTGTTAGGAATCCAACTAACCATATGACTAATGATTTGAAATGCCAACTTACAAGCTTTCCCTCCAGAAACATAAGCCACACAAACTCTATCAACTCTAAACATGAGAATATGGTCTTCCCTCCCAAAACCTAAGATATTTCATGAGTTTTGAGTGTCTGTCTTTTTCTCTATCAACTCTAGGAATGGAGAACGCTTGTTTTTCTGATGAATACACCAATTTGAACTTGCAATCCTTCACCCCTTCTTTTTTAACACTTACCCAAAGAAAGAACACACATCATCTTCATGTTGATGTATTGCAAGAGTACGCACCGTTGCAGAAACGTAGGTGGGAGTCTTTCTTATCTCAACGGGAGAAAGAACTTAGAAGGACAAACAAGGAACATCATTTGGATTTGTGGACTGATGGGTCTATTTATCCAGAGGATCCTACGACAAATGCACCACCTCCCTTTCCTAATATCACTAACCTCTTACATTTCACATGCGATGGCAAGGATGGGCTATTGGGATACACCGAACATTTGGAAATGAGATGATTGAATGGGGAAAGGCAAAGAAACTTCCTGGAGATGGAGAACATGCAATTGAGGAAACTTAATGAAGCATGCTCTCAAAAGATTTCATCAAACAAAGAGACAATCCAAGGCTTTGAGAAGAAGATCATAAGTTTGCGAGAGAAAGACACCGTGCTTGGTAGTCGGAAAAGAAAACGAGATTTGTGCAACATTGAGAACATGAAGATTGGTAGTAGTGGCCTGAAAAAACGAATACGAGCTTTAAGGTAACTCGAAGTTTGTTTCTGCTTTTGTATCTTCAATGTGCTTCACTAAGAAATGGATACACTTTCCTATACATGATCATAACGCATGGTGCTTTTTTAGCAGGTCTTTACTGCATCCAAACTTGAACGGTGTAGGCTTCAATGCCGGAGTGCATTACAGCCGTTTAGTTCCAAAAGAAGTAGTTGAAGAGATGATAACTCAGAAAAAGTTTTGTAAGTTGAAAGGGAGGCTCCTTACCTCCTTCATGAATGAGAATCAATTGGAACCAATGAAAGTGCAAGCAATACTTGATGAGAGTGGCATCTCGCAGATGGGATATAGGGCACTCTTCAAAGGAATAGCTAAAAAGTCTCAAAATAAACTACAGAGAGGATCATTGCTGCCAAAGCCATCACATGTAAAGGCTACTCAATGGCACATAAACAATGAGGTGTTTGAGAAACTTGGGTCACTATTCCATATTGAAGCAACGTTCTTAGGCAAGGGTGGCAGAGAGGTACAGTTTAACAAGCACACCAACCTCTTCGTTGATCTTGAAGCATTGCAAAGGTATTGACTTCACTTCTTTGACATCAATCGAGAGGAGTGCCGTGGGGTTCTCAAGTTTTTTTTGAAGCTCGACGGGTGCGAGGTCCTGAAGAACAAGAAGCTGGAGAGAGTCACCATTACCCTCATGAACATAGCTCTGGATCCATCAATAACGAAAGAGGATCCATGATACTTCAATGTGAAATCCGAAAACAACATTCTAACTTTAGGATCATTTCAAGTATACTTCGTTCACTCTATAATAACAAAAATATTGATTATTTGGTTGTTGATTTTGTGTTTTCGTTTTTCACTACAGGTTGATAAGAAAATTTTTGAAATCCTCGATTGGGTTTTTAGTCAAACCCAAATTCCTTCTATCATCAGTGAACAAAGAAATGGAGTCATTCTTTCAATGGAAGGATTTGGTGACTATACAGTGGAATGGCACATGGCAGGTGACTTAAAGACTCTTAAGTGTATGTACAACATAACACATGGAGCAGCTGTGGCAAATCCATGCTTATATTGCATGGATGATGCACAATCTCTTGAGAGTGTGCAATGGAATAGAGCTCCCAATAGACATCTTCAAGATAAAACTTTTAGGCCAGTGCTTGATATTCCTCTGAGTAGAGTTCACGTCTATACACTTCATGCACTCTGTCAAATAATTGAAAAGGTGGTTCATTTGTACATATGTTTTGCATGGACATTAATGCCAGAGAGTGAGTCCAAAAGAGTGCTCAAAGCATTAGAGGAGTGCTTTCAGACATTGGTTTGCATGGAGGCAATGTCAAAATTGAAGAGGAACCTAAGATGTCTCAAAGTTGTTACAAGGTACCTGGGAAAGCATCGATAGGCGGCGTGAAGGCCAAAAGGTTTCTTGGGTTTAGCCTCAAAGATTTAGATAGAGAAGAAAGGAGAAACTTGTTCAACAAATGGAAACAATTACATAAAGTGGTTAAAGACAATGCTGGTGGTGGGGCAATCCAAAATCACAAGGCGAACATGTGGAAATCAC
The DNA here is from genome assembly GCF_014529385.1 of Adiantum capillus-veneris. Lineage (NCBI taxonomy): Eukaryota > Viridiplantae > Streptophyta > Polypodiopsida > Polypodiales > Pteridaceae > Adiantum > Adiantum capillus-veneris. The sequence goes on from NC_140954.1 coordinate 48,374,558, forward strand.
TAGATAAAATTTTCCATTACGTTGAGCAACATTCTTGGGACCAAAGTAAGCTCACATCATTTCAAGCAGCCTTGCTGGATAGGAAGAAGTCTTACCTTACAGGGTGGGGTCGGCAACGTATCACAAATTACATGGTGGGTTAGCATTCTACATATACAAAACAACATTTTAAATTGTACTCTACTGACCATTTTGTTTTATTTAAATGCAGCACATACTGTTCAACCATGGTTCATATTTTGGCAAGACATACGACTCACTATCAATATGGTCCATACAAGGCATGGAAAAAACCCGTTACATGGCAAGAATAGGTTATTTTAAGCACACTAGACATGGGGGAGGAAAGGATAAGGCCAATAGCCTATTAGAGTTACACCAATGGACTTATAGACGACTAATTCATAGAGCTAGGTATCCGCAAAGAGAAGAAACAGATGGCTTGGGGAAATTCAAATGCGGGGGAGTGCCATGTGAGGTGGCGACAGTCACGAGTCAGGAGCGAGAGAAGATGGATTTGAACCCCTGGACCTGAGCCCGTCGTTTTTATCCTCTTTGATGCAACTCCTTCTTCCTCACTTTGTACCTCTTTGATGTGCAAGCTCTGTAGACGAGCTCGTTTCTCTGTTGATGACAGCATCCCCACGGGCATCATGCGTCTTCTTTTCCTCAAAGATAGCTACTTGTTGTATGGATCTAAGCTCTCCGGGACTTCAACCCTTGCAGCCAGAGCCTGAGCTGTGTAGGACATGAAATAGGGGGCTCTGAGTGCTTGGCACCCATATCCAATGCCAAAGACGCGTAGGGCAAACTGTTTCTCAATCAGAATTAGTCTTTCTGCATTTAGTGGGAGGGGGTGCCCACCACACAATCTTGTTATACTTTCATTGCAAACAATGGGAACTTTGCATTGTCCTTGGAGTATTCCTTGTGGTATATTATGATCTACAAAAAAATAATAAAGAATTTATGGGTCGTAAGTGAGATGAGTACAATTGCCAAGTACTTGAATTGTTTCTACAAACCTTTTTGTGGTTGAAACGCCCGATGTAGTGAGACAACACCGCATCCTTGCCTTGTACTGTAGTGACAAGCCCTTGCCGTGACCCTCCCACTCTTCTAAGGAAACTATCGCCATAGACTAGCACCTGTCAACAAAAAGATTGATCATGATATTTTATCACTGGGCCATCTCCAATACCATCTGAATTCCTTTAGAATTACCATCTGGTTCTTGTCCAATTCCAGTGTTGACCTTCCCCACAAGTGAATAGATTGACTATTCATTACCTGAGCTCTGGGTGCCATGGGCCTACCCATGTTTTCCAAGACGAGTTGTTTTGTTGTCTCTGAACTTCGCTTCATTGAATGTACCTTTGATCAGTTGCCACCCCGAAGTAAATCGTGAGTTGTGGACAGCTGTGTCAGCAATAAGATGTTGGTCCACTCCATCATCATCCACAAATCCCATTTTTGCCTCACAAAAATTCACAATTGCAGCTAGGCAGTAGTACTCCCGTATATTCATCTCATGCATGATATATGTGAGCAGAACGTAGTGGGTGTCGCCCGCCATAGCAAAGCTGGGAGCACAATTCAAAGGCAAAGTCACTTCCTTATTTGGGATTTCTTGCTTACACCATATTGCTGCATCCGCAAGAGAAGCAAGAGTTAAGTCCACATCAAATGTTTCCTTTAGTACCTCTACCCACTCTTCTTCTGGGTCAAACTGCACCTCCACATCCTCTACCTCTTCCTCCGGCGCCAATGGACAACTACCAAAAGTTGTTGACTGGGAAGTCTCTGACTCACCATCCGTTTGCAAGTATAAGTAACAGACAAACCCGTGGTAGAATTCCACTAAGGGACACTTTTTGAAGTGCTTCATACACCTGTCTTGTACAAGCAGTGCATTGGAGGGACACTTTTCTAGACTGCAATTCAATCTCCTTGAAGCACTCTTGTCAAGGTCAAGGTCGGTTGGGTGCACATATTCATGCCATCAACTATCATGGAATTGTCACAAATGATTGCCTCATACTGTTGCAAATGGGTTTGTAGGTACTCAAATGAGCAATCTATATTCCTCTGTATAAGAAACTCTGCATTAAACATTCTTGATAGTTCTGGTGCACGGTGATGAGCACGGGCGTTGTATAAGAACATGAATATTTTTTCTTCACATGTATCCTCGCCCACAACGTCTATCTCCAGGACTATGATCCCCATGACTGAAAGAAAAAGCAAGCCAAAACTACTATTCAAAATTGGTATGTACTTGGTGTCATAACCAAGCAATTATTGAACCTCAAGTATCCCTCAAGGTCTCTATTCGCTTGGTTTTGTCCCATGCGCTAATGTCATAATAGGTGACGTCACTTGAGTCGGAACCAGGCAAATAGGGGCCCCAAGAATCTCTGAAGGGCCCTATTTTCTTGGTTCTGACCCAAGTTGAATTTCCATTGTACCCACAATGTTTGTCTCCATGACTATGATCCCCATGAATGAAAGAAAAAGCAAGCCAAAACTACTATTCAAAATTGGTCTGTATTTGGTGTCATAACCAAGTGAATATTGAGCCTTGAGTATCCCTCAAGGTCTCTATTTGCTTGGTTCTGTCCCGTGCGCTAATGTCATAATAGGTGACGTCAAGAGTCAGAACCAGGCAAATAGGTGCCCCAAGAATCTCCAAAGGGCCCTATTCGCTTGGTTCTGACCCAATTTGAATTTCCACTGTACCCACAACGTCTGTCTCCAGGACTATGATCCCCATGACTAAAAGAAAAAGCAAGCCAAAACTACTATTCAAACCAAGCGAATATTGAGCCTCACGCTAATGTCATAATAGGTGACAGCACTTGAGTTAGTGCTAGGCGAATAGGGACCCCAAGAATCTCCGAAGGGCCCTATTCACTTGGTTCTGACCCAAGTTGAATTTCTGCTCTACCCACGTCCATTCGGAACAGGTGGATTAGAACAGAGCATTTAATGTTAGTAGTTATAGATATATAGGCCTACTCACTCACTATGCCCAAACATAGCATTGAATAACAACTCAGGCACGGTCACATAAGGAATAATTATTCCAACCATGCGGTGCGAGACTTCTAATCTTACCCTAACGACCACTCTTTGGCCCTTGGAGTGTTGTTCCCATTGTGCTCTAACCCCGTATCATAGTGGCTTCGGTGCGCACACAATTAACAACACACAGGAAGGGGAGAGAGAGAGAGAGAGAGAGAGAGAGAGAGAGAGAGAGAGAGAGAGAGAGAGAGAGGGAGAAAGAACCTGTCTCTGCAATATCCAATGGTGCCGAGTTGGATGGTGATGTCGCAGGTCGCTGAGAGCAAGAACCAGAAGGTGGCTAGGAGGAAGAGGAACAAAAGGTGAAGGCAAGGGCGATGGAAACGCGGCAGCAAAGGACTCAAACAAATGGAGGTCACTCACGCAGGATCACGAGAGGTGGCCAAGGGGAAGAGCGCAGAAAAGGCAAAGGCAACGGCGATCTGTTTGTTCTACTTGGAGATGGAGATGGTGACTGCAAGGGCGATCGGCGTCTGACTCTAAATGCAACTATGTCTGTACCTTCATCAATATCAACATTTAAATACGATGGAGTCAAACTTTTGTTACATGGTGTAGTGAACATAGAAGAATCATCGAATTCTTCACTTGTTTCTAATGTTAGGAAATAGGACGTAGCTAAGTAGATAATTGAGTAGATTACTTAATGGAGATATATAATTTTCACACACAAGAGATTATAGATGAGAGAGAGAGAGAGAGTACACACGATATACATGGTTCACCCACTGTGGGCTACGTCCACGGGAAAGCAGCCACTCAATGGATTTAGTAATTCAAAAACAAGAAGTAGTTTACAAAGGGATTATACCCTTTTGGAGCTCCCGCCTTGCTTCACTCTCACCACCTGATACCAACCTTGTTGCATCAACTTCACACTCTAAAACTTGTGTAGAAATGGACTCCTTTTATAGGCCAAAATGGATGCCCTCTCTCATGAGAGGCAGCCATGTGTAGCTGCCCTTGTGGAGACAATGTCCAAATCGGACCCTCCAATCGGCCCATGTGTGGCCGCCCTTGAGAAGATAAGTCCACTTTTGAATTCGGCCACCGGCCACCGGCCATTGACTTCCAACCACTGGCCACCGACCATTGACTCTGCCCACCGGCCAAACTGTCTAACCGACTAGTCGTTTTCCGACCACTTTTCGATCGCCGTCCGGCAAAAATATTTCGAAGAAAAGGTTTTGGTTTCCAGCGAGTGATTTTTATTTTTGGTGAGTGATTTTTCTTCACGCACGATGGCTTGTCTTCATAATGGGGGCCTTACAAATGTGCATTTTTACCACAGAAAATTACAAGGGGTAAATCAGGCTCCATACTTAACAATCTCCCACTTGGAAACTGATCTCCAAACCAAACCTGCGACTACTTTCCATCCTGGATTCTTATCCTTGAACGCCAATTGAAGATGAGCAAAAGCTCAACTTCTCCTTGACCACCTTTGTAAACATGTCTGCAGGATTTTCACTTGTATGCACCTTTCATAGCTTTAGTTGTCCCTCTTCCAAAAGAGTGCGTATGAAGTGATATCTCACCTCAATGTGCTTTGTCCTTGAATGAAAGATTGAGTTCTTTGCAAGATGCATAGCACTTTGGCTATCACTATACAAGACACAATTGTCTTGTTTGAATCCAAGCTCTTCTAAGAATCTGTGAAGCCACATAATTTCTTTTCTTGCCTCCGTCATTGCGACATACTCTGCCTCTGTTGTAGAAAGTGAGACCACTTTCTGTAGCTTTGAAGCCCAGCTTACTACTGTGCCTCCAACCATGAAGACATAGCCAGTAGTTCTCCTTTGAGTATCTTTGTCACCTGCCATATTTGAATCAACATACCCTTGAAGAAAAATATCAACATTTGTTGTTGTCCCTTTTAGATACCTAAGTATCCACTTCACAGCTTGCCAATGCTCTTTACCTGGGTCATCCATGAACCTACTCACAACTCCCAATGCATGTGTAATATATGGCCTTGTCTAGACCATAGCATACATTAGAGAACCTACCACTGCAGCATATGGAACTCTAGACATATAGGCTATCTCCTCTTGTGTCTTTGACACATATCCTTGGTTAGTTTAAAGAGCCCAGCCAAAGGTGTAGAAACCGTTTTTGCATTTTGCATTGCAAACCTTTCTAGTACCTTCTTGATGTAATTCTCTTGAGATAGCTTTATTGTCTTCTTCGTCCTGTCCCTTGATATATTCATACCAAGTATCCTCTTTGCAGCACCTAAATATTTCATTGAAAAATATTTAGACAGCTCCTCTTTTAGGTCTTTGATGTCTTTCATGTTAGCACTTGCAATTAGCATGTTATCAACATACAACTTTAGGATGATGAACTTCCCATCTCCCAAATTCTTCATGTAGAAGTAGTGATCCGAGTTGCATCTTGTGAATCCATGATCGAACATCCATCGATCAAACTTCAAGTACCATTGTATTGATGCTTGCTTTAAAACATACAAGCTCTTCTTTAATCTGCAAACCATTTTCTCCTTACCCCTTACTTCATACCCCTTTCGTTGAAGCATGTAATTTCCTCCTCTAAGTCACCATGAGGGAATGCCATATTTACATCCATTTTCTTGAGATTTAAATCATGAGCAGCCACAAGGCTTAAGACAAGCCCAATCGAGTTCATTTTTACAACATGAGAAAATATTTCATTGAAGTCAATACCTTTCTTTTGAGAAAACCCTTTTACCACAAGCCTAGACTTTTACCTTTTCTTCCCACCTTCTTCTTCCTTCACCTTATACACACATTTGTTATGTAGTGCCCGCTTACCTTTAGGCAACTCAACCAACTCCCATGTTTGGTTACGATGTAGTGAGTCCATCTCCACTTGCATGCTCTTCATCCATTCTTATTTGGATTCATGATGCATAGCTTCTTTGTATGATTCTGGCTCTCCAAAATTTGAGATCAAGAGATGGTTGAAGGAAAGAACAAACCTTTATGGAGGTCTACTTGCTCTTGTGGATCTAATAGGTTGAGGCTCCTCAATTGGTTGACTTTGTTGCACGTTGTCATCGTTTGCAGTCCTTGAGTCTTCACCGTCCTCAAGCTCCATGTACTCATCACCCTATTATTTTTTTTGTTTTCTTTCCAAGTAATCTTTGTACATATTTTTTTCGTTAAAAATTACATCCCTACTTCTAAAGATTTTACCATCTTCAGGATTACATAGGCGATACCCAAAGTCACCTTCTCCATAGCCAATGAAGAAACACTTTTTGGACTTTGCATCTACATTTGACCTTAGAATTCTATCTATGTGCATGAAAGCCTCGCACCCAAACACGATGCAATATTCACCTCCATTATCGGATATGAGTCACTTAACCTTGGTACCTGCTTCATTCTCCACAAGGCTTTCCACCTTTGAAATATTGAAAACACGTCGGACTTATTCTTCATGACATAAACCCATGTTTTTCTAGTCGCATCGTCTATGAATGTTACATAGTACAATGAGCCACCAAGTGGTGGTGTACTTGCAGGACCCCAAAAACATTATTAGAATGAACCAACTCAAGTTTTTATTTTTTCCTTTCATTTCTTGATTTTTGAAATTTTACTCTCTTTTGTTTACCATAAACACAATCTTCATAGAACTCTAAGCACTTCTTTCAAACCTGGTAGAAGCTTCTTTGTTTGAAAAGACTTGCATTCCTTTAGCACTCATATGCCCAAGCCGATAGTGCCACACCGCACTGTCGACTTCTGTAGCTATTGCACAAGTTGAAGATTGCATGCTGATAGTACACAAGTAAAGTGTACCGACCTTTTCTCCCTTGGAAACCACCAAATATCCCTTTGAGATCTTCCAGCGTTTTTTTCCAAATGCAATGTTGTGACTGTTAGGCACACATTGCCATAACAAATAACCAATGCAGTAAACATACAATTCATATCAAACAGGAAGCAGGAAACTGCATACTTCAAACACCATACTGCAAAGGAAACATGTACATAACATCATAGATAGAGGGAAAATAGTGTGCCATTCATCATCATTATTCAGTAATACAGCAGAAAACACAGAACTAATGCAGGAGAGAGCCAACTGCATCAACAGGCATAGATATAACTGCTTCTTGTCCTGAGAATTCACGAGACACACAACTAACTTCCCCAAAATATAAAATACCCATGTTCACTTATCCCTAAGGTTCAAAGATAAAGGTTTTAGTTACAGTTCAAAAAGTAATAGCCTGACTGCCGTGAAAGCTCTGATAAATCAGGCACTAACAGTGACCTTCATCGTCCAATTGTCCTGTAGAGATCAATTTTTTCCGAAGAGAAGGAACATGTCTAACATCTTTAAGCTTCCATTCATTCCCATTAGCAGTTTTGATAGAAATTGTACCTTTGCCAACAATCTCACAAGCTTCATCATCTCCCAAGTATACATACCCACAATTACCTTTGGTGTAATCTTGGAAATGTTGCATGTGTGGTGTCGCATGGAATGAAGCCTCGGAATCTACTATCCAAGAATTAGACACATTGTCTAATGAGAGAATTATAGCATCTTGCTCTACTTTACTTGCTACATTGGCCTCCGATGTTGGCTTGTTGTCTTGAAACTCCGACTCCTTCTTCTTCTTAGACCAACAATCTTTCTTGACGTGGCCCTTCTTGCCGCAGTTCCAATATTAAAGAACTGACTTTGTGCATGACTTGCTCCGCCTTGAGTGATCACGACTCTTTTGGTTTTTGAACCTCTCCTTAGGCCTTCCTCTTGTTTCCACTGACAATGCAACACTTGATGATTCTCCTATGCTTCTCCTTTGAATTTCCTCATTAGGAGAACACCTACAACATCATCAAACTTAAGAGTATTTGTGCCAGAGATAGAGTTACTTACAGCCATCACAAGGCTATCCCAACTATCCAGTAGAGATGATCATATAAGAAGAGCTCGCACTTTGTCATAAAAATTGATTTTGACCTATTGAAGTTGACTTATGTTTGTGTTAAAGTCAATTAGGTGTTCTGCAAGTGAACCTTTTTCTGCCATCTTTAGATTGACCAAGCGCTTCATGAGAAATTCCTTATTGGATGCCGATGGTTTCTCGTAGAAGTTGTCAAGTGACTTCATCAAGTCCTCCGTGGTTTTCATCTCCAAAACATTGAAGGCCACCATTGACACCAAGCTTAACCGGATTGTTCCCAGTGCCTTTCGATCAAGGACAATCCATGCTTCATCTGCATTGAAAGCTGTTCTAAATAGATTTGAAATATTCACTCTTTAAGATATGCACAGTTATAGCCATTAAGATACATTTGAATCAGCTTTTTGTCAAATCCATCTATTAACCTATCGAGCTTTCAGAATCTCCCCAAATACGCACATAAATTTTTTTTTGAACATAGTGTATATAAAATGTACGATGTTTTAAAAATTATTTATAACATATGTGTATATATATATATATATATATATATATATATATGGGGTATAGAGTATAGTTTTCTATATCCCTAATTAAGCGCTTTAAAATTAAAATGGACATAATATATATATAATATATGGTATTTAAGTATTTAGTATATATACTTATATTACATTAGATATATATTCTTAAATATATGGTATTTAAGTATATAGTATATAGAACTATACTAATATAATATAATTTTATTATACTAGTATGAGTACCAGTACAATACCAGTACCATACCAATACTAGTACTCGCACAGTACTAGTACTAATCCAGTATCAGTATAGCAGTATACTAGTCAAATATCATCAGTCAGGTCCAGTCCAGTACCAGTCCAGTCCAGTCAAGTCCAGTACCAGTCTGGTACAATCCAATCTAGTAAGGTCCAGTACTAGTACTAGTCGAGTCCAGTCCAATACAATACCAATCTAGTCCAGTACTAGTTGAGTCCAGTCCAATACAGTACCAATCTAGTCCAATACTAATCGAGTCCAGTCTAGTACAGTACTAGTACCAGTACCAGTACCAGTCCAGTCCAGTATCAGTCTAGTCCAGTCTAGTAGCAATACAATATCACTCTAGTCCAGTACGAGTACGAGTACGAGTACCAGTACCAGTCCAATCCAGTCCAGTCCAATCCAGTAGCAGTCCAGTCAGTCCAGTCTAGTAGCAGTATAATACTAGTCAAGTCCAGTCTACTAGAAGTCCAATCAGGTCCAGTCCAGTCTAGTTAGGATCAGTTCTAGTACCAGTCAGAGTCCAATCCAGTATTAGTCCGGTCGAGTACTAGTCAAGTACCAATCCAATACCAGTCAGGTCCAGTCCAATCCAGTCTAGTACCAGTACAGTATCAGTCAAGTCCAGTCCAGTACCAGTCCAGTATCAGTCAGGTCCAGTTCAGTCCAGTCCAGTACCAGTCTAGTACTAGTCAGGTCCAGTCCAGTATAACATAATACAGAGTATAGTAATGTTATATAATATTTATCATTCGTAGTTTGATATATATTTTATTTGGAGCAAAATTTATTCATTTCATCGTTTTTCCACAATCTAGGACTTTATTCTAATCATTTCCATCAAGTTTTAAATTTTGACCCAAGACACTTCTCGGGAGCCAGTTTTGAGGGTGCTAAGGTCAAAATTTGGATAAGTTTTGTATGTAGGAATTGTAGTCCTCAATATAAGGAAAAATATTACTTCTTTAAGTTTTTTCAGATTCTTTCATTTTGATGCTCGTTTCAGCCCGTAGATTAGAGAAAAAGTGAGAAAATGTTGTTTTGCGCTGTTTTCGTAGAAATTATCAACTTGCAATCGAATTTTCGGCCAAACTAAGCAAGATATGGATTTTTTCCATCACAAAACTATCGAAGAACTCAATGAAACAAACAAATTCATATGAGTTGACTCGGGGCAAATTCTGAACCATTTGGGACTTACGGCTCACTGAAAATGGCCTAGATCTAAATTGTGGCCACTTTGCTAAAGACTGGATAGAGGTTGAAAATAGCTAGCACCAAGCTAGTACCACTATAACAGTATACTAGTACCAATATTTTTAGGCCGGTTTGCTAAAAACTGTAGAGAGTACCAATATAGCAATATACCAATACTGATAGGTACTGTACTAGTACTCTTTACTGATACTGGTATTGTATTGTATTGGCAGTACTGGTACTGGTACTGGTATTGGTATTGGTATTGGTATTGGTATTGGTAATGGTATTGGTATTGAATTGATATTGGTACTGGTACTGGTATATAGTAAATAATAATATATATAGTATATAGAGTATATAGTAAATAGTCAAGTTGAGTTTGGTTTTAGTTAAACTGGTCTTTGTCCATGCATAATGTGAATGTCAAAGATTAGGTTTGAAGCATTACTACTTTGGGAACCAATCGTCTACCTGCTCAAGCTAGCACAAGCTTGTACCATCTCTCTCTCGTGCGCGCATCACGTTAGTGCCTCCTCTCTCTCTCTCTCTCTCTCTCTCTCTCTCTCTCTCTCTCTCTCTCTCTCTCTCTCTCTCTCTCTCTCTCTCTCTCTCTCTCTCTCACTATGCCGCGCAGATGATGAGGGGATCTGCACCCCCCTTTTTTCCTGCCTTGAATGGTTCTTTGCGGTCTATCTTTTGGCACCAGAACTGGCTTAATCATACAAAAATATCAGATAGATTTGATGAAATTTTGCGATTAACTCCACAAAAAAAATGAAAATTTGACAAAGCTCACCAAATCGACAAAAAAGGGTGAGGAAGAGCTCCCGTGCGCAGATGATTGGGGAGCTTTGCCTCCCCTTTTTTTTGTCAACTTGATGACCTTTGTCAACGGTATTGCAAAATGCTTTTGATTAAGGTTTTTGAAATAAAACCAACATTATTTGATATATATATTTGTTTAATAACCACATCAAAAACGCAAAAAAGGGGAAGGCAGAGCTCCCCCGTCATCCGCGTGCGCACGGATGATGGGGGAGCATCATCTGTGCGCGCATGGATGATGAGGAAGCTCTGACTCCCCCTTTATTTTTCGTTTTTGATGTGGTTATTGAACAAATATTTATAAAATAACGTAGTTTTTTTGCATATATAGTATACTACAAAAAAAGGTAAAAAATGGGTACACTACATATAGTATATATACTATATATTACATATAGTATATAAGCTACATGCTACAGATAGTATATATGTAGCACACTACATATAGTATTATATACTACTTAATACATATTATAGTATACCACATGTAGTGTTATATACTACAATCTACATTCTAAAGTATGTCTTGGAATTAGTATGTACTCTACTTTATGTAATAAAATAGTACTTAACTGTAAATTATTGGTCTTATATAAATTATTGGTTTTGTAGCCTAATGGAACCAAAGAGGGATAGCAAGAAAAGAAAACCTCCAGTCTCTCCTTTTAGCAACCGTCAAGTGAGCATGAAGCTAAGGTCCGATTGTATATCAAAGGGAATTATCGATCAAGAGGCATCATCACGAGTCCGATATTTGGACGCTCCACCCAATAAAAAGAACAGGATTCTCAAAAGGTGTGTTTTTATGGATGATGAGGCTCAAGATGATGAAGACTCCAACAACGTCGAAGATGATGTAGAGATCACATGTAAATTATGAGTGTATGCTATAATTATATGTTGATACTAGTTCGTATTATAAATTTTGCAATGGTAGATGGTTAAATTTGATGGACGTTCTTTCTTGTTGAGAAAGTTTGGTAATAAATAACCATGTAGGAGATTAAGAAAGGGTGAACCATTTTTTATACATACCATTGATAGTTGCTAGAGAGAATATTAAGTATTGTTTTTGTTTATGTTGGAGAAAAGGTCCTTAAGTCTCATGTGAGGAGACTCTAGCAAAATTTTTGTAAATTAAATACTTTACAGTGTCTATCTAATCCTAATTGCATATGTTTTTGGACAATTAAATATTTGTTACTTGTTTTCTCTATGCAGAGACGAATGTCCACATTGAAGATCCTTATGACAATGAAGAAGATAGTGATCATGAAGGGGATGAGGAGAATAAGCATTCCAAACACCTAGGCAAGCAAATTTCACTTGGCTTGATGAAAGATGTTCTAAGTCAGTTTTATATCAAGAAGGAGACATTGCCTCCTCCGGTTCCACTTTGTCGACTCATGGTACATGAGGCTGTTAGGTTTGATTCTGTTGGGTATTTAGAAACTAAGGGGCATTTTCTTGTGTTTGTTGGGGATTCTAGAGAAGATATCATTCCCGTGACCGCAACGGATTTGGAGGAATGGGGACCACTTTGGCTGGAAAGAAATGCTGAGTTTGAGAGATCACTCGGTAGAGAATGGCAGGAGCTCAAAGGATTTTTTTTTTTTGTATGGGATGGCAACCATAGGCTAAAAACATAGTGTAAGAGAATCAAAGATAGTGAGATCTTTCACCTTTTTCACTCTTTTGTTGTAAAGCTTTGTTTTTACAAATGATGATTTTTTTGTGTGTGATAGAGTACTCGGACAATGGTCAATACCATGTGAGTGTTTGTTGCCAATTCCTTGAGTTGTCCAGAGCAAAAGAAGTAGAGTTGCTTCTTGCACTTGACACTTTCAATGCGTAAGTTTGTTAATCGCATGTTGACTCTCGTTTTTTTTTGTAAACAATGCTTGTGTTCAACTCTTTGTTTTCTATTTTCCATAGCATTTCCAGGGCACATGTCATGCCAAACATCACTCATGAAGTTTATATGTTTCAAAGATTTGGCATGGCAAATAAACATCCAATCCTTCAAAAATTGACACCCGATATGAGAGAATGGGCTAGGGTGGAGATGAATGTGGAGGCAAGGTACTACCATGGTGCTGCACCATGGTACAACACTCCATGTGGATTGATATCTCAACTTTGTGGAAGGTGATACCTACTCTACATGTTCGGTAATTAATGTAAAATTTTTATTATGATTTCAATACAGTGTTTTATATTAGGATGAGTTCACTGCATTTATGTCCAAAGAAAGAGCAAAGCTAGATGCACTTGGACTAAATGATGTTGAGAAGAAGAAGAGATTGGACAAGGTCACAAAGGTAGAAGAGGAACAATTGAAAGATAGGAGCTACAAGTACTTATCAATCGCCAATCGTCTTAATGGTGATGAGTTCTTCAAGTTGCTTTTTAGCATTAAATGGGATGAACCTGGAATGCTAAAGATCACTAGAGATAAGCTCTATTGTTTGACAAGCTCTAAAAATCACTTCTTAGAGGTAATGAAGCTATTAGTTTCTTATTTTTAATTGTATTCGATCTATTTTGTTTTTCTATATGATTAAGTGATAAGTTGTTCTTATTGCTTGTAGAAAGAAGATAATTTTGCACCTCATGAGCCTCACTAAGTCTAAGGATCCACAATATCTTCATTTTAGTAATTACAAACTTTTTAGAAGTTACATGAAAAAGGAGACTTATTGGGCTCACTTGTATGGGAGGCTACACTTATGATTGAAAGGATGCAAGTAGAAGGTCCACAATTTCGAAATTCTTTTGACCTATTCTACAAGATGAGCATGAAGAATCATATTTTGCAGGTAGACATTTGACCATTGTTTTTACTAGAATATAAACATGTTTTAATTTACACAAGATCAAGTTGAGTGTGTTTTTTGATTGTCACTATGTATGTAGGCTTTTTATTTATCTAATGGATGCGGTGAAGTCTTTCGACTCTAGTGAGAAGATTTCGGAGCTTGTGTTGTCGGCTAAGAGAGTGATTTACATGTTTGCATCTTCCACTTGCACTCTTTGCAACAAAAAAAGAGCATTTCATTTTTCTGCCATGGTCTGGTGACACTGGGTCATTTTGAGAATGATGAAATATCATTTTGTGTTTACAAAAAACCCTTAAATTCCCTGTGGAATCCCGATATGGGGTGGACGGTTTTTTTGACAATACGCGTGTGTATAATGTCTATGTTGAAAACACTTAAATCCCTTGTGGGAGCCCAAGATAGGGTTTATGGTTTATTTTGAAAAAGTGTTCTCCATACAAAGGAGACTCTAGTGTTTTTTTTTGGATACATGACATTTATTATACCATTGCATTTATGTGCTTTTCAAACTAAATGATGCTCTAAAATTTTTGTAGATGGGTTATGCAATGCGTTGAGGTGTAGGAATTGAATGAAGTCCCATTATTCACTAGAGAGTGGATTAATGTATGTGATGAGAATACAATGTTCTCTCCCTCTTTGATTGAAAGGAATCTAACAACATGGGAAGCCAATGTTTGTCCTTGGTGGTTGGATTATCCACTAGGAGTTATTCCAAAGCAGGAGTTTGAATTACGAAAGAGTAAATACCTTAACACTAGTGGCTCTTTTTTTTTGAGAATGTATATATCTTACTTTAGTGCTAATTTATGTGATATTGTGCTATATGGTTGTTGGGTGAAGGGTTTCAAAATGAGAGTGATGAGTACTTAGAGGAGACACAAGAAGAGTCTCCTCCTCCCGTTTCTCAAGGAGTCACTCAAAACACCGTTGAGAGTGGCTCTCAAGGTACTCCACTAGCAAGCAATGTACTCAAGAAGGGTAAAGGGAAAATGGAGCCTCTAAGTACATCAAAAATACCCACTCCTTCTTCTTCAATGCCTCCCATTGTGCCATCTACGAAGCTTGGCATGTCCTCTTTGGCAACCACTATACCCTATATAGCACCCTCTTCTAATGTACCCACTACATCCTCATTGGTGCACACTACTTCGTTTGTTGCAGAGTCTTCACTTGGGCGAGAGGCTTGGGAGAGAAGGCCAATCACACGATCTGTTGGTAAGTTTAAGAGAATTTTTAGCAAATAAGAAGAAAAAAGAAAAAATTAAGCAAAACAAAAAAAGGAATTTAAAAAATGAGGAAACAAAACACAACAAAAAAAACAAGAATTAAAAATAAAACAAAAAAGAAAAGACCTAAAAACTTTGAAGAAAAAAGAAAAAAAAAACACACACACACACACAACCCCGCCCACTCATTCACACACACTTCACACACAGACATTAAAAAAAAAAGGATTCCATCTCTTTCTCTAGCACGCTAAAACAAAGCATCTCTCTTTCCTTCATCGTCGAGTCTGCCAAAAATAGCCAAAAAATTAGAGGAAATTCACAGCTTTGCAAAGCAAGCTTGGGATCAACAATTTGCATCAAGTCTCACCATTTGTATCATGTTTTGGATAAAAATTAACAATTTTAGGTAATAAATTAGCAAAAAATACTAGAAATTGCAAAAAAGGTCAAAAAATTACCCTAAAAATTCTAAAAATTATGCAGTCAAATTAATTGACATAAAAATTGCCATACACTTTCACTCATATATGTGCACTTTGCCTACACATAAGCACACACCAATACATATAGAATTGCACCAATTTTGATGTGCCTAATCTTCAATAAAAACTACACATAAATTAGCAAATGAGTGGGTTAGTGCACTCACAATTGCATCAAGATTCACATTGAATTTCAACTCCAATGATGCCTACACACATGTGTGTGTACTTAGCAACCGCTTAACCATAATTCACCTACAAATAACCAAACACCAAAAACTTCTGTGTAGCATCAAATCCATGGAAATTAAACACATTTCACCAATGAGCACACATCCAATGATTGATCCAACTTCAAGTCTTGAGCTCCACCTGTTTTGAAGTCAGGTTGACCAACTTCATTCGGCATTTGTATCTCGGGATTGAAAAGCAACTCTGGTTTGTCTTGCATTTCGATCAATGAGCCTACCGTCTCTTTGCTTAACTCACAACTAGAGGGTCCAATCAATGTAACTGGTTCCTGTTGTATCACCATTGATGGGCAACCTGCCTCTTCAGCCGCATTATCACAAGACATATCTTGTACTTTGACCTTATCCTCCGGCCTAGGGTCCTTGATAGAAGGTCTAACCTTCCTCGTAACATGCTTCCAGGTTGTCCTACACATTGGATTAGGCAACTTCCACCTCAGGACGGTCCTTGACATAGTGCCCAATTCTGTGCCATTTGTGGCAGGCATTGAAAAATGAGAAGAAAGCTAACTCTTGCCAAAAAGTGACAAAACTACCCATTCTCAAATCCAAATACTTGGGAATTGCCTTAATCATATTCCATAGAATACACACCTTTAAGTCCAAGGCCAATCTAACTTGCTGCCAAAGTTTTGGACTAAAGAGTACCCGGCCTAACATAGCAGCTATGGAGTCTACATGGTCATGCATCCAAATATAGTAGCCCTTGAACATGACCTAGATTGGGCAAAAATCCATGAACTCTTCATTAGGGGTTAACTCGTCGACCAAGGCATAGCATACGCAAAGAAGGAAACTTCCCAAATGCCTCCTCTCATAACTGGCTCCTGAATAGTTTTCTCTGAGGTGCATCTAGCCACATAGAAGCCTTTTCCTATCATTATGAACTGGCATATCGCATTTTTGTTCTTAGTCACTAGTGTTGCCCACTCCACAGACCTTGCATCGACATCCAATGGCCCATAAAATATAGCACCACCGATTGAGCACAACAAATTTGAAGGCTTTGTAACTTTGCCTGCAGGCTAAACTCTGTCTACACCACATACTCGTCATTGGCTCTATTCCGACTAAGCCGCTTGATCACCCCATGTAGGATATCCTCTATCAATGAATGAGCTCCAAAGTGAGAATCTTCAAATTTTCTTTTGGATTGGAGGTGTTAACACATGATTTCAATGCTCTTTTCCTCCCTTCTGCAATGAATACAAAGTTCGATCCCCATCTGAAGGGATCTGGAACCTCTCCCCCTACATCATCATGCGCTTCCAACATCTCCATCGATGAGGCCCAAGGGAAGAGGTGCCAACTCCCCGCCCCCCCCCCCCCAATTTGCTTAATTGACGATAATTTTTTTCCTTTTTCTAAATCTTACTACCTTACTGTGTTGTTGGGCTTAGGATTGGTATCCAAGCTAGGGATAAATGGAGGTTAATAATGGATCACAATTGGTGCTACAAATGGATCACGATAAGTGGGAATGAAGGTTCGCAACTGGTGTAGAGGAGCTGCTTGGTGATGGATCATGTCTGTTGATAATATGGCTATTTTATGCACGATGAGCAAGTAGGTGAGCAAAATCCGCTAAATGAAAGACAATTAATAGGCGCATTGAGTAGAGAGCAATGATGAAACATGAAATAGACAAGCCAATGAGGGACCACATACACTCCACACATGCATATGCAAGCGTGCATGCACGTGCGCGTGCACACACACACACACACCTAGGATGAGGAGCTTTAAAGCAAACTAGCCAGGTTTAGTTGTGTGAGAACAAAGGAAACTTTGCAACAGCTTTGCACAACATATAGGCCTCAGGAGACCAATGTGATGCACATGGGAGTATAGAGAAAGGAAGCCACAACCCTCATGAGTCCTTAAGAGACCTTTGCAAACCTTAAACCTCATGAGTCAAATGTGGCATGCTTTTAAAATCACAATTTTTTTGACAAATTTCTTTATTGTGATGCAATCTCTTGGAAATATGT
The DNA here is from genome assembly GCF_014529385.1 of Adiantum capillus-veneris. NCBI lineage: Eukaryota > Viridiplantae > Streptophyta > Polypodiopsida > Polypodiales > Pteridaceae > Adiantum > Adiantum capillus-veneris. Next base: position 48,392,158 of record NC_140954.1, read on the forward strand.
ATGTCTTGTTGGTACTACCTTTAATAGGAAAGATCCTTTAATAGGAAAGATGCGATTTATAGTATATTATTCACCTTGTTAAGTTTTTGTCTTCTAGATATGGTGTAGGGTTTGCATGCAGGTTGGGTGGTTGAGATTGTGATAGTCTGAGCAGGGTGGAGCAAGAACTAGGTGATGGAGATGAGCTCAGGGTGTGATAGTGGGTGAGAAGCAGGTTTGAGTCTAGTCGCTCCGTTGGCTTGACCTACGGCATGCAAGCTTTGCTTGTCTCTTGTGACATCAGGCTTCTTCCCCTTGGTGATATCTTAGGTCTTCATTGCTTGCCCTTCGTGCCTGTATTGTAGGGTCCATCCCTCCTTGCACAATCTTCCTCAATATAGTGTGATTATTATCCTCATTGGGGTAGTGCACATAGAACCCCCTTTTTATTGGTCAAACTATTGCTTAGTATTGGTATTTAGCACGATTTTTATCCTATTTTGTGGTTCTTTGCTATTGGCGTTTGGGATTCATTCTCACTAGAGCCTAGCATACGGAGACCACAACTGTGATAAAGCAACCCGTATAGACACTCAAGTTCAATTGAGAACACTCCTAAGCCCTTGTACGTTTAGACAGTGGCCGGGGATCAAGGGTTCACCAAGGGCCAACAACTTGAGGCCTAGCCATCCTGTCCTAATGGAGGTGGGCAAGAAAGTGGCAAGGCTCATCAGGATGGTCACCTCAAGAGATCTTCAGAGGGGGCTAGAAGAGGTGAGTCTAACCAACATCACTTGAATTGGGGAGATGACCTTTCAAGCCTTGAAGAAAAGCCTACCATAGGTGGTTGAAGTGGATAATGTGTGCATGGTGTCAGTCCCATTGGTGCTGATTAAAAAGGCCAATTCATTTTTGGTATTTGGCTTCATGGGTAGAGTACCCTCATAGATAGAGCTCATTAGATGGATCTAGCTCGGTGGTCCTCAACCATGGAAGAATGATTGAATATGTCCAATATCTAACCAAAGGCTTTTACATTGTCTGGTTCAACGACCTTGTTTCAACTGACAGAACCCTAGCCAAACGCATGTTGTGCCTCAGTCGCTTCCCTGTTTTCATCTTACCTCAGAATCCGTCCGTTGAATCTTCAGAGGCTTTTAAGGATATGTGCCCGATGTGGTTCGACTTTGCTAACTTGCCGTTGCTAACTTGCTGATCTAGTTGTGGGATAATCTTAGAGACTTGCAAGTACCCTAGATACTTCTTTGTGCTATTACATAGAAAGTTGGGACCACTACAAAAAAGTGTACATCTAATGGGATGTATGTAAGCCTCCTCCAGAGAGCATGGTTATTAATGTAGGTGTAGGTCAAGTGATCCCTCTTAGATTTGGTACGTTTTTTGGAGCATGTTTCCAGTGCAATGGGTTTAGGCACTTTGCTAGAGACTGCCACCTGAATGATACTAGTGTGATTGAAGAGGGTAGGGTAGAATAGGCACGAGCAACCACATGTGAAGGACCAACTGTGTCCCAACTACGAAGTTGAAGTGCCAAAGCAAGGAGAAGGTGGGAGCAGTACTAATAACAAAGTGCTAAAATTGGACAATATGGGCAACCATGAGGTCACTCTCCAAGACCATTCGATTGCTGATTAGTGCTCTAATACCAACAACAATCATGCCACACCAAGAGTACAATTCATGGAATTCCCTATGATCAAAACACTAGTGAAGCCTTGTCAAAAAATTGCCTTGGTCTCAACCCTCAGGAAGATGGATGAGGGTTGGCAGCAAGTCTCTGTGATCAAATGCAACCATGTCAAAACCTTGGAATGGAGTAATTACAACCGCAAGGAAAACCCCCCAGATAGTCAAGATCCCCCCATTAAATTGGGGAACCTTTTTGAGGCTTTATAGACTAACAATTTGAAGGACCCACTCACCTCAGAGGTGTCATCCTCCTGGCTGACTGTGGTGGAGGAGGGAAACATTGGTAACAAGGGCAATCCTCACGGTGAAGTGAAGGAGGGTGACAAAAGAGAGTGAACAATGAATGGCTCTCCGGACATGGAGGAGTATGTCCTGCTCTTCTCTTAATGGATGACCTTCTAATTCAATCATGGAATGTGAAGGGCATAAAGTCAACCCAAAAGAGCATTTCGTTCTCGGAGGAGATTAGGAAAACTGCTAAATAGTTGGCTAATATAGGAGTGCCATCTTGATGCTTCCAGCTGCTGGAAGCAGGCAATAGGGAATAATATGGTTTTTTATGGCAATGGAGCCAATGTGTTTAGCAGGGTGCTCTCCATTATTGACAGGAGCTGGAGCCACATGTAGTGTTAAACCATGCCTTGATGAGAGTCCTTGGGGTAAGATTGAAGTGGGTAGGATAGTTTATTACCATTATCAACATTTATGCTTCATGCAATGCCAAGGGGAGAGCCAAAATCTGGGTGGATCTGAGGGAGAAATGGTTGAAAGGAGACTGGTGCACCATGGGGGATTTCAACATGGTGAAGGCCTTGGGAAACATACTGGCAGGTTCTAAAAAGTTCAAATGGCAAGCACTTTGCAAGAAATGGGTGCTCATTGATTTGTGGACAACTGGTCCATGGAGTAGCTCTCCTGGCTAGACATACACAAGCCAAGAGTAGCTCCTCTACTTCTTCTTTTAGCTCCTTGTTTTTTCCTCTTGATCTTTTTTCACTAGAGACCCTACTCATTTAATTGTTGGGACCATGTGCGGGGTCAGCAACACCCACAACACTCTCCAATTTGCATAGAGCCTCTAAAGGGGAGCACAAGAGATGGATCAAGGCAAAAGCACCACTTGCTGAGTTGCAAGTTGAGGAGATCAAAAAGTTCCGATTGCTGGCCAAAAAGCTTGCCATAAAGCTTGACCCAACCAACTATGCACATTTCTTTAGAGCTATTAAGGTCAAAAGAAGAAGGTACTCTATTAGAACAATCACTGACGAGAAGCTGAATGCTATAAGGGACCAGAACGGTATGCCCAATTCATGCTTGACCATCTAAGTCAAATTATTTTCCACTTGGAGGTTTGCTTGTGGGGGGGGGGGGGGGGGGGGGGGGGGGGGGGGGTGCAAAGGAGGCCAAAGCCCAACTACTTGATACTGTTAAGTGTGAGGTGCTTCCCGCTAAAGCAAAAGCATTGGAGAGGTCAAGTTTAGTCGGTGAATGTTGGTCTACCCTACAAGCTATGGGAAAAGAAAAGTCCCCTAGGTGGGACAAACTTAAGGTCAAAAGAATTCAAAGAATTTTGGAATGATCTTAAAACTCCACTAGTGAAGATAGCAAACAAGGCTCTCCTAGAAGGGCATTTGGATGCCAACCTAAAAAAGGGTTGGTTAAACTTATCCCCAAATTGGTTTTTTGCTCGCTGCTTAAACACTAGTGCCCTATCTCCATGATGACAATGGCGTATAAGCTCATTGCCAAAGTAATTGCATTAAGGTTTGCTCCAATATTGAACAAAGTCACTAATCCCCATCAACATGGATTTGTCAAAGGTTGGTGTCATGAAGCTCCACTCCCATGCTAAGAAAGATGCAAGGAAGATGAACGTTGAGCTTACTTGAAGCTTACCTGATTATCGATCAGTGTTTAGGGCTTGGTAACAAGCTACTTTTATGAGTAGTGTATGCCAGATCCGTTTTAAAGGGCCAAATGATGCCTCGATGATGCTAAAAAGGAGTATGCTTGAAGTGATTATAGAAGGGAGTTTATGGTATAAAACTGTAGTGCTAGAAGTGCTCTACCGGCCTGTATTTATGGCTTGTCTATTGGAGCTACGGTGAAGAAGTTATGATAGTTTGAAGTTTAAGTTGATGGCAGATCCGTACCGGATTGGGCAACTTCAGACAACTGAGAGGTTTGAGATGAAGTGAATGCATGGGACTGAAGTGCTCACTTTGGTGAATGCATTGGTCTTTTCAGATCAGCAATCGGAGTTACAGTTATTAAGATATCGCCATAAACAATTTCCCTGGGGGCTAGTTCTGTGCCAAGTCGATCGCCTCGGTTGGTGTGCCATATGGTGTTTTTTGTAGCTTGACACGATTCAAGAGGGTAGTACTCAGTATATGGGGTTAGGAAGAAGTGACTGTACATCAATCGGAACCTCAATCAAGAAGATATAACAAGTTAAAGTGAATGCCAGTTGTCGACTGTGTATTAGCAGATGATTTTGTGCCAATCTGTTGCTCGTCGTTCTAGACCATGCTGGTGTCTTTAATCGAATGTGAAGGGAAGGCAATTCCTCAAATGCAATCACTTATACTTACATCATGAAGGTGAGTGGCACTATTCGAGACACTGAAATGGCAATGAAATTCACGGATGACATTGTTAGTCAATGACTGTTGGAGGAAGATGATGTGCTTATCAATGCTTTGGGTGATGTTTACGCCAGATATGATGCCTTCATTTGCTATGCCATGCCTTGGTCAAAATGCATGCCAAACGTGGTGCCCTTTGAGGGCCGCCTTCCTAAAAGAAAATAAGGCCGCCCAAGGTGATTGGCTCAATGGCCACCGAAAGGCCTTATTGTGTATGAATGATGGGAAAAAAGAAAGGAGGAACATGGTGTTGAACAATGAGGGCAGTGTAGTGTGGTGAAGAGAAGCTTGCAGCAAGTGTTGTGCTGCTCAGACAAAGACAAGCAAGAAAGAGAAAACACCCAGCTCGCGAGCGTGCACAATTTTGGCCCCAATTCTGGAAAATTTGGAGCACCTCCACCTTTGACTACGACTACCACGTCATTGGCATCGTTCACATGCCATGTGACATTGGTGCTATTTTTAACGAGCAGGGGATTACATGAGGAGAAAGTTAGCTAGCAAAGGGGAGAAGGATTTTGCATGAGGCATCAAGAAGGAGGAGGAGGATCAAACGGGAGGCAAGTATTCAACAAGGAAAGGAGGAGAGAACTCTCTCTCTTGTGCATGAGCAAGAGGAGGTCGCTCTCTCGCTCTCTCTTAGACAAGCAAGCCGCTTTCTCTCTCGCCCTCGGACACAAGCAAGGGAACTTTCTCTCTCGCTCTTGACCTTGGTGAAGCGAGGGAAGGTGGAGAAGAAGAAGATTGGTGAAGCGAGGAAGGGGAAGGCAAGTAGCAGGATCAGAACAAGGAAGCAAGAGACGGTCTCTCTCTCTCTCTCTCAAATCTTAAGGGAAAGGAATCTGACTCCCTCTCATCCCTTAAGGAGAAAGTAACCTCGCTCTACTAATCTCGTTAAGAGAAATCACCAAGGGCATACAAAGCTTGAAGGTAATCGGAGCAAGTCGATTAGAGGAGAAGGTTAAAGCTTGTGAGCATCAATTAAGGCAGTACAAAGCACACAAAGCAGGAAGCTACAAAACAATTGACAATAATTGAAACACAATGATTGACTCAGTGAACTTAAATGAAGTTTGCAAAATCTTGAAGGTAGTTGAAGCAGGTAAAGTGGCAGACAAAAAATTCCTTCACCGTCATCAGTCTAAAGATTAATTAATCATTTTATTGAACCCCAGTGTCATTAACGACTCGGTTAATCTATAAAGGGAGCTTAAACTCCTATTTACCAATTAATCCAAGTGTTGGTGCTGCTAACAGCCCCCCTTGGCTATCGATGACATTGTACTCAGAGCTTGAATTGATTAATTGAAGATTACGATGATTGCCAAAGCCATATGCACCTGTTGTTATTATTCTCTCTCACACCTCTCATAGCCAGAGACGCGGCACCTTCCCGGCTCACATTTCGAACACATATCCCCCAACATCTTTGGTGAACCCAACGTGAAACAAGCCGGGGTGGGAGGTAAAGCTGGAGATGCGAGAACAGTTCATGGAGTTTATTGAAGATTCCAATTCCAATGGATTTGATAAAAATCTAGCAGTTGCAGAATTGCCAAAAATGTTGGAACTAGTTCACGGATGTCTGCAGGGAGCGAAAGCCATGCGGATAAAAAAGCAGATTGATGTTGCAGTAGAGATGTCACTTGATGCTGTATGGGAGCACTATCGTGTTTTTCAAGGATATGATCCAGAAGGTTTTATTGCATGTTATGAAGCCGAGATGAAGAGCCGAAATGTTCCAAAAAAGTGGATGATTGCAGCTTTTGACGAGGTTGTAAACTCATATTTTTAAAAGCAGGTTCCAAAACTAGCGGAAGCATATCCCACATGGTGGGACTATTTTGGAGAGGAATTTATTTGCAAAATCTCAAGGATTCTAGATCTAGAAATAAAAGAGATTACTGAATGAAGCCAGGTTGTCTTCAAATAAAGGTGAAGGAGATCAGATGCAGTTCCTCAACTATGACGAATTTTGGGAACACATTTTTGCAAGAAATAAAGCCAAAACAAATGCAGAGGAGCATATTTTGAGCAACAAAGAAAAGGTAAACGATGAATTTAATACTAAAATAAGATTATAGATTTTTTTTCAAAGATCGTTCGCATGGACGCTACCTCCAATAATGGTCCCAGTGAAGACGTAGACTGTACAAGAAGTGGCTCACAAATTGCTGACTTTGACATGGGTTATTCTAAAGGAGTTCATCAAGCAGATGAGCCTCTATAGGATGTTACTAAAACGATCTGCACTATAGCCGAGCAGGACAACATGTTTGCTGCAGATGATTACATAAAATAAAGTTATTATATACACAATAGCTGATGAATTGATCAAGATTGTGGACCCAACACAGGATGAGCCTAAGAATGCCAGTGAACTTATGATTACTACTAACAATATGTTTGCAGATGCTGTTATCACAGAAGAAGATGGCATAATCGATGATTTTTTGTCTAAATCTGAAGGAGATTATCATGATAGTATAGAATAGATTTTTGATACATGTACCTCTTCAGAGGGGGTTCCAGGTGAGCCTTTACAGTGCTATGATGGATTGCTAAGTAACATGGATGCAGATGAGGAAGCCGAGGATGATATTGTTGAGTATGAAGATTGCTTAGATCATGCTGATTGTGAATAGATTATTGACAGGGATTTTACATCTATGCTTGTACATGGGCTGCATGAGGAGCTAACTCCTACAATTTTGATGAAGGTTGATATTTTGAAGAGTGATTTTCTCGAGTATGCTATGGATGAAGATTTACAAGTTGAAGCTCTTTTTCATGATCAAGCTAAAATCCCAAGAGGTAAAAATTACTATGATGATACATGTCCAGAGACTCCTAAGGTTTTCGTGATGGCTATGAAGCTAGAGGGGGTGATGATGCTAAATCATCCTTGATACTGCAAAAAGTGCACATGGTTTTTCATTTCCTTGGACAATGTGCCAAATGTCGTTGGATTTGGATGTTAGTCCTAATGATGCTTATGTCAGTGATGTCTTGGCTGCTAGTAAAAGGGAGTCACGATTCTTTAATGCTTTGTGGTAACGAGCTTAAGTTGCCAAAAGTTTACGGGATGTGGGTACTGCATTATGCTTTAGGTGAAGCTCTAGTATATTGCAGAACCCATCAATGCTATGTGATCTCAATGTTGTTTGATCCAAGAGAATCTAAGGATATTCATAAGCAAATTCAATATGGATGGATATTGTAAAGTATGCATAGTAATTGCGTGCTATTTGAACCAAGGGTAGCATATTTGCACGAGAAATTCTTGACGTTGATTGATACAGGAAATGTATTCTCATCTGGATATTATGATGCTCCAGTGTTTGGGAAATTCCTTATTATTCCGTTTGATCATGGGGGCTACTAAAGTGCAAGTTGCAGATTTGAAGAGTACCTGTTATCTACTGTAGTACGTTGCATGGTACAAGGTTTTGTTTTCTAGATTATGCTAAGCCTCAGAAGAGTTTTTGGTTATGCGATCAATAAGCTTACATGGCTAACTTCCAGTTGAATTATTTGGACAATTGATGAAGTATCTTCACATCTTTGAGTTGGTTCTGCTACCAGAACTTGAAGTAAAGGACTTGACGGCCATTCTGTGTCCAAAGAGAGTAAGGCATACTTGGGCTTGACAGGGTTCCCTAAAGTGATCTTAATTGTCAAGTCGTGTGCATCATTAACTGGAGCACTTGAGTCTGGCGGGATTCTCTAAACAAGTTTCTATAATTGAATGCTTTGGAGATATGGTAGATACGGTTCAAAGATTTCTGATGGGCAGCTACCTGATAATTAAGCTAGATCATTGATGATAGGGTATAAGACTTATATTATTTTCCATATGTTTACCAATTACATGATTCTGATGATGGCAAAGAGCTTAAGGTACCTATAGCAAATGTAGATTGAAGTGCAGTTGGCACATACCGGAGGCTATGCATGTTTAGAGAGGGTGGATGTCATGCAGCTCTGCTCCCATGATAAGAAAGATACTAGGACAATGCACGTTGAGATTATTTGAAGCTTACTTGATTATCGATCAATGTTTAAGGCTTGGTAACAAGCTACTTTTATGAGTAATGTATGCCAGATGTGGCTTTAAAGGCCAAAAGATTCCTCGATGATTCTAAAGAGGAGTATGCTTGAAGTGATTATAGAAGGGAGCTTATGATATAAAACTGCAATTTTGGAAGTGCTCTACCGGCTTATCTTTACGGCTCGTCAATTGGAGCTACGGTGAAGAAGTTATGATAGTTTGAAGTTTAAGTTGATGGCAAATCCGTACCAGATTTGGGCAACTGCAGTAGCTAAGAGGTTTGAGATGAAGTAAATGCATGGGCCTGAAGTCCTCACTTTGTAGAGTGTGTCGGTCTTTTTAGATCAGCAATCGCAGTTACGATTACCAAGATATCGCCATATTAAATGTCCTCGGGGGCCAGTATTGTGCCAGGCCAAGGTCCCCTCGGTTGGTGTGCCATATGGAGTTTTTTGGACTTGACACAATTCGAGAGGGTGGAACTCAGTATATGGGGTTAGCAGGAAGTGACTGCACATCAATTGGAACCCAGGTCGAGAAGATATAACAAGTTAAACTGTGTGCGAGTTGTCCACTGTGTGTTAGCAGATGATTTTGTGCCAATCTATTGCTCGTTGTTCTAGGCCATGCTAATGTCTTTAATCAAATGCGAAGGGAAGGACATTCCTCAAATGCAATCACTTATACTTACATCAGGAAGGTGAGTGGCACTATCCGAGACACTGAAATGGCAATGAAATTCACGGATGATAATGTTAGTCAAGGACTGTTGGAGGAAGATGATGTGCTTATCAATGATTTGGGCTATGAAAACATTCTTATGGAAAAATAACACCAAATTCTCGACACCATGGCAATGGGCCAAATGGGAGTCAGTCAAAAGATTAATGGAGCAAGAAGGCATCGGGATTTTAAACCCTATTATCCATGCAGAGGCTCAACGTCCCCAATTTCTAACGAAAATCACTAAGCAATACAAGGCATGGGCTATCACAATAGAGGAAATGATTGACAAGGCAAAACTCTTCTCTCAAGGAGGTGAGTGGGAGACTGTGGCTTTCAATTTGAGTAGAGGCAGCTTGTCTTACATTACCTCATGCACATATCCATCAACCTCTCACCATCTCTACCAAAACCCAAGTACACACACCAAGATTAGGACACCCCACACACACACAAGGAGAAGATGTAGACATGATTTGTGAATACACAACAAAGCATAAGAGTGGATGATGGACTCAATCTCGTGAGTGCAAGGGAAGGATGGAGAGAAAGGAAAGGGGATGAGGTAGACACAGTTCTGTTTTGGGTGGAGCATATAAGAGAATAAACTCTCATCTGCTTCTTCTTCATTGTAAGCAAGAATACAAGTAAAGTGGGCGGCACCTAGGCCATATCCGGCCACAGGGATGAAACCCAACAATCTCCCACTTGAAGGTGTGGCCCAATTGGCTAAAGAATGTAGAGGCTACTATGTACAAATGTACAAAACATGAAGCATGACCCTAGCTTCACCCTACACCCATCATCTATATGCAATGTGCAAATTGCTCTGAGGCTAATCTCTTTCTTAGAGCATCGCTAGGTTTTCATCCGTGTGAACTTTGACTAACTCAATGCGTTTGCTAGCCAAAATATCCCGTACCACATGATACCTAACCTCTATATGTTTTGACTTGGAGTGAGACATGAGGTTCTTTGATAATGCAATCACACTTTGGCTGTCACAACATAGGACTGGAGTCTAATGTATACCAAGATCTCCCACTAGATGAAATAACCACACAACCTTACTGGAACTAGAAACTGCAACATACTCTACCTCAGTGGTGGAAGATGAAGTGCAATTTCGGATACATGATCTCCAAGAAACTACCTCTCCAGCGAACAAGAAAATGTAGCTAGATGTAGATCACCTAGTGTCCACACAACCCACATAATCCGAATTAGTGTATCCATTTTTCCCAAAGCGTAGCACATGCCAGCTGAGCCCTTGACATATCTCAAGATGTGCTTCACTACTTCCCAATGCTTCCTGCCTAGATTTTTCATAAACATGCTAACCACTCCCATTGTGTATGCAATGGTTGGTCATGTGCTAACAAATGGCAAACATGAGACTGCCAACTGCCGAAGAATACAACACCTTTGCCATCTTTGCCATTTCAGCATCCAATTTGGGATTATCATGCTTGCTAAGTTTTTTGTATGCTGCCATTGGGGTACTCAATGCTCTCCCCCCTTGCATATTAAAATGTTGCAAGACCTTGTGAATATACTCTTCCTGTGAAAGTTCAAGTATACCAACCACTCTTGATATGCACACCAAGAAAATGATGTGCATCGTCCAAATCTTTCATAGAAAACTACTTGCTTAAGGCATCATTGAGAAACGCAATCTCATCTTTTGACTTCTCAGCTATGAACATATCATCCACATGTACAAAATCAGAATGATGAGGGAACCATCTTTCAGCCTCTTTGTGTACAAGTAGTGATCCTCTTGGCTTCGTACATAACCCTGGGATTGACTGTATTTATCAAACTTGATGTACCATTGCCTTGACCCACCTAGTTTTAACCCATACAAATCTTTCTCGAGTCTACACACCAGTTTCACCTGTGTTCGCTTCTCAGGCTTTATCGAAAAACCTTCTCGCTATTTCATGTAAACATCCTCTTCAAGATCCCTGTGAAGAAACACTATCTTCACATCCATTTGGACCAATCCCAAGTCCTTGATGGCGACTAGACCAAGCACAAGCTTCAATGCAGTCATCTTGATCATTGGAGAAAAAATTTCATCAAAACCCATGCCTTTCATTTGCTTGAACCCTCTAGCAATCAATCTAGCTTTATACTTAGGCTCCGGATCGTCTGTGATATACTTCTTCTTGTACACCCATTTGCATGGCAATGCATGTTTACCTACAGGTAGCTCTGTCAATCCCCAAGTTTCATTGGCTAAAATTGAGCTATAATCAGATTGCATAGCCTCTTTCCACTTCACGCTATTATCCATTTGAATGGCCTCTTTGTAGCAATCAGGTTCACCGCAATCAATGACTAGCAAGTAGTCCAATCCTGGCTCAAAATGCTCAAGTGCATGATATATACAAGTAGATCTTTGAAGTGCATGAATGCTAGATTGTGCTCTCTCTAGATCAACATGTGTGTGTGTACTAGTGGAAGGTGCATCACTAGCACGTCCAACATTCTATGTAACTGGTGGTGAGGAAACATCCTCAAAACGTAATCTGCAATACTCAATGTCTTTCACTGGCTTTCTATGCATCTTAGACTCATTGAATATGACATATGAGATACGTATAACCTTCTTAGATTCCGGGTGCCAGAGACGATATCCCATCTCTCCGTCCTTATCCAGTGAAGATGCACTTGTGTGATTTGGATCCAACATTTGTCTAAGCGAATTTGGCACATGTGAGAATGCTTCACACCCAAATACACGTAATCTATCATAGTTGGGCTCTTTGCTTGTCCACATCTCCTGCAAAACTTTGTACTTTAGTGGTGTACCAGGTGACCGATTGATAAAATAAGCAGCCATCATAACAACTTCTCCCCATAATTCTTGAGGTAGGTTGGCCATACACAATTGGCCGTAGACAACATAGAAATCACCCATTCTTGAATGGTTCTATTCATTCTCTTAGCCACACCATTTTGGGCGGGTGAGTAAGGCGTGGTAAAATGTCTTCTAATGCCTCGTTTTTTGCAAAATTCCTTGAACTCGGAGGATATGTACTCGCCTCCATTGTGACTATGCAAAGTGTTAAGCTTTCTACCCTATCGGTTCTCTACCAATGCTAAGAACTTTTGAAAGACACTAAAGATGTCGCTCTCTTGCTTCAAGAGATAAACCCACACCTTTCTAGTAGAGTCGTCTATAAATTATAGGAAGTATAATGCCCCCCCTAGAGCCTTGACTGACATAGGTCCACACAAGTCGCTATGAATGAGATTAGAGGACTCCTTAAGTCTTTGTCCAAAGGCAGTGATGTCAACCTAGTCTATTTTCCATAGATACAATATCACATAAAGAGAAGTTAGAGTAATCTAACACAGAGATATAACTTGAACGTTGCAAGACTTTCATTCCCTTTTGACTCATATGTCCTAGATGGCTATGCCACAACTCTGTAGACGGTAGCTCGGCTACACAAATAGAATTCTCTATCACAAAAGGGACATAAAGTGAGTACAATGAGCCAGACTTTTGGCCTTTAAGCATGACCAAATTTCCCTTCTTGATGATCCAAGAACCATGAGCAAATATGGTAGTGTAACCCAAATCATCCAGCTGTCCAACTGACATCAAACTCTTTGTCAATTTGGGTACATGTTTGACATTATGCAGCATAACTCAGTGCAATTACACATAGAAAACTTGATGTTACCCACACCACATATATCAAGATCGTAAGAATTGCCTAGCTTCATTGTGCCACGTGTGGCGGTGTAAGTAGAAAACCACTCCTTGTGAGGAATCACATGAAAGCTAGCACCTGAGTCCACAATTCAATTCTACACATAACACTCATCATGAGCTAACAATGCATCAAGACTCAAATCCAATGTGAAAATAAACACATAATTTGACACTTCAAAAACTTTTTCAATGGTTGGAGACTCAACCACATTAATTTCTTCAATCTTCACGTTGCTTTTGGATTTATCAAACTTTGCTTTCTCTTTGCCCTTATCATGCTGAATTGTGCGGCAATCTTTCTTCAAGTGTCCCTTTTTATGGTAGTAGTAACACTCAACATTTATTATGTCTTTGCCGTGATTCTTACTACGACCTTGCCTGCGATCCTGTGAACGACCGTGGCTATGACCATGTTGCCTTTGCTTTTCACGATTTCCACTAGCCACATATGCATCACCATGCCCACTCGCATCAAGAGATTGATGACAAATCTCCTCAGTGACAAATGCACTTGCAACATCGCTGAAAACTAGCTTTCCATTGGGTGCAAAATTGCATATGGCTGTGTTAAACGTATCCCATGGCAATGGTAGCGAACATAGCAAGAAAATGATTTCATCATCAAAATTTTGACCTTTTGAAGTAAGCTATAAATACACATTGTTGAACTTATTCAAGTGAGAACTAACATTACTCCCTTATTTCATGTTCATGCGCATTAATTTCTTCATCAAGAAAACCTTATTCAAGGCATCGTTGCCATCCCAAGCCTGACATAAAGCATCCCACAAATCTTTGTCATTGGTCTTATCCATTATGGTAAAGTAAATGGATTCACCAAGGTGTAGGCAAATGGTCACCATAGCACGCTCATTCAAGTCATCCTACTCATCATCATTGTACGCATTCTCTCTTCTTGCACGCAAGGGTGCTATCAAGCCTTTGTTGATTAAAACATCTTGCAGACACTGCCGCCAAATGACAAAGTTTGAGCCATCAAAATTTTTGATGTAGTGCTCTTCTCTTTTGGAAGCACTACTCGCAACCATGATTAAGAGGATGTAGCCAAAAACTTTATGGAAAATTACATGGGATAATTTTGGCAAAGTTTTCCCTAGAAATGAGCAAAAACTCAAGCTAAAATGTAGTACAATCACTATGTAAGAACAACTAGGAGTGCCAAGAACGCATAAAATGGACTCGTGGGAAAACCTGACGGAGTCTCCTTTGTATGAGGAGTCAAAACTCAACTAAAAAAAATTCGCATAAACTGCTCAAAACTGTAAAGAATGAGGATGCAAGAGAGCTACACAAGACAAGCACAAAGCACACAGAGATGGAAAGCTTCTTCTTCTTCTCACAGAAAAGAGAGTACAAAATGACTAAGTGCTAAAGCTGAAAAGTAGCACATATGTACATGCGGTCACTAAGTGTGAACTCACTAGAAGCATACTAGGCTGGCACTATAAGTGTAGTCCAGTTGTAGAATCATTGGCAGAGATCCTCCGTGTCGGTCACCTAACGCGCCAGTGAGTAAATGCCATAAGCGGCCAAGACCCGTAGTGGATGCCAGCTCAAGATGTAGAGCTCGACATCTCAACACTCCCCCTCGAGCTCTGCATGTCGCAGAGTCCAAGCATAGTCCGGAAACGTCGAAGCTTCTCAGCTCCGAGGGCCTTGGTAAAGATATCCGCTATCTGCTGCTTTGTGCTGACGTAGACCAAGTCGATGTCGCCCGCCAACACTCGCTCTCAAACGTAGTGGTAATGGACCTCTATGTGTTTGGTCCTAGCATGGAACACTGGGTTCCTAGCCAACTGCATGCTGCTGAGGTTGTCACAATGAATGACAATCTACTGGTCCACCTGCACCTCCAAGTCCTCAAGTAATGTGCGTAGCCAAGCTACCTCGCACGCCGCAACTGTTGCACCTTTGTACTCGGCCTTTGTGCTCGATAAAGCAACCGTAGGCTGCTTTTTGTTGCTCCAAGTAACAACAGCACTCCCAAAAGAGAACATGAAGCCACTCGTAGATCTCCTATCAACAATGTTACCTGCCCAATCTGCATTTGTATAGCCATACAATGCTAATGGTGCATCTGCTGCATAGAACAATGCGTAGTCAAGAGTCCCTTGCACATACCTAAGTGTGCGTCGTACTCCATGCAAATGTGGCTTCCTCGAAAGCTGCATGAACTGACTCTCCAAGCCTACTGTGTAGCTCAAGTCTGGCCTCGTGATAGTCAAGTAGATTAGACTACCCACAATCTTCCTGTACATATTGACATCCTCAACAACATCACCCTTCTATGCACTCAGCTTTGCATTCACATCCAAGGGAATAGAAATTGGCTTACAATCAGCCATACCATACTTTGACAACATGTCCAACGCATACTGTCTCTGTGACAGCCATACACCCTCTGGAGTCCTGATCACCTCAATGCCAAGAAAGTAGTGCAACTCGCCCAAATCTTTCATTTCAAACTCCTGTTTGAGAAGACCCTTCACATGGTCAATCTCCATAGCATTGTCACCCACAATAATAAGGTCATCTACATATACGGTAATGACCACAATCCGCACATCACTCTCACGTTGTCGTGCTGTGACACGTACATAGTGGGAATGCATGCTACAAGAGTTATCTTGTATTTTTTTAGATACATACTTATATTTCCTATAGTGTGCATATGCATATTTAAGTATAATAATAAGCATTCTATCTCATCCTATTATTTTTCTCAAGGGTAACATATCCTTACTTTACCATCAGAAAATACTATGGGAAAAGCATCAATAGCTCCGCCTCTTTAACTTGGGGCAAAAAGCATTGATTCTTTATTTCTACTATTTCATTATCATCTCACACCCTAGTTAGATCCTATATCTAGGATAAAATCCAATATATATATATTCTATGTATTTTTTATACTTTTCTTATATTACTTTTTAAATAGCTACTAGGAGAGAATCAAATCCTAGTGGGACACTAGGTGGCATGATTTCAAAGATACACTTATTTTAATGCATTATTGCAAGCATGATTACAAAACTTTGTCAAGGAGCAATGTCATGCTTTCATATGGCATGAGGTGTCCTTTGGAATCAAATGAAAGTCTAGGCTAAGGGGACCACATGAAGACTTTTGTTGCCAGAAATGGACCCTATTTTGATGAATTTTTTACACAAGGTTCCAATCCGAATTGGAAAATGATTTTAAAATGAAAATCGTAGCTAATGATCTGAAGTTTCTGCCCATATTTTTACTTTTTTATTTGGATCTACGGTTGAGGAGATATGATCAAAATACTGGACCCCAGTCTGCCCACATCATGCAGGGACAGCTCATTTCCAACTTTTCCAATTCCTGTTCACACTGGCTCCTCTCTTCTTGTGTAAACCCTTGTGGGTTCCCTTCACCTATAAAAGGAGACCTCTTCTTCCTTGGAAGGAACTGAAGCATTTAAGCCATTGATGAGAGGAATTCATAAGGGAGTGAGTAGTAACGCCTAATTGTACTTAGCCATTAACATAAGCCCAAGCCTACACTTTTTCCTAGAAGACTACTAGCCCTTCTTGCAACAAGCTAACCTTGGAAGATCAACTCTAATCAAAGAAGGTCTTACACTTGGTGTATCAATCAAAGTGGAATTCTCCACTCGTTTTCTCTCTCCATCAATAATGGTGTCGAAGGGTTTGTCAAGTAAGATGTGTTCTACATTGATGTTTTCTTGATTTCTTGTTGTTTTCTTTTTCATCTCTAATCCAACATATATATATATATATATATATCTAATCTCATCTCTTTAACCAAATCTATCTCTTTCACTCTTAGTAATTCATCCTCTCTAGGTTCTCTTTGCTACAGGTACATCTCTCCCCGCAGTATCCTTATTGCCTACGTGCAAGAATAGGGCTTGGGAGGGAAACTTCTCATCTCTTCACTTCTCTCATATCTACATTTCTCACATACTATCCTAGATGAATAACCCACATGATGATCATTTCTATCGCTTTCACTCTGTACGATCTATTAGAATTAACGTATGGATTAGCCGTAAAATACACTTTCAACAACGTATAGTGTTTCTCTTTGGCCCTGAAAGGCTCAATGAAATACTTCTATCACCGGATCCCATCATACTACCTCTCATAGACTATAATTTTTCTTTTGATGTAATCGTAGTTATCTTGCTATGAACCAAGAGGATTTGTACACACAATTAATCCCAATCACTAGACAAAATATATATACTACGGTAAGCACAAAGCTACAATTCCAAAGAACAATTCGTAGCCTATTTGGTCAGCCAAGATTGAATGCCATTAACTCATCTATTAACCCTTTCATACTACCCATGATACGATATGACCATAGCCTTGATGTTTTCATCTTTGTGTTGTTTTGACATTCTCTTTTGTGTTCTTTCTTTGTGTGTGTGAGTGCAAGAGAGAAAGAGTGGGTCTTCTTTGATTGCACTTCTTTCCAAACCCTAGTCTTCATGACATCTATGGTTTAATTCCTTCATATAGTTTTTGTTGGGTTCTCTCACAAACTCTCACAGCCATAAGCCCGGTGCTTTCCCGGCAAGACCGCTAATTTCTCGACAACGTACATAGAGTGAATGATCAGCATGAGCTCTCCTAAAACCAATACTGACAAGATACTTGGCAATCCTGTCATACCATGCTCTAAAGCCCTGCTTCAAACCATACAAAGCTTTGAGAAGTCTGCATACATAATCTGGGTAACCTGGATCGACATAACCAGGTGGCTGATCCATATACATCCATTTGATGCATAATCCATCCTCTAGATGCAGCCACTGCTATGACAGCTCTCACAGTTGTCATCTTTGCCACTGGAGCAAAGGTCTCCTCATAGTCTATGCCATATGTCTATGCATAACCCTTTGCGACCAGCCTTGCCTTGTGAAGCTCAATGTTACCATCAGCCTTATGCTTGGTTTTATACACCCATTTACAGCCAATAGCTTTCTTGCCGCTTGGCAATGTCACCAACTCCCATGTGTCATTGCTTCCAATGCAGCCATCTCTTCATTCATTGCATCATCCCAATGCACATTTCCAACTGCATCCTCAAAACATGTGGGCTCCACATCCTGTATCACCTTAGCCATGTAGGCTTGGTGATGAGCTAGATACCCATCATAAGTCAATTTCTGAACTGGATTTCTGACTCTATTAGATATGTGTGGTCCTGGGTCACTCCTTTTTCCTCTAACATCTTCTTGTACTTTCCTTAGACCAGGTTTCCTGACAGCCGGAATTCCAAATTCCTCATCAAGACTTTGTTCAGAACCATCTGAATCCATGTCTACATGTGAAAAACCTGATGATGCATCAGCCATAAAGGGAGGTTCATCAACCTTTTCCTTTCCTTTTCGTGATACATTCCTTGTACCTGCTGGTGGAGTAACCTGCGTACATAGTCTACCATTCCATGGCTTCTCAACAGAGCCACGAGAAGAGGACTCTTGTGGTCCACTCAAAACCTGTGATTGTGGACTCACATTTTGTACAACCACATCATCTTTTACATCAGCCCCAACAGTGCCATGTGCATTACTGTACCAGCTGCTCATCTCATCAAAGACTACATCTCTGCTCACTCGTAATTCTCGTGTAGTAGGATTGTAGCACCTGTACCGCTTTTGTTCAAGGGGATATCCCACAAGAATACATTTCTCTGCTTTAGGATCCAATTTCCTACGCAACTCATCTGGTACGTGCACGTAAGCTATGCAGCCAAACATTTTCAAGTGTGCCAGATCAGGCTTTGTACCTGTAAACTTTTCCTCAGGTGTTACATCATGCACCGTAGCTGTAGGTGTCCTGTTCATAATGTACATAGCTGTATTTACAGCTTCAGCCCAGAAATGATGAGGCATGTTCTTCTCATTCATCAATGCACGTGCAACCTCTGCAATGTGCCTGTTTTTCCTTTCTGCGACCCCATTCTGTTGTGGAGTATATCTGCATGTAAACTGCCTGCGTATACCATACATTCGCAGAAAATCTGAAAAATCATTGGAGAAGTACTCTCCCCCTCCATCTGACCTCAATGTCTTGATTTGCATATCTGTCTCCTTCTCAATCATGACTTTGAAGTCTTGAAAGTGACCAAACACTTCACTTTTGTTACGCATGAAGTAGACCCATACTTTCCTTGTATGGTCATCAATGAAAGAGACATAATACCTGCAACCATGTATACTTGCAGTATCGGTTGGACCCCAAACATCTGTGTGTACCACCTTAAGTGGCTTTTTACATACATTGCGCTCATGTGGAAATGAGTCCTTTGACTGTTTTCCAAACTGGCATGCTGCACACACTTTATGCATACCATCCACCTTGAATTTGGGCAAACCTTTTACAATTTTGTTTTGATTGCATGCTGCGCAATCTTTGCTCATTGACATAGCCAATGCGTTTGTGCCAAATGTCAACATCAGCCACAACACCTGTGCCCTGTGAAAATAATGCATCTTTTACCTCAGGCATGTCTACATTCAACGTAAACATTCTGCCCACACATTTGCTCTCTGTGATCAGCTTACAGCCATTTTGGAAATCTTCTACATAACAGCCATTCGGATTGAAACGAACCTGCAAACCCTGCTCAACCATTTGTCCAACAGAAACAAGATTCTTCGTAATGTTTCGGACATGAAGTACATCTGCTAAGTAATTTGATTTCCCACTCTTCATATTTAGAGGTATGTCCCCTACATGAGCAATGGGGTGAGCTGTGTCATCTCTTGTCTGCACATAGCCTGACACATCTGGTTTGCGCATATCTCTAAACCACTCTCCATGAGACGTCATGTGATTAGAGGCACCTGAATCCACATACCAAACATCATCTTGGGTGGAATTCTCTACAGTCATTGTATTCATTACATGCTGCATAACAAACATGCGCTCGTTTTTGCTGTCATCTGCATCTCTGCTAGTAGATGCATAGTTGCCATGTTCTCTCTTTCCACTTGCTTTTCCCTTTGGACAGTCACGTGACATGCGACCTCTTTCACCACAAGTCCAACATTCTCTGCTATCTCGAGTATGTTGCTGCCTGGTTGATCCTGCACCACGACCTCTTTGACTCCCCCTACCTTGAGACTGGTTTCCCCTGCCACCTGTATTGTTTTGATTTGATTGAACTTCTTGAAATTGGCCCCTGCAACCTCTTGGGCCTCGACCACGACCTCTACCTCTACCTCTGTTGGAGTTAGAATAGAAGGCCTGTTCAGAATTATTTCTGCCATGAGAAGAAGATGTGTCAAGGTTCTTCTCCTCAAGAATAAGCATAGAAATCAAATCTTGGAACACGGGGATGTCGTCTCTTGTATTCATGGAAGACGTGAAATGTACATACTCATCTCCTAGACCATCCAAGCATGCACGGACAATGTCATAGTCTTCCAGTGAGACTTGAATAGGTCCAAGAGCCTCAATGATACTCTTGATCTTTAAAGCATAATCATTGATGGAGAGGTTGTTCCTCTTAACCTGATTTAGCTCCGACTTTAGTTGAAGCTTCCAGGCCTTGGTGTTCACCTCGAACACTCTGCCTAAGTTTTTCTATGCAATGGCGGGGGTTTCAGCATCCTGTAGATAGCCCATCATGCCATCTGTGATGCTCATAGACAACCAATACATCACTTTTCTCTGGCCTTGCTGCCAGTCCCTCAAAGCTTTCCTTTGTTCTGTTGTAGCATTTGCCTCGGGAATCTCTGGTTCCTTTTCATTGTCTCCTTCTACATAGTCCCAATAACCTTTTCCTTTTAGGAAATTTGTTATTCTGAACTTCCATGCAGGGTAGTTATTTTTCTCAAGCTTCTCAGTGACAATCTAACTGAAACCGTCAGACATCTTGAAGCACTAAGACAAAATAGCTGTAATCTGCAAAAACTTGCAAATCTGTTGAACCTGCTATCGTGGTACCTGTAACGCTTCCTACACTCAACGAGTGTCCACAATCAAGCGTACATACAACCACTGTACTTGTACAGTAAATCTCTGTGTACTGCACTTTGGAGACCTGTTCAGAAACTTGTACGAAAAACCCCTAAGGTCGTGGATTGCAAACGAAGGGATTGTGATGCTCTTGCTCTCTTAGCCTCTCTTGCCTGCACCAGGCTCTGATACCATGTAAAGAATGAGGATGCAAGAGAGCTACACAAGACAAGCACAAAGCACACAGAGATGGAAAGCTTCTTCTTCTTCTCATAGAAAAGAGAGTACAAAATGACTAAGTGCTAAAGCTGAAAAGTAGCACATATGTACATGCGGTCACTAAGTGTGAACTCGCTAGAAGCATACTAGGTTGGCACTATAAGTGTAGTCCAGCTGTAGAATCACTGGCAGAGATCCTCCGTGTCGGTCACCTAACGCGCCAGTGAGTAAAGTCCATAAGCGGCCAAGACCCGTAGTGGATACCAGATCAAGATGTAGAGCTCGACATCTCAACAAAAACAACCACTAGGCATCAACTGCTCAAAAACACTACTGTGTGACCGGCAGCTCGACGTCAAAAGCACAAAAAATGCCCAAATACATATCCTATGGCGAGGATACCATAAGAGGGGAACTCCAACTACTTGTGTCACGGATGGTACTATCTCAACATTTGAGAATACACCAGCTCAAAGAAAACCTCATGCTAGCGACCCTCCAAAGGCTAATGTAGACAGAAAAGGACTAGCCATAGTCTAAGAAAGGGCTCTTCCTGTTCGAGTCTCAAAAATAGCCGAGAAAATTGCCAAAATAACCAAAAAATGGCTCCACATGTAGTACAATTGGCAGTGTCCATAACTCAACATACAAGAGTAATTGCGCTCAAATAAGAGCCAAGAACTACTACATGCAATAAAAATGATCCTTGCAGGGATATCGGCTCTCAAAAGAGCTCAATAGCACTATAGTGTGCTACAGAAAACATGCATATGTCAATGCATCTATCTGGAGAGAAACTGCTTTCAATATGACTGCCAAAATTGCCTGTGAAAGCGCTATGCGTGTAAGCGTATGAAGACCTAGAGAATTTGTGTGTAAATGGGCTTAAAAGATCCCTGTAACCTACGTGTCAATGTTGGTATGTGCTGATTTCCACCGTTGGATGAAAATGTGCTAGTTGAATAGCCGCCAAAGCTCGGAGTCGAAAAAGTATCATAGAGCGTGATCAATGTGCTCGGTGCTGACTCCGGGTGTCACTCCTCTATGGTAGAGGCACCTCACCCGTGCACGTTGCAAGCACAGCTATGCATGGAATTGATCCTCTATGGGAACGCACATGTCAGGGTCAAATGTCGGAAATCCGTCGCATAATGTGCAAGAATGGTGTTGTGGTCATCGAGATCGGTATCAAAACCAATGTGTTGTGCCATCTAAAAGATGTCAAAAACTAAGTCAATGCCAAAAGATTAACCGAGAGCCGATTCAATCTCGTCGATCTCTAAGATATGTTGTCAGTGTCAAAGCCGGCGCTCTCTCTCTCTCTCTCTCTCTCTCTCTCTCTCTCTCTCTCAATCTCAATGCCTAAGAGTGGTGTCGATGTTGAGAAATACGGTGTCGATGGCTAAAAACCTATTCTCTCGCTCTCTTACTCTTAGCTGTCTTCTCTCAATCTATAAGGCTCTCAAGTAGACTCTTGCTCACCCTCTCTCTCAAGGGTTCCTTATGTCATACTTATTCAAAGATTTAAAAAAATTTAATCCTCTGTAAAACTGTCAAAGCTGCTTGAACTGTCAGAACTTGACAAGCTTTTTCGGGATTGAGAGTTTGGGTGTGTGTGTGTGTGTGTGTGGACTTACTCTACACACTGGCCAACAATAGCTTGCTCTCTTTGTCGGGCTGCTCTCACCAATGCTACTGCTCGATTCTCTATCTTCAGAGATTCCGCTTCCACAATAGCACTTGTTAGCAGTGGCTAACACATGCGACATTGCTTATGTATCAAGATAGGGATGTGCTATGGATATGCATAATATTTACTATTCACATTGTATAAGGTCTTGGGCTCATTTGGGAGTTCCAAATTGTATATGATAGCTAGAGGGCTCAACTTAATCCCATAGTAGAAAGTCTTGTTGTGCATGTCTTTATAAGAAAGCCTTTTATGCAAAGAGGCTTCATTCTTGAGAGCTCTCTCTCTCTCTCTCTCTCTCTCTCTCTCTCTCTCTCTCTCTCTCTCTCTCTCTCTCTCTCTCTCTCTCTCTTGAGTGTTCACTCTATGGAAGGCCTAGCCTTGAGTTTAATGCCCATGCTTAGAAGGCTAGTGCTAATCCTTTGTAATTAGAGAAGCATTTCTTAATCTAATCTCTACTTTTTTCATTAGTCTTAATTCTTCTATATTCCATTATGTCATAAAGTAGTTTCACCTTCTCATTATTCTAGATTTGAGTGTGTAGTGATGACTTCTTGCTTATTGACCACTCATATCCTTCTATGAGTACTCAATGTGTGATATTTAACATCTCTAATTAGGTTGATTAAGTGGATTCTTGATCTTGTGATTAGTGTACGTGCCCTATTGTTTGCTCATGTGTGGATGGGTTTAATGAGACTCAAGCACCATTCACCCTTGTGTATGTAGCTTTTGATTAAGTACCTTGATTGGCATGCATTGATTGGAGAGGCCAACACCAATGCAGTGAGTGTGTGCTTGTCAAGAGAGTGCTTTGAGACTCAAGTCTATGGAAAGTTGGACTTTGCTGGGCTTAATGTGTGTAGGTGATGCTTGATTGATGATTATGGTGTGATTAGAGTTAGTGAGATTCATGGCTAATCTCTATTGCATTGAAAGAGCATTCTCTTGAATCCTCTCATTCAATACATCCATGCTTGCATGCCCTAGCCAGGTTTCCGATCATAGGATTGATAATTTTGTTTGTCTTGGGTTGTGATTATGTGATGCGACGTCAATGTTATCAATTGTTTGATGTTCCATTTTCATGTTTCAAAAAAAAAAAGAAAACATGCAAGTCTCCTTACATGGGGGAGTTTGCACAATCCTCCCCAATTTTTATAATACAAGGGAACATACCATTCCCACGGCAGCGTGCAATTTTCAGTGTATTCATTAGCTACATTCTCAGTGTCAAAAATAAAAAAATGATAATGCTTACTCACCGAGGGATTGAATGTCTCTCCTTGATGCACTTCCTTGCATCAATGATGTTGGGCATCGTGCGTAGAGCCACATGCCTTCAAGATGCATGCATACGTGATTGCATCTGGAGAGAGGCCCTTGCTTTGCATTTTTTGAAAGAGAATTAGAGCTTTCTGGCCCTGCCCCCGTGGGATAAATCTTACATGCACACTCCAAATCACAGGAAGCACGATTAATTTTTGCAACAACCCGTGACTAGTAATCTCATCATTGATTCTCTCACCCATGTCAACGTCTTTCATAAGACCACACACCTTCAATGTGCAAGCATAAGTGATTGCATTTGGACAATTGGAAAGAGGCCTTCGCTATCCCATCAGAACAACAAAGTACTTCCTTGAAACAACCATGTTGGGCTTATCTGTAATAGTGATGACAGTTCAGACATGAGAACTTCTCATGCTTTTGTGAGTCTGCTTGATGTGTTTCACGAGTATTGCTTCTTCTCTAGAGTTGTTAGTGGATTTGTTGCCTTTCTATGGACATTGTAAGGGCACCACATTTTCCATACACATAAAGAAAATACTTGCTAAGAACAACATGTTTCTAAATAGCTTGTGACTGACTAGCACTCTCATCATAAATTTTCTCACCCATGTCAGCATATTACGAAGTCTTTCAAGATGCTAGCATAGGTGCTTGCTTCCATAGATGATTGCATTGGAGAAAGGCCTTCTGCTTGTATATGCTTAGAACAGCGTTGACGAGCTTCCTTGCCAACATCCTGCGTTGATTCGAAGTGATGACCCATCTTGTGGTTTTCTGTGAAGGTACCAAGAAAGAACTAGGGACGCCAATCTCCTGTTTTCACTGAAAGGCTGTAATTTTGACGATTTCTCAGTTTGCGATGAGAAAGACGTCAGAGGGCCTAAATTGTAGTTTAGAGCAAGAATAGCTAAATAACTGCACGTATTGACAAGTCGACTGATGAAGGTCATAAAAAAAGCGAGCAAGCACTTGCCGTTGGATGGCCGATGCCACGTGGATGAAGGATTCTTGCTTTGCATCCGCTAGAAAAAAATGTAGGGCTTTTTGGCCCTGCTCTTGTTGTGCACATCTCGAATCAGCACATTCCAAGAGATGAAATTCTAGATAGGAAGCTCCTCAAGCACATTTTGTGCTTTCCCAGCGTACCACATTTGACATACATATCGACCAAGATAATACTGCCAAGCACAACATCTTTCTTCAATAGCCTCTGAATCACAATATACTTCTGAGTTTTTGTGCCCATATCAGTATCTTGTGTAGAGCCACATGCCTTCAATATACGTGCAAAGGTAATTAAATCTAGAGAGAGACCCTCGCTTTGCATACTTATCGACCAAGACAGTGCCAAGCATTCAAGATGAAAGTATAGGTGACTAAATTTTGAGAGATACACTTGCTTTTGCATCCATTGAAAATAGTCTAGAGATTTTTGGCGCTGCTCTTGTTGCGCACATCCCACAATTAGTGCATTCCAAGAGGTGACATTCCAGACAGGAAGCTCCTCAAGCACTTTTTGTGCTTTCTCAAGCGCACCACATTAAGCATAAATATCGACCAAGACAGTGCCAAGCACAACATCCTTTTTCTTGCGTAGAGCCACATGCCTTCAAGATGCATGCATAGGTGATTGCATCAAAACAGAGGCCCTCGCTTCGCATATGCTGACATTGCAAACAGAACACCTGATAGGGAGCATGATAGATTTGAAAGTCATCAACACCTGTGATCGGCGTGTGATTATAAAATCTTGCAACATGTGATGCTTGTGTAGGTGATTGCATCTGGAGAGACATTCCAGGCAGGAAGCTCCTCAAGCACTTTTTGTGCTTTCTCAAGCACACCACATTTAGCATACATATCGACCAAGAGAGTGCAAAGCACGACATCTTTTTTCTTGCATAAAGCCACATGCCTTCAAGATGCATGCATAGGTGATTGCATCTAAACAAAGGCCCTCGCTTCGCATCTGCTGAAATCTTGGCATAGATCCACATGCCTTCAAGATGCATGCATAGGTGATTGCCAACTGGAGAGATACACTTGCTTTGCATTCGTTGAAAATGACCTAGAGCTTTTTGGCCCCGCTCTTGTTAATCACGTTTCGCAATCAGTGTACTCCAAGAGGCAACATTTTGGACATGAATTTCCTCAAGAACTTTTTGTGCTTTCTCAACCGCGTCACATTTGGCATACATATCGACCAAGATAGTGCCAAGCACGACATCTTTTTTCAACATCAGCATCTTTGTGAATTTTTATGTCCATATCAGCATCTTGTGTAGAGCCACATGCCTTCAAGATGCATGTGTAGGTGATTGCAACTGGAGAGACACCCTCGTTTTGCATGTGCTGAAAACAAACTAAAGCTCCTCGAGCACTTGCGTAGAGCCACATGACTTCAAGATGTAAGCATAGCCTTCAAGACCAAAGTATAGGTGACTAATCTTGCTTTGCATCCACTAAAAATGGCCTAGAGCTTTCTGGCTTTGCTGTTGTTGCGCACATCCCACAATCAACGTATTCCAAGGAGGCGGCATTCTGGATAGGAAGCTCCTCAAGTACTTTTTGTTCTTTCTCAATCGCACCACATCTGGCATACATATTGACCAAGACAGTTCCAAGCACGACATCTTTTTTCAACATCAGAATCTTTGTGAATTTATGTGCCCATATCAGCATCTTGCATAGAGCCACATGCCTTCAAGATGCACGCCATTGTGGCAAGGGAGGTTTGGTCTATTACAGAAGGTTCTTGATGGGCATATCATGCAATCAATGTGCTCCAATATTTTGGACAAAGATGTTTTTGTGCTTTCAGGAGGACATCGAGCAAAGCACTGCCAAGCACTTTCGAATAGCCCTTGACTAGTACTCTTATCGTGAATTCTCTCACCCATGTCAATGTCTTGCATAAGACCACGCACCTTCAAGGTGCAAGCATAAGTGATTGTGTTTGAACAATTGGAAAGAGGCCTTCATTTCTTATGCGGTGAGAACAGCATAGTGCTTTCTTGCAAAAACCATATTGGGCTTATCTATAATAGTGAAGACAGTTCAGACATGAAGCCGATCAAGAACTCCTTATGATTTCATGAGTATACCTTGGCTGGGGTGCTCATGAGCTTGACAAGCTTGAAAGTTTGTGATGTGTCCAAGATGTGTGCTTGAGGAACTGAGGCTGCAAGAGGATTTAGAAGTAGATTGTTGTTCAATGCTGCATACCAACACTTGTACTCTCACTGGTTTGCTTCGCTTGGAAGATCTCAGTACATGTATGCCAAATGTGGTAGGCCAAGAAAACCTGGGATGTTCTTAGGAGATGCAAAGCGAGGAGTCGCTCCAGATGGAATCGCCCATGCTTTCATCTTTAAGGCGTGTTGCAATACGCAAGAAGCTGACAGGGGCAAAAAAATTGACGAGAATATTGTTAGTTAGGGACTGTTGACAAAAGGAGTTGTGCATTCATCGGCCTCTGCCGTCTGTATCGCCAACTGCCTAATAGCATCAGCTAAAAAATGTGTTGAGCGATCCGTGCCCATCACGTCGGCAAGCATCCGAAGTACCCTCCAGCTTGATGATCTGTAGAATATAACGAGGATTTGAAAGGTCTCCGGTACTCCATTGTGGTTTTGCCCGGCTTCCTGCTGCAAGGGCGAACTACGCGGAAAAGACTTAATCCTGACCTGCTCATGGCCCTCGGCCCCTGCTGCATCGCGTTTCCCTGCGCGTCTGAGGATGTCTAAGAATGCTTTTTTAATTTTATTCACTTGGTAGCTTTTGACGGTGTAGTTTTTTTAAGAGCTTTTCATCGATGGGGTTTTTTTCTTAAAAAGAGGAGCCACGTGGGTTAACGTGAGGCCAGGGATTTGATTGACGACGTAGTTTTTTTTAGAGCTTTTCATCGTTGGGGTTTTTTTTCTAAAAAGACGAGCCACATGGGTTAACGAGAGGCCAGGGATTTGAAATTGTGTCCTAAAAGACTTAATCTCGACCTGCTCATGGCCCTCGGCCCCTGCTGCATAGCGTTTCCCTATGCGTCTAAGGATGTCTGAGAATGCTTTTTTTAATTTATTCACTTAGTAGCTTTTGACGGCATAGTTTTTTTTAGAGATTTCCATCGCTGGGGTTTAAAAAAGAAAAGAGGAGCCATGTGGGTTAACGAGAGGCCAGGGATTTGATTGACGGGTAGTTTTTTTTAGAGCTTTTCATCGCTGGATTTTTTTAAAAAAAGAGGAGGCACGTGGATTAACGAGAGGCCAGGGATTTGAAATTGCCTCCTACGCTAACGAAGACTGAGGATGTCTGAGAATGCTTTTTTTATTTTATTCACTTGGTAGCTTTTGACGACGTAGTTTTTTTTAGAGCTTTTCATCGCTGAGGTTTTTTTATAGAGGAGCCACGTGGGTTAACGAAAGGCTAGGGATTTGATTGAGGGCGTAGTTTTTTTTAGAGCTTTTCATCGCTGGGGTTTTTTAAAAAAACGAGGAGCCACGCGGGTTAACGAGAGGCCAGGGATTTGAAATTGCCTCCTATTCTAACGAAGTAAAAATTGCCATAAAATTCAAGTGTGTGTACTGCACCTAATCTTGAGTGTGTGCACACATAGAAATTGAAAGAATTGATGATATGTGAATGTGCAATCATGTAATTGATGTGTATGATAGGCAATTCCAATCATTGGATATGCTTATTTGCCAAGAAATTGGGTAGATATTTGCGTGTGTGTGCCCATCCAAGTCCACTTGATTTTCAATGATTGATGGTCAATTGGAACACCGAAATGCTTTATGATTACAAAATGTGCATGAAATGTGTGTGCAAGCATTAGGAATATGCCTAGTTGCATTTCCACTTGATCTATTTTCTGCTCAATTTTGGAGTGTGTACATTGCTTGATTAAGGGAAATTAAGATTGATTTTGAGAAATTTAGCATGCATACATTAATTTATTCTTGATCAAGTGTGAAATTTTAGCATTGCAATGAAACATTGATGGATTTTTTGCATTTAATTTTGGCCTAAATTTAGGTGTGTATGCCAATCAATGGCATGTGCAATCCAATATCTAAATGAATAATTGGTAATTTTTCTTACCAATTATGATGATGAATTGACCAAATACTTGATGTGTGTATCACAAATTGACTTGAAGATTAAGATAGATCACTCATTTGAAGCTGAAGATTTTTAATGTGTTGCCATGCTAATAATTGATCAATGTGAGAACATGGCAATGTTGCATTTTTCATTTGTGTGTGTAATTGTACTCAAAATTCATTCATGTGTAGCTTTACAAACCAAAATGACAAATCCAAGTGGCTTTGGATGATTTGGGCGATAGGAAATGAGCAATGTATTTTGCAATGATTGCAAATTGGGCATTGATTGGCCAAGGAAAAATTCATGCATTCATTTAGTGTGTGCAATACCCAATTGATGGACTTAAACGAATGGTGTGCATAATTGTTTTTCAATCCGAAGTGTATGTCAAGAGATCTTTAATTGGAAGCAATTCGGAGATGCGATTATATCGTGCACAACTTAATGAGATTTTTAAATGAGGAATGGACTCAAGTTGTCATTATTTTGTTTCTTTGCATGATGTGTGTGCAATTCAAACTGCTTGAAAAGAGAATTGGGCATTCACTTGGTGGGGAAGTCGAGGATGTGTATACCATCAAAACTCATGGTCATGTGGTGGAATGCGGCATATGCCTTATCAAATGTGATAACACAAGGAATGTCTGAGAGATGCATTGTGGGTTATAATGGAATGTCAAGCTTTGTGGTGTGTGCTACTTATGTGTATGCCATATTATTAATTCAACCACCTTATGTCAAAAAGTGAGTAATTTGGAGTGTTGAGAAAAGAAAGAGTCTCATTTGAAATCGCATTGACGGTCGGGGAATCACATTCTCACCATATGAAGGTTAACAATAAAGGGAGTAGATAGCTTGCCATGTTATTCAAAAACACACACAATACTCTGTGTGGGAACGTATTCCTAAGAGGATATTAATTTTTAATAAAAAGACAACTACGTGAATCTGCTCACATTGACAGGCTTTTTTTTTCGCTCATTCCCAGTGATTCCCCACCAATTCCACCCTGCCCGGCCTCGTCACTATATGGCACGGCTCCGGGTCAGAGGGGATCTAGGGCCCAAATTTGGGGGAAGGCGGCTTTAATCTCCGCTGTCGGATCACACAGTGAACTAGGGGTGGGTGAATTGGGGATGAACTGAGGGTGAACTAACGGTGAACTAGGGGCGGGTAAGCTAGGGGTGGGTGAACTGGGGGTGAACTAGGGGCGCCTAAACTAGGATATGATCATGTGCCATGCCAACATGGACACTGACGCGCGCTAGCGTGGTGGTAGGGCATTCGTGTGGCAATCGAGACGTCCCAGGTTCGACCCATACCCCACAAGGCGGGTGAACTAGGGGCGCCATTTTTGCCCCAAGTTCACCTCCAGTTCACCCCAAGTTCACCACATGATCCGACGGCCGAGATTAAAGCCGCCTCGCGTCGCCAAATTTGGACCTTAGATCCCCCCTGGCTAGAGCCGTGCCATATAGTGACGAGGCCCGTCCGGCCCGCCGTTGTTGTTGCGGCCTCTACTGTGTGCTGCCTCTCCCAATAAACACACACACACACACACACACACACACGCACTCACACTCATGATTCCCTGAGGCCTGAGCCACTTGTTCCCGATTTCAACCAGGTTGGACTGCTTGGCTGCTCACACCCATTCATACCCACTTGCCGACTCCCCAAACTGCAGGTGAATGAGCGCATGCTGGGAACGAGCGCGCGCGCGCGCACACACACACACACACTCCTGATTTATCTCATACTACACACAACCCCGCGGTCCCCGTCCACTTGGACTTTGATAACCTCACACACGCCCTTCTGAGCAGCACCAGGCCACGCTCGGCCCCTCACAGCTCCAAAAAAGAAGCATTGCCCAGGTTTCCTCCCGGTGTGATGCTTGTGAGCACTGACCACTGCATCTCGGTAGCCCAATCACACTCACACACATGATCTCCTGCCGAGATTTGCACCAGAACTCTATCTCACACACACCCACTTGCCCCCCTAAACCGGCTGACCCTGCACCCCCCGGGCCCTGACACAATCTCATACTTTTCCCCACACTCCGGAGTTCGGGCCTCTGCTACAGAGTCGATGCTCCCTCGTTTGCGCTCATGTCCATGTATTGGCACTAGTAGTCAACCTGGTGGTTGCCATGGATTCAATACACAATAACACAATGATGCTCCCCTATTATCCTCACACCATCACACTCCCAGTGAGCTACGCCTGCTTATACCTGAGTTGGTGGCAGTAATTGAGACCCACCAAACCAGGGTGGACACACACACGCACACACACACACACATTTTAAGCGGCATACCCGTGCGCTGTGTCACGGTGTCACCCCTGAGTCCTTTGCTGCTTAATTGACGCTCATTGATTAGGTTGAAATGACACTGCAATTAGCCCACCCGCTCCAGCTGCTTTCACATTGTCAGTTGCACTCACTTTTCGCATGATATGTCAGATGTAGGCGCATGCTCAGTGAACACATGCAGACTCGATGAGAGCAATCGATCAGGCCTCGCTTCACACACACCTACCATGTCGTCTCCCCCCATTCTTAGATGCCGACTCAGACGAGCATGGTAGAAATACATTGAGAATGTTCTTTTCAAAAGAATGAGTGAGTTCCCACCCATTGTGACGAGGCAATCCAGAAATCATGAGATGACCAAGAAAATGAACAAAATATATCATAGTCACTGTTTTCATTACAAAAAATGGTGATTTATCAATGCTTGTGCTTATAGATATATTTTTGAGCACTAAAGAAATTGAGATTTTGAACGTCTTTTTAGTGATCAACGCAATTCTCTCTCTCCCCCCCTCTCTCTTCTTGCTTCATATTTGAAAATCCACTAGGATGAGAGCATGTATATGATTGTCCTATTGAAATCTTTTTGCAAAGATTTCATTAAATTGTGGGGCTCATGACCATTGTTGAATTTTTTGGAGCTTTGTTGAAGGTTGTTGACCTTCGATGAGCGAGAATTGGTTAGCCAACCAAGCGCGCTAATTTCACTTATGCTCTCTCTTTATATGAATGCTATAATTCTATTGCAGAACAAAAATATGGGCATTGATTCTTTGTGGTGGTTGTATGAGAGTTTTCATGCTTAAACAAGCGTCATTGCATAACTTCCTATGGTTTATGCACTCCTCTAATACTTGGTTTGATTGACATTCTCATTGCTTTACAAAAAAAAATTGTTTGGCATGCAAGGGAGCTTAGTTGAGAGAATCATGTTTGGTTGAGAGTGTGCATCAAAACCTGAGCTTGGTATTGCTTATTGCAATTGAGTTCTTAAATTGAATGAAAAAATCATTGCAAAGTACTAAAATTGAGCTTGTTTGAAGGGGCAATAGGATGAAATAGGGTTTTGATCATCTCAAGAGAGCTACGGTTCATCCCATCATGCGTTTTTTCTCTCTTTTCTATGATTTCCATTTTGGTTCTTTACAAGCAAGAGTGCGTGCCTTGATTGAGCAAGCAAATGAACTATTGCACTAAAATTTTTCTTATGTGCTTGACATGATTGAAGTCTCATTGCACTACATGGAAAATTCGTTTGGCATGCATGAGAGCTTCCTTTTTTTGAAAGTACCATTGACATTGCATTAAGGCTTGATCAAAACTTTGTGCTTGGTCTGTCTTGGCATTGATTGTACATTTTTAGTGTTTGATTTAACTGCGAAAGACCTTGCATAGCACTAAAATTGAGCTAGAGGTTTTGAATGGCCATTAAGTATCATATTGGGTTGTGAATGAACATAACATTTTTAGTGCTTACTTTGAATGACAAATTCTTTCATGCACTAACAAGTGAGCTTTATTTTGAAGAGTTGTGGAAAAGAGAGATTCCATTGATCCAAGATGGGAGTCGGCATTGCAAGAAATTGCAAAATTTGGTTATTTAGAGCCATTCACTTTCATTCCAACAAGTTGCAGCCATCTCTAGCTCATAGATTGCTCTTAATTGTAAAATTTCATGTGAGCTAGTTGTTAGCCAACTTTTTTGGAGAGCTTTAGAAATGTAAAATTTAGTTTTCAAGAGCTACTTGAATTCCATTCAAAATTGCATTATTTTTAAAATTGTACATTCCGTTGAGCTAAAAATTAATCAACTTTGAATCATGCATGAGAGACTTCCAAATTTCAAAATTTGCTTATGTAGAAGCTTGTTCTCTCTCATTTAAGATATGTATGTATACATTTGCTACAAAGAGCATCCTCCTGTGCATAACCAAAGGCATTTTTTTCCATAGGGTTTTTTCCCTTTGGTATATTTGAGTATTTGCAGACACCCTAGCTATAGGTTTTCAGTAAAGTTTTTTGTGTGGCTTCAATAAATGGCCTTTGGAGCTTGTGCTTACACTTAGCTTCAGGAAGCTTGGATTGTAAATAAAAGGAATCAAGAGACTTCTCTACCAAATGGATGCTTTGCTCATGGATGCCCAAAGAGCATGAATAGGTAAAATATTTCCATGATATTGCTCTTTTATTTATCTCTCCATTTCCTATACTTGGATCATAAGTGATTTTGCTTCTAAGATATGGTCCTTTCATTTTTAAAAGCTAAGCATACATGAAAGTTTCAATTAACTCATTACAAATTTGGTTTTATGTGTGCTAATCATAGGTAATTGGCCTTGACCTTAGGCTAATATAGGATCGTTTCTTGTTAGTCCTAGACTCTTAGTGATTGTTTTTATACTCCATTCATTTTTTAAACGACCTAGGGCTATGATTAGGCTTTAGTCCGTTAGTCCATTTTCCATAAACATCTCATGATGGAAGCAATAAAAAAGTGATGAAAATGAAACAATGAATAAAAAAAGTGTCAAGAAAAAGTAGCAAAAATGCTACTAGACACATGAAAATAAAATTTCTATTTTATGTTGTGTCTATGTGAGGCCTAGCGCCTTATTGGAACTTGGCAGGCAAGGGGAACCACCTTGGCTTGCTTGGTCAAGGCCATAAAGCGATGCCCTCGGCTGACAGGGGCTAGCCATCGCCTTGGTAGCCCGCTAGTAGATTCTTGGAACGCCTCCTTAAGGGTTCAAAGAGCCAAGAGTCGTACCTAGACTTGCCTTGGGGTGGTAGACTTGTATTGTGCTTTATTTTTTCTATGAAATGTTAGAAAATAAACTTCCATGAGCTTCAAAAAGCTGTGACAATGTACTAATAGATTAAGATGTTTTTTTATAGCTCATAGACATGATAGGCTTGGATGCATTATTAAGATTGGTCACATAGTTTTTAGGCTAGTAGGTTTATGAACTTGCATTAGCCTAGGGTCTTAACTCATTGCTTGTGTTTCATGCATAAAACTGAAATTTCAACTGATTTAATCTTCATGATAGTTTAGGTGTTCTTTTTGCTTTATGTTGTTTAGTTTTTGACTATGATTGATCCATCTTTAAAAAGTAAAAAATTCACTTTGCATGATTGTTCATTGCACTTCATGTTTTATTCATCCTTGGCGTTTGATACTCATTACATGTTTTATGTTTTACAGCTCAACTTTACTTTCATGGACGTGCTTTCTACTATGTCACCATGTTCAGCTTCAGCGGCACACGAGGACGTGCACCGAATTAGGAAGGGGGGAGTGTTAGTAGTGGCTACCACATGGGACATTGATTATGCATCAAGCTAGGGATGTGCTATGGATGTGCATAATATTTCCTATTCACATTGTATAAGGTCTTGGGCTCATTTGGGAGTTCCAAATTGTATATGCTAGCAAGAGGGCTCAAATTAATCCCATTGTAGAAAGGCTTGTGGTGCATGCCTTTATAAGAAAGCCTTTTATGCAAAGAGGCTTCATTCTTGAGTATCCATTTCTTGAGGATCTATTATTGAGAGCTGTCTCTCTCTCTCTCTTGAGTGTTCACTCTATGGATGGCCTAGCATTGAGCTCAATGCCCATGCTTAGAAGGCTAGTGTTAATCCTTTCTAATTAGAGAATCATTTCTTAAGCTAATCTCTACTTTTTTCATTAGTCTTAATTATTCTATATTCAATTATGTCATGAAGTAGTTTCACCTTCTCATTATTCTAGATTTGTGGTGATGACTTCTTGCTTATTGGCCACTCCTATCCTTCTATGAGTACTCAATTTGTGATATTTAACATCTCTAATTAGGTTGATTAAGTGGGTGCTTAATCTTGTGATTAGTGTACGTGCCCTATTGTTTGCTCATGTATGGATGGGTTTAATGAGATTCAAGCACCATTCACCCTTGTGTGTGTGTAGATTTTGATTAAGTACCTTGATTGGCATGTGGCGATTGGAGAGGCCAACACCAATTCAATTAGTGTGTGCTTGTCAAGAGAGTGTTTGGAGACTCAAGTCTATGGAGAGTTGGACTTGGTGGGCTTAATGTGTGTAGGTGATGCTTGATTGATGATTATGGTGTGATTAGAGTTAGTGATTCATGGCTAATCTCTATTGCATTGGAAAAGTTAGTGATTCATGGCTAATCTCTATTGCATTGGAAAAGTTAGTGATTCATGGCTAATCTCTATTGCATTGGAAAAGTTAGTGATTCATGGCTAATCTCTATTGCATTGGAAAAGCAATCTCTTGAATCCTCTGATTCAATATATGCAATGATGCTCAGGCTTCCATGCCCTAGCCGGGTTGCCGATCCTAGGATTTATAATTTTATTGGTTTTGGGTTGTGATTATGCGATGCTATGATGACACCCAATAGCGCTGCCTAAATCTGCTCAAGGCCTTGCTGCCGATTTTGATGTTGTTCCTACACACACAGTGAGATTCAAGTCATTCGCCTTGCTTCAAGGATTCAAGCCTCTTATTGCTTTAGATTCGGTTTGTTTCTGCTCTTGGTTTCCTTTGACTGCAAGCTCTCTAGGTCGTAGTCACCTGCTTGATTTCTTCTTAGCTTCTTATTCACTGCAGCCCTATGAGCTTCAATTGCTTCAAGATTTCAAGCTGCTGCATCCCCTGATTCTAGAAAAGCTTCCCATGTTCTCTACTCAGTCATGCACAACTTGCATAACTCCCTTGCTCAGGGTCGATGCAGACACGGTTAGGCGGGGCTCGGGAGCCGTGCTCCTGGGCTCTGATACCACTTGATGAATAGCCTCGTGAAAGAGCTTTTCAATCAAACACAGTTGTGTGTGTGCTCTTCACGAGCTTTGCAATGCATTAATCCCTATTCAATTTGGATCAATATCAAGAGATCAATGCCTTGATCAAATCATTGTTCATTGATCAAGAATGATTAACAGATCTGTGTCAAGATTGGAACAAAAACTTGCAAAAATTTAGCAGAAGTAAATAATCGTAATTATTTACATCTGCTCCAAAAATTGACAATCTTGCATATTTGGGTCAAGCATAGCAAGTAGACCTTACAAATCTATTTTGGTGAAATTTGGATCACAAAAGTGAGACTTAAGCCAGATTCTTGAAATCAGAGTCTGCGGACACGAAACAGTTGACAAACTTGATGAATCTTGTCTAAATTAAGTTTTAACTTGATTCATAGGCTCAAAATAGATCATAAAAAGACTCTCCTTTGAAAAAGTTTTCATTTTAGGTCAAAAGTTAATAATCGCGATTATGAACTTTTGGCTCAAAACTAATCAAGGTTGATACCAGTGATTCATTACATGTGTACAAACAACTTTTGTAAAGGCACAAAAGATTTGGATCACAAAACATGCTAAAAACTTGATAAAAAGTGAAATCTGTATTGATTGTCGAGAACTTGAGTTTGACTTGGTGAATCGTGTTCAAATTAAGTTTTAACTTGATTCATAGGCTCAAAAGAGATCATAAAAAGGCTGTTTAGGAAAAAAGTTATCATTTTAGGTCAAAACTGATCAAGATTGATACCATAGACTCTAAGCATGATTGTAAATATCTTTTGTGAAGGCTCATGTAGTTTGGATCACAAAACACACCAAAACCTTGATAAAAACTAAAATCTGTACTGAATGTCGAGAACTTGAGTGTGACTTGGTAAATCTTGTTCAAATTCAGTGAAACTTGACTCATAGGCTTATCTTGATGTGTTAAAAAAGTGTACATGCGCAAATGACCAAAAATCACCAAAAGTAAATAATTGCGATTACTTACTTTTGGAAAAAAAAAAAGCTCTCAAAAAAAATTGGAGTAAATAATCGCGACTATTTACTTTTGATCCAGAATTGAGAAATTTTGCACAACTGAGTATACCACAGGGTCAAGCACATCAAGTAGACTCCGCAAATCAAATTTGGTGAAATTTGGATCTCAAAATTGAGAATTAAGCCAGATTCTTGGAATCAGAGTCTGCGGGCACTCAACAGTTGATAACTTCGACAAATCTTGATCAAATTCAACCAAACTTGTCCAGAGACCACAACAAGGTAAATACTTGGCAAAACAAGCCTAAAAAGTGTAGAAACTGAGAAAAGTAAATAATCGGGATTATTTACTTTTGAACCCTAGAAACATGATTTTGGACTTTTGAGCTTGTACAGTGCTAGAACAACATAATACAAGGTCACTGGTCAATTTTGGGTTCCATCGGATCCAAATTGGTACCTCTTAACTCAGTTTCAAGTTGCAGATTAGTCCTTTAGCTCCTTGCAAGGGTAGAATTTGGAAATCTCAATTACTGATTGACTCGCTTAGCTCAGATTGAAGAACCAGGTTGCAGGCAAAGAATTGGGAGCTTGAAAAGAGTTGAATTCAAGTCAAGTGGAAAAAACGGATAACAATCTAATCTGCAGGTTAGGTTATTCAAGGCCTAGATTTTCATCATTTCAAAGGCTGCAATCAATTCTGACACTTTCGAGCTAGAATTAATCAACTCTTGTGAGTTAAAGAGAAATCGACTGCCAAAAGTACTTTGGCAAAGGTAGTCTTATCAAACTTGAGCATATTTTTATTTGCTATTCAATACCAAAGTCTGCTGGAAGAGAGTTTTTACAGAACTAGTCGACATGGACTCATCTCGAGCTGAGAGTTCAAGTACAACATAGCAAGCCAATAGCAGTGGTAATACATGTACAAGTGCAACAGAGCATATTTTACAGCTTTACGTCATAGATACTTGATCAATAGCAAAAGCAACACAGGACAAGATCCTACTGATCAGAGTAAAACCAGATTCATAGAACTCCCAGATGTTCATAGACTTCAGTGGAGCCAGGTATTGCAAGCTAAAAAATGAAGTGCAGATAGAAGTTCAAAAAGTCAACCCAAATGGCTATCCAAAAATCTGCACAAGCTCGCAAAGCATCCAATTAGTGCATATGCAATCAGGGTCATTGTACATGGATTACAGTGGTCAGATCTACAATCGAGAGTCAGTAATGGAAGATCCAACAGATCAACCAATAGAAGCCAATCTAATTGGAGAACCGAGCCAAAGACGATACAAAGATCAAGATGGATCAATCTATAGCTTGATGCTTAGTGTTTTAAAAGAAGATGCCAACAACTTGGAAAGCATAGAAGCAGAAACTTCTCAACAAGAGCTTGATAGAGCCAATTGAAATACCACTAGTCATGGCGTATTGCTCAGATTGTGGACGAAAAGGTGGACATTTTTTTGAAGATTGTCCAAGAAATCCTGACAACAAGGATACGTCAACTGCCAAGCAAAGTACATAGCAAAATGGAAATGCGAATCTCAATGTAAGTGCATTAACTTGTCACTTTTTATGCAATTGAGTGATTCTGCACTACCATTAGAAGCACCAACAAAAACACTAAAAGTTCAAAGTCAGCATAAAGATGCACAGACACCTGAAAAGCTTAAAACTGATTCTTTGAACAATAAATTTTTGCATGAATTTAGTCAAGGTGTTGAGATATCACCAAAGGTTGAAAAGAATGTTAGATTTGCAAATGATTTTGCATCCACTGACACAAGTGTGGAATCAATGACAAGTCTACGAGACACACCAAACAGAATAATGTTAGCTTTTTATGGTACCCATAATTCATATGCACACTATGTGGACCAAAAAGGACAACTGTACAAAAGGGATCAACCAGTGTTTGAACGGCCCACATACCAATTCATAGAAGTACGTCCAATGATAGATCAGAAAGGATGGTTCATTTCAGAGGAAAGAATTTACTATAGACCATCCTCTCTAGAGCTGAAGGATATTACTCAAGTGAACCCAGAGATCTGTTCAGAGCCAAACTCTCCTCCATCAGAAATCAAGCTTCGATGTTGTGACCAAACAAACATATACTTTGATCAAAATAGTCGTAGATATAGACAAGAGTCTAGCATCTATGATGCCTTGGGTCCTGAAACCACATAAGCTCATACCATAGGAGACCCATGGGATAGGCAATATCAGGGCAAAGATAATACTATCTACAACTTGACTTGGGGAATACTTTGGCATGTTTCACGGAGATACATAGGAAACTATGTAGAAGGTTTATAGATGCCAAACATCAACAGTGCTACCCAAAGTGTACCATCACAATCCCAAAAGGTGAGACTCAACCAGAGCCAAACAATTTCGAGATGTCAGAATGAAGCAGGCTATAGTGATCACCCTAGGAAGGGGGGAGCTGCAAATTCATCAAGCTCATCTCTAGTACAAGAAAATGCTACACCAGTTAGAAGCCCAAGAACTTCTAGCCAGCAGACCCCTTCAAAGAAAAAACCATTGGAAGATCATATGGTTGTTGGAAGTTTTCCACTGACCCAGATCCCATCAAAATCTGCAAAATAATTCTTCTATGAAGATCATCAGGGACAAAAGTTTCAGTTGATCTCCACAAGTCAAAGTAAAAAACTGACAAATCCCATAGTGTTCAAACAATTGCATGAGACCAAGCTAGCATATGCATTTCGAGATGCAAATGGCAATGATTCTCAGCAGGTTCATGACCTTGTACAAGCCCCTACGGATGCTAAACCTGAAGTCAAGGACTATCTAAAGATGATGCAAAGCCTCAAGCTGCCAGAACAGGTGACAAAAAAATCAAGATCAACGAAAGCTAAAGTCCAGAAAGATACACAAAGGTCACCACCAAAATCTCCTCTGAAGAAACAAATTCTTCCAGAAAGTACAGTGGATCTTTTAAGATAAAAAATTACTCAAATTCAGGCACATAATGCTCAACAATGCAAGAAAAAGGTGCGG
Source organism: Adiantum capillus-veneris (assembly GCF_014529385.1). Taxonomy (NCBI): domain Eukaryota; kingdom Viridiplantae; phylum Streptophyta; class Polypodiopsida; order Polypodiales; family Pteridaceae; genus Adiantum; species Adiantum capillus-veneris. Next base: position 48,432,435 of record NC_140954.1, read on the forward strand.
TATTACAACAAAACGAGCCAACATCAATTGAAGCAGGTGATCAAAGCAAAGAAGATGCAGATAAAGCTCAACCAAAGGACATTGCCACAACAAAAGCAGTCAATAAAGAAAGAAATCCTGAAACAATCAAGTGCAACATTGTTGGTGAAAACGAAGAAAAGCTGTCAAGCAAAATAAAGCTAGATTTTCAGCTTGACAAGAACCTCATGTCTTTTTGCACTTGGAAAAGATGTGGCCAACCACAGTTGGAAGATGCTCCTGAATTTGTGAGCATATCAAGAAACAAACGAGCAGACTGCTGGGGAATTATCTCCACAACCATTGAAGTAAGTTCATAGATCATCGTAGCTCAATTCTATGTGATCACAGCAAAGGATATGCCAGACGACATCATAATGGGAATGCCAATGGCCCAGGAGATGCTAGAGATACAAAGTTCAAAGATGACAGAGTCATCACAGACAACAAAGAATGAAGACCAAGACTAGTCACCTGCGGACGACAGCACAAAGTTCTCAAGCACAGTTAAAATGGAGACCGATGCCAAAGCAAATCATATTGAAGATGATTCATCTCCATCGAATAGAACTTCAGAAGAGCTTAAAGCAAATAAAGCAATAGCAACCACTATAGCTATGGAGCAGAAAATTCCACGAAAGCTGGAAGGAATGAAGATCAAAATTGCAGACAAAGGTAAAGCTACAACGGAACTTCCACTGATTAGTAAAGAAGATGTGAAAGCATATGCCTCTACATCAAAGAACCCTCATGGATCAACTTCTTCAAGAAAGTCACGCTTTCAAAACTTCAAGTTAATTGCACCCAGCTAAAACCTCTAAGGAGACACCAAGAAAATCAAAGATATATCAGCCAAACTACTCAAGAAAGCAAAGGAAAGTCAAGCAAGTGTTTGTTCCGAGAAATTTAGTCAAAGTCAATGATCTGGTTTGGATTAAGGACGAGAAATCAACATAGAAAGACAAACACATGGGATGGATAGCATCAGAATGGAGCTTAAAGGAACAGGAGTACTATGGAGGTAACATACAGATATGGGTGCCAAAACCACAGGTTAGAGCATATGAAGTAACTTCAAGTCCCTCCCAAGAAAGAAGGCCCACAAGGTATCAACCTCGACAATATCCTAGGATACCTAAGAAGCATGTATACAACACAACAACATTGAATGATGCTAAAGTCTACCACGACTCACAAAAGGATACAGAAAAATATGGATCTCAAAGAATGTTCTTCTTGTACAAGGATTCTACATAGGGTATACAAAGATTTGGCTACCAGTCAACCACAAGCCAATTGCAACTACACCAGACCTGCATGAAGATCTCAAGAACTTGACAAAACCTCGAGCAAAGCAAAATCAACAAAGGAGATACAAAGGTCATCAAGAGATTTGCATTCCTAATTCTTCCAATGCTCCTAGTCAAAAGCCAGATGCCGATAGCCAACACAGGCCTACAACAACATCTAAGACTCCTATCAACAGGCCTACTTGGAGAATCAAACGGAGAATGGAGTCTTCACAGTCAGACAAAAACAACCCCACCAACGCGAATGCATATTCAAAGAAGATAAAACAGGTATGGCAAAAGATACCTTCAATGCCAACCTGGTCCTTCACTAATCCTCTTTTTGAGGATTCAAGCTTACTTTTACCTGAAGAAATGTTTGTAGTAAGCTCAAGAATGTAAAAACTCAAGTCGCCAGGGTGAAAAAAACACTCTTTGGCATAGTCAGAGTCGGGCTGCTGAGCCATAAAATGAGCAAAGCATTAGTCCCAAATCTTCAAGTCATATTAAACTCTGTGCTAAGAGTAATAGTTATTAGGCTTATGCTCAAGTTGAAAGAGTTGAGCATATCTAAGTCATGTCGCTCATGCTCGATGAGATGAGCATAAGAGTCGAAGTCTATTAACTTAAAATTGGTGGAGTGTAGTAGAGTCCAACACTCACGCACAGTGCACAATAAGATGAGAGCACATATCCTCATCAATGAAAACCATTCTTAAAGGGGTGCCAACTTGCAAAGCCACACCATCTTTTACAGCTACACCATCTTTTTGAAGAACCCCTCAAAATCCTTCTTGCACATCATTTTTTTTTTCATACATTTTTGTGTATGCATAAATAGAATGTCCCACCATTGGACATATGCATTAGACACTCTTTTTTGCTTCAACCTATACACCTTGAGTAGACTACAACAAGCAAACCAGTGTTCCATCATGCTACCATCTCATATTTGCTGCCTTTTAATTCCATATCTATCAGCAAATAATCCCTTCAATACTTTACTAATATTTTCCATGCTAATAAGTACTCCAATAATGCGCGTATCCCCGAGGCACTTTTTTCCCAATGGGTTTTTTCCCTTTGGTCATCCAGGTATTAGACCCTAATTTAGAACCTCATCATTCTATTTCCATTGTACATACTTTTCATAAATAAACAACAACCTCATCATGATGCTATTACAACAGACAAATGCAAAATCATCTCTCAAAATCGACTATTCAGACCAACAAAGATGCTGCAACAAACTGAACCTCATCAACAAATCCAATGACAAAATGAAGCAGTCCATCAACAACCAACCAAAACCTTCCACAGCCTCCAAGGGCACTTTTTCAACAGTGCCCGAGGACGGGCACTAAAATCATAAGGGGGGAATGTTAACCGAGTCAATGTCAGTTAACAAAAGCTGCTAAAGACTGAAGACGTATGGATGCACATTGAAGATGAAAGTGAAGAAGCAGTAAATATTGGAGTTACACATTTTCCACATTTTCCCAAAATGGTCACATATTGTAAATTCTCAATTTATTTCAAGCCATTGTGATATTTTAATATGTTACGGGCTCAATGGGAGTTCCAAGTTGTAAAGAACAGGTCAATTGCTGTACCTAGGTTACAGATACAATAAATGTGGAGTCTCAAAGGTCTTGGGCACCGGACATTACACATTTTAGACCTTGGCTAAGGTATAAAAGCCAACTTTGTAAAGATTTTATTAAGTTTTTGGATAAGAAATACACAGCGTGAGCTAACGGCGCTCACTTCTCTCCTTCCTGTGCTTCCTACTCCCTCTTCGGTTGTCACATTGCAAATGCGTTTGTTGCATTGCAACCGCAGGTAAGAGCTCTACGCATTGACATAAGCCATTCACAGTATTTTGTAGCTTTTGGGGTCGCCGACCAACGGCCTAATTTCATCATAACTAGGAATTTACATGTTCAAATAAAAAACTAAGCATAGGTGGGATATTGGGGCATCATTGCTAAGCATTTAAATGCATTCTGGATCGAAAACAACTAGGTCAAAAATCCACCGCTGTTAATAATCACGATTTTGGAACTTGACCTAAAGTGGGATTTGAGACCATAAGCATGTGTGCTTAGGTCTTATAAACTTTTCCTAGAAGTTTCGTTTCGTTTGGATGTCATTTGATGCTATAATGGATGTGATTTGCTTGCCGATGAGCAATTGGCTTTTGGTGATTTCAGTCACTTAAGTGTAGCCTGAGTTAGATGCCAGTTGTTAGTTATTTTCCAAGATCTTGAAAACCTCTTGTAGCCTCTATGCACTAGTCGAGTCAGCTTCGTCCCATGGTTTGACAATTTAATCATGGTTCTCGCTAATACTGCAATAAGATAGGATGGTGAGGCTAGACATGCGTCCCACATACCCTCATTCCCTGCTAGCTCTCTCCACCTTTGAAGGTGCTTGAGGCCTTGGGACTGAGGCTAAGGATGGTTAATGCTTTTAAAAAGTTTATGTTATGTTCGTGATGCATGAAGCTTTCCATCTTCATTGCATCACCTAGGTCACAAGGAACAAAAAGATTGTATTGTACCAAGTCTCTCTCTTGATGGGAGAATCTATAATAAAAAAGCCTTTTGAAGGGGGGACCGTCTCCAAGTAAATCCGGTCCTGAACTGTTGTAATGTTCTCTAATACTCTCTCTTGCAAAGTATTGTTCATGCCAAGTTAATGAAATATAATGGTTAGGTTTCTACCGCTAATTAAGATCACCCTCTATGTTCTCAAAGTAGTCTCATAAAAATGCTCATTATAATTCTCTTAATTACGCTATTCTCAATGTTCATAGGACATTTTTATTACATTGGTATCAGAGCTATTGGTTTCTCTTTTCTTGCTTAAGAAGAGAGGTCCTTAAGTTGTCCATGAAAGTCTGGACCTATTCATTGCAATAGGGTAAGTGGGACTGGGATCTATTATCTTGGTTGAGAAGGACTTAGTTTGAGGTACACCATTGGGAACTATAGTCTTAATAATGGAGTCTCTCGGGGCTTGCCTTTGGCTTAACCATTCTTGAGCTACGAGAAAGCTCAACAAGAACGATAACCAAGCAATGTTAGACCCTCTCCACTAGTCTTTGCAATCAATAGACTCTAAACCACGGGTGTGGCTCCTTGAGAGCTAATTTTCAAAGGTAAAAAAGAGTAGCGACTAAGGTTTTTGAGGGCACCAAAGCACAAAGTAATCTATACATAAGTTTAACTATCATGGCTAGAAATAACCAAGAGAGTATAATGAACATTGATAACTTTGATTTTGCACATGAAGGTGCTAATGATGATGCCCCCATGTTTGTTAATTATCTTGTTACTTAGATACTCAACAACTTTGTGCTTATGGAATTTCCCTTCCTTTTCAAGAGGAGAGAGAGCTTAGGAGGTCTCTTGATGAGATTACCAAAAGAAGACTCTCTCCCATAAGAGAGGAGGATTCCAAAGAACGAGAAAGAAGCAAATCCCTAAGTTCCTCTGAAGATGTGGCTCCACGAAGATGGCAATCTCGATGGTCGCCAACTCCTCCCAAGTCAAAACGGTTAACCCACTCCTTGTTACTCTAAAAGGGAAGAGAGGAAACAAAGGAAGAAAAACGCAAGAAAGAGGTGACCCTCTTCTCCTTCTTCTTCACCTTCCTTCTCTCTTTCGATGAAAGCAAAAACTATTCTCCTAGAGAATATAAGAGGATAGGACATCACAAAACTTACCCTTCACGGTGAAGTTCCCAAAAGCTCAAGAAATTCAAAGAGGGAGGAAAGAGCATCTCTTTTTTCACCTATGATTGCACCTTTGGTGCCACCAACAAAGTATTGGCCTTCATCCAACAATTTGATGCGGTCTTTGGAGTCCTCCAAGCTATGCCATGTAGCTATGTACTTCCAAAAATCTGCTTGTCAATGGTGGGCTAGCCTTTGTGGCCACGACAAAGCCCCAAAGACATGGAAAACTCTAGGAGTTTCCATCATGAAGCAATTCCTTGCAAGCAATGCAAAGGACAAAGTGCTTACTAAATGGTGGAGTTTGAATTTCTCCCCAATGAATCTATACACAAATATGTGGACAAGTTTGGGAATTTACATCTCAAGGCTACTATCTTTCAGAAGATAGACTTTGTCGAGAAAAAGCAACAATTTTGTGTGGGATTACTTGAAGAAATGGCCAAGTATGTCAACTTGCAACGGCCTGGTTCTATCATCGAAGCAATCCACCACACTATGGTTGCTTCTCGCATCAATTCCCAACAAGAGGCTAGAAGGAATGCCAAGCCCATGGAAAGCAAAGACAAAAGTGATGCAAAGGGGAACAACAATGCCCAAAATTCTTCCCAAGGTAATTCAACAACAATAGCAACAATTGGTCCAAGGAGAAGGGAGTTTACAAAGGTAAAAATAAATACTCTCCTGAAGAGCTAGAAGCTTTTCGTAAGGACCACAAATGCTTCAAGTGTGGGGAGAAAGGACATGGTTATCGTTCTTGCCCCAAAAGAAATGTACACAATGACACTCCTAGAGATTCCATGGTTGAAGCTCCAAAAGAGGATACTCATTGCAAAGGATCATCCCTTTCCTATGCTTGCGGAAAGGTAAGGGATTATGATGCCTTCATCTTGTTTGACCCTGGATCTACTCACAACTTCATATCAATGGAGTTGGCCACTAATTTGGGTATTCAAGATTTTGAGATGGGAGATATTGTAACTATTGATCGAGCTTTCAAGGGACAACAAGCCTCCGTTACTCCCTTGATCGGGAAGTTGAGGCTTCATGTCCAAAGCTACGTTGACAAAGAAGACTTTTTTCATCTCTCGTCTCGAACATGAGTATGTTATCCTAGGGGCACCATGGTTCAACCGCATGGCTGCCAACATGAAGTTCCCTGAAAGGAGAATCTCTTTTACCTACAGGGAAAAGATCATGTATATAGATACTAGTGAATCTGGTCATACTATACCACTGGTAAATTCACCTTCTTTTGATAAGTCAATGAAAAGCTCGGTTTTTGTGTACATGATTTTTGTCAAAGAATCCACTAATGACGCTAACGTTTTATCAAATAAAAATGGTAGGAATCAAGAAGATTTAGAATTGTCTAGTTTTCTAAATGGATTCCAAGATTTTTTTGTTGATGATATCCCTATGGACTTACCTCCAAAACGAGGGGATGATGACCATCAAATTGAGCTCCTACCAGGAATCTCACCACCTAACAAGCCTCCTTATAGAGTTTCTCAAGCTCAGCAAGAGGAGATACCTCCAAAACGAGGGGATGATGACCATCAAATTGAGCTCCTACTAGGAATCTCACCACCTAACAAGCCTCCTTATAGAGTTTCTCAAGCTCAGCAAGAGGAGATTACGAGGCAAGTGCATGAACTCATAGACCAAGGGATGGTGAGACCTAGCTCCTCTCCTTTTTGTTTTCCAGTCCTTTTAGTACAAAAGAGATGGTACATACTGTATGTGTGTGGACTATCAAGCGGTAAACCATCTCACTATCAAAAAAAAAAAATCCATACCGTGGGTCAACGGTCTGTTTGATAAGCTACAACGCTCAACCTACTTCAGTAGGATTGACCTTAAAAGTGGTTATCATCAAATAAGGATAGTGAATGAAGATATCGTAAAGACCGCATTCCGTACATTGTTTGGTCTTTATGGATATCTTATCATGCATTTTGGTTTGACATATGGTCTAGCCACGTTCAAGTTTAGGCACTATCACAAGTTTACTCGAGTGTTCTTTGGTGATATCATCACCTACTCCAAGTCCTTGGAGGAGCACAAGAAACATCTCCAGCTAATTGTAATTCTTCAAGCTTTGAGGGAGAACAAGATTTTTATCAATCAAAAGACGAGTGAATTTTTCCTTCAAGAGATTCAATACTAAGGTCATATTATCTCTCAAGATGGTATACATTTGGATCCATCAAAGTTGGAGGTAATAAAAGCATGGCCTGATCCAAGGAATCTACATGAGCTAAGAAGCTTTATTGGTATGTGTGCATATTATATAACCTTCATAGCCAAATTCTCTCAAATAGCATGACCATTACATGATGTAACAAACAAGAACATTAAGTACTCATGGACTGCCAAGGAGAAAAATGATTTTGATAAGATTAAAGAAAAGCTTACCTCTCAACCTGTGCTTACACTTACGGACCTCTCAAAACCATTTGAGGTCCAATGTGATACTTGTGGAGATTGCCTTGTAGCAATCTTGCTTTAAGAAGGGCATGCCATAGCATATGAGAGTCGAAGAATCAATTTTGATGAGCGTGCCTTGGGCATCTATGAAGAGGAGCTACTAGTTGTCCTACTTTCCCTTGATACATGGAAGAACTACCTTGTGGGGACTCCATTCATCCTACGAATGGATCACCAAAGTCTTGAGTACTTCATGACACAAACCAAGCTCTCCGACAAACAAATGAGGTGGGAAAATTTTCTTTTGCAATTTTTATTTTCATATTTCTCACATTGTTGGTAAGCACACAATCAAGTGGCTGATGCAATTTCAACGACGACCAAGAGTCAATGTAGTGTCTATAGCAACTCACAATGATCTATCTTCTATGATAGATGAGTATGCTACAGACCCTGACTTTAGAGATATATTGTCAGCCCTTACTTTGGGGAAGAAAGAAGAACCATTCACCTTGCAGAGGATGGTTATCTTCTCCATGTCAACAAGCTATGTGTTACTCACTCCCTTTGTGAGAAAGTTATGTATGAATACCATGCTCCTCCCTATGTGGGGCATAGAGGCATTCAACCTACTCTTCAAGAGTAGAGACGTACTTCTATTGGACTACCATGAAAGTGGACATACAAGAATATGTTTCCAAATGTGTCGTATGCCAAAAGACCAAGTATGATAGAAGGAAGGAACCTAGATTACTCTAGCCATTGTCAATCCCTAATTCACCGCGGGAGAGTATATCCATGGATTGACAACGGCTAGATTACTCCAGCCATTTTCAATCCCCAATTCACCATGGGAGAGTATATCCATGGATTTTATCTTTGGGTTACCTAAGTCTATCCATGGAAATACGGAAATATGGACAATACTCCATAGGTTTAGCAAGCAAGCACACTGTATTCTTGTCAAAAAGACTATTAATACACACCAAATGGCAACTCTCTTCATATCTTAGATTTTCCGACATCCATCATGTCAAATAGAGATCCTAGAATGATCAATAATTTCTAGAAAGGTATTTTTGAAAATCTAGGTACAAGATTGAATTACTCTTCCCCCTATCACCCACAAATGGATGGACAGAGTGAGATAGCCAATCTTATGATTCTTGATCTACTAAAGATATATGTCACAGAAGTAGATCAACACTCACAATGGGAGAAGTATTTGTCCCTTGTAGAGTATGTGTACAATAGTACTGTCCATACTACTACGGGCAAGGCACCTTTTGAGATCATAAAGGGAAGACCTAAAAGTCCCTTGCTCCTTAAATTACATGGGAATATCTTTGTTGATGAGTATAGCAGTGACCTACAAAAATCTTTTCAAAAGATTAAGGAGGCTATATCCATCTCTCAAAAAAGGCAAAAAACTACTGCTAACAAGCACAGAAGGGCCTTAACGTTCAAAGAAAATGATTGGGTCGTACATAAGTTTCCCAAGGCTTGAGGCAAACTACGAACAAAAATCCTACGGGCAACCAAAAGTATTTTGCTAAGTTAGCAAAAAGATACTATGGTCCTTTCTAAATCTTAAAACCAATTAAAAAAATGGACTATCAACTCAAGTTGCCCAACCATTGGCTCATTCACAATGATTTTCATGTGAGCCTACTCAAGCCTTACAAAGGTGAGCCACCAAAAGAACCAATAATTGAGGACCCGCCAGCGATCAAAGTTCAAGAAGAGGTGTTGCAGCCTGAATCGGTTCTTTGCCACGAAGATGAGGTACTAGGACATGGTAAGATTATCCAATGGTATCTTATTAAATTTAAAAATTATCCCCACAAACTCAAGTGACAAAAAAGGAGATAATCACAACAAGCTCAAAATCTAGCACAGATTTAGCAATTTCACTCGATTAAAATATAGTGGAGGGTTTCAGAAAAAAGTTCCATTCACTTTCATATTTTAGAATGACTTTTAAGTCCCTTATCACACTAGGACACCTGCCCCACCCTCCTTTTGTAGATGTTTGTTAACACTATTGTCACACTAGATTTGAAAACAAAAGTTGCGTATTTTTTTCAGAGAATTGGAGTAGCTTAAGTGGTTAAACCTGAGGCTTAGATGCAATCTATCAGGGTTTGACACCTTTGAAATGAACTCTTAATGGAGAGGGGGAATGGGGGAACACACCCAACACAAAACCAGAGGCCTCTCTATAGATCATGGTAACCACAACACCCCTATCCTCTAAAAAAACACCTTCAAACATGAGGTATGGGTGTTTCTTTTTTACATTGAGGACAATCCTTTACAAAAGATCTAACATCTCTCCTCATAGTCGGCCAAAATACTCCAAGTCTCAAGATTTGTTGCATAGTTTGGTCTTTCGCAAAGTGAAGTCCTACTAAGGTGGCATGTGCTTGACCTAGGTACTGTTCTTTTTCTTCGGGATTAATGCATAAGAGCAATATCCCATCTCGATTTCTTTTGTATAACCTACCAGCTAGTAATTGATACATAGCCAATTGCTCAATTAATCTGATCATGATAGGAAGTGGTATTTCTTGAGCTATTTTCATCAATGACACAATGCTTTTCAACCATCTAGGTATCATTTCCACAGAGAACAAATAGGCATCTGGTAGATCATCGTCTACCCCTTTAGGTGATTCTCCTGAGATAATCCTTGACAAATGATCCGCTCATTGATGTGTAGTGCCCTTTTTTACAACCACAGTCAAATCAAATTCGAGAAGAATGATAAACCATCTCACTATTCTTCCTGTGATGCATGGCTTGTTGACCAAATACAATAAATCTTGGTGGTCCACAAAGAACACAAACTTGTTGGCTAATAGGTGGTTAAAAGCAAGGGATGGTGGTACAAAATTGGTTGTCCTTGACAATACCTTTTGATGGTACTTTGACAAATCTTTGCAATGCGATTTATCCAAGTCATAAAAGAAATTAGTTATCATACTATATATCATTGGATACATCTTTAAAAGAGGAACATCAAAATAGAATGTCGGACAAGTTTTGACACAAACTAAAAAAATTTACCAGTCCCCAACCTTTCAGTGGTACAAGTAAGGTGGAAAAAAAAATGGTCCTTTTTTTGTACCACCATCCCTTGCTTTCAGCCAGGTAATGTCTATACTTTTTAACGGCATAGATCATTTCTAATCCTTCCCTTTCAGTGGTGGTGTAATTCTTTTCCACCATGTTCAATTGTCGACTAGCATAAGAAATAGGAAAGTCAATTTTCCCGTCTCCTGGTTGAGCTAGTATACAACCGATAGCAAAATTGGAAGCATCTACATGTACGTGGAATACCTTATTCCAATCTGGTGCTTTCTATATTGAAGCTTAGGTGAGAGCTTTCTTAAGCTTCATGAAGGATTCTTCACATGTCTCGGTCCATTCAAAGTGTGTAATCAAACTATACATGGGTTTTGCAATTATAGCGTACATGTAGATGAACCGTCGATAATATCCACAATGCCCCATGAAGTCTTGTACCCCCTTTACTGTTGTTGGTCTAGGAAAATCAACAATGACATGAATCTTCTCAATATCAGTAGCTATGCCATTTTTAGACACTATATGTCTAAGAATTTTTCCTTGTCCACCCATGAATGTGCACTTTTCAGGATTTAAGCAAATCCAATAAAGTCTACATTTTTCGAATACCTTTCTGAGGTGTCCAAAATGATCAGTTTGGATTGATGAATGTACGCATAGATCATCCATATATACTTCTGAGAATTTCCTAAGATACTCTTTGAAATCATGGCTCATCAACCTTTGAAATGTGGCTAAAGCATTAGTTAACCCAAACGACATAACTCGATAGGCACATATATCCCATTCTGTTGCAAAAGTAGTTTTATGCTGATCTTTTGGGTCAACCAAAAGTTGATTGTATCCCAAAAAGCCGTCTAAGAAGCTGTAAGCTTCTTTTCCTACAACTCGTTCTAAAACATGCTCAGTGATTGGAAGAGGAAAGTTGTCCCTAATGGTAGCTGCATTCACTTTTTCGAGATTAACACACACTCGTAATTTTTCATTCTTCTTGGGTACTACCACGATTGGAGACACCCAATCTGTGTGTTTAATTTTGTAAATGAATTCAGCTTCCTTTAGTTTTTCAATCTCTTCTTTTATCTTCCTGGGAAATATTTCATTATATGTGTATGGCCTTTGTCTACTTGGTTTCGCATCATCTCTCATGGGTATGGTATGTTGACAAATTTTTGGATCAACACCCTTGAGATCCTTGTAAGACCAAGTGAAGATATCTCGGTATTACAAATTAATTGTGGTTCTCGCTAATACTGCAATAAGATACGATGGTGAGGTTAGACATGCGTCCCACATTTGGCGCCGCTACCAGGGATCAAAGAGACCTAAACTAGGAAAAAACACGAGTGTCTTGTGAAGTTATCCTTTAACTTCCTCTAGGTTCACCTAGAGTTCAAATAATTTATTTTTAGAAACCGCATAGCTTAAGATTGTTGTCTTTTTGCTATGTAGAGGTAGCTTGGAAGTAATCGTACTTGCTGAGTGCCTTTAGGATTGTAGGATTGTAGAAATAGATTAGGATTGCGAGAATGATTAGTAGACGAGACAAGTCTTAAAATCAGTGCTCAAAAACCCATAAAAGACAAAAAAACAAGTGTTTGTGGACACTTTCCACAACCCCATTGCATGAGAATTTAGGAGTAGGGTAAGTAGGATCCGAGGTGGATTTCAAAACATTACTCTTTCTACAAGATTCAAGTGTGAGTTGTTATTGGAAGTTGCAAAATTTCAGGTCTACGGATAGAAACAGCTCAAAAAGACTCGAAACCACTCAAGCGGATTGGAGAGTAAGCTTAAAAGTTTTCTGAACCAGTTGGTAAGCTCAAAGACACTTTGAGGTAAAAATTTCAAGAAATGGCCAAAACTCAAATTATTTACTTTTTCTTGACATTTTAAGCCAAATTAAGTTTTTACTTGATTCATAGGCTTAAAATAGCTCATATAAAGACTGTCTTTGAAAAAATTGCAAAAAAGTGTTCATTTCAAGCCTGAAGTTAATAATCAAGATTATTAACTTTCTGCTCTAAACTGACCAAGGTTCATACCATTGACTCATTGCATGTGTACAAACAACCTTTGTAAAGGCCCAAGAGATTTGGATCACTAAATTGGCAAAAAACTAGGTAAAAACTAAAGTTTGTATTGACTTTTTGAATCTTGAGTGTAAATTGGAAAAAAATTTGTCCAAACTTGTTGAAAATTGATTCATAGGCTTATATTGATGTGATAAACATGTGTACATGCTCAGTTGACCAAAAAGATGTAAAAAGTTACCAATTGTAAATAATCGCGATTATTTACATCTGCCCCATTTTTCAACTTTTTTGACCAAGTCAGCATATCACTAGGTTTACCATGTTGTAATAAGCCCACAAACCAAATTTGGTAAGATTTGGATCACTGGGGTGAAAATTGTGATCAAATTTGCAAAGTTAGTGTGCGGACAGATAATTGATGACCATTTGACCAAAAATTATCCAAACTTGATGAAACTTGGCTAGTGCTTAACTTGAGGTGCTTAATAGATCAGTCTCAAAGTTGGGACAAAAAGTTGCAAAAATATAGCTAGAGTAGATAATCGTGATTATTTACATTTGCTTCAAAACTTGAGAATTTTTCACATTTGAGTATACCACAAGGTCAAGCACATTAAATAGACCTCACAAATCAATTTTGGGAAAATTTGGATCACAAAAGTGAGACTTAAGCCAGATTCTCGAAATCAGAGTCTGCGGACACAAAACAGTTGATAAACTTCATCAAAAATTGTCCAAACTTGTTGAAACTTGTCCAGGGACTTTAACAAGTTGTATACTTGCCAAACCAATCCAAAAAGTGCCAAAAATTGACAAAAGTAAATAATCACGATTATTTACTACTACTACCCAGAGACATCAATTTTGACTTTTGATCTCATACAGTGTTAGACCAACATAATACAAAGCCACCAGGTAAATTTGGGTTGAATCAGATCAGAATTGGTACATGTTCACTCAGTTTCCAAGTTGCAGATTAAACCTTTGATTTTTACTAAAGTCGAATCTGAAAGTCAGATTTTGACTCCCATAGCTCGATTTGAAGTGATACTCAGAAACCAATCACGAGAGTTAGCAAAAACTCTACTGTCTTTATAGAAGAATAGCCAACTTGATCAAATTTGTACAGGAATCAAGTTGCAGACGAGGAATCAGTGACTTGACAAAAAAGTTGCAATCGAATCAAGTGGAAATTGACGACAGGTCAATCCAAAGGTGAGTACTCTATCCAGGGCTTCATAAGTCTATATGAACCTTAGATCTGTTCGTGTACTAGGAAATCAGGGCATACTCGGAGAAACCTCCAGTAGAGTATCCACCGAAGAAAGCGTGAATCAAGAAAATTCCTTGCACACAATTCTTGAAGAAGTCTCAGACACTTTTTCAGATTCAACATCCGAAATGTCTCCTTACTCGACTCACTCGAAAACTGGAACGACAATGCACTATAAGCATATACTATCTTTTTACAAGACTGACCGCCATGGAGCCCAAGTTTACTTGGACCCTAACGAGGAGTATGCTATTCGCATTGATGACCATGGTATTGAGTTCAAAGAAGAGATTAGGGCAAACAAACAAGGAAAAATGTACATGGACACAAACGGAACTCAGTATGTACAAGTCGTAAACCCTGATGTGGTCGACAAATGGGGGTTAGAAGTAAACACCATAATCCCAGATATGTCAGCAAAAGGACCACCAACTTTAGAATTTGAGGGATACAATCAAGTAGATTTGAAGCCTTTGGAAATGGATAACCCTAGGATCGGAGTCTATTGTTGCGAAGATAAAAACATAAAAGATCTTTTGTGAACTTTGCATGCCAAACCAAGACAACTAATGTCCATGAAGATCATCTATATCTTCAAGATCAAGGATAAGGGATCAGTGGACCTACCAACCTACCTATTTAGGGATTGTTATAACTATAACTTTGTTATGATGACTCCTGAGGAGGTAGAGCAAACCAAATACCAAGGGTATTCCATACGGGATTGGATATTAAACAAGGACCAGAAACAATTCCAAGAGGTGAACACCGTGAGAGATCATCTGAGAGTAATGTAAAGAAACTAGAAACCACCTCATCACATCAAAACCGGGTGACACTAAGGCCAGTCCAGGGCTACATGAGTCACTATTTCCAACAAACTGGTTTGAAGGACTCGAAACAGGACCACTGCCAAGAGACCGGGAGTTGAACCAAATAGACGCGTCAAACCAGCTGATTTTCAAAAATGGGTCAGAAAATATAGTGGATCAGGGGATCCATACGACCACTTAGCAAGCTTTAAGAAAGTGCTAAGAGCAGAACGTATATTCAATTTCCACACTCAATTTGAGGGGTTTGGATTGACATTAGAAGGAAAAGCATTGAGATGGTTCCAAAACATTCCACCAAGGTCAATCATGGACTTGAACACATTAGCTCAAGGATTTGTAGCTGCTTGTTCCAAAACGGGGATCAAACATAATACGGTAGCTCAAATCTACAGCTTTAAGCATAAACATGGTGAGTCTGTTACGGATTGTGCAACTCGAATGAAACAATACATTGCTAGATGTTCAGGGATAGAGATACCTGTAGAAGAACGACTCATATCTTTGTTTCTAGAGGGACTACTAAACAAAGAACTTCATGCTATACTCTATAGTAAAAAGCATACAACCCTAGAAGAGTGTGTGTCAGATGCTATTGACTTAAAAGACAATTGTGAGATTTTCAACGAAGAAGATATCCCTAAGGATAACCAAAGTGATAAAAAAACATCCACTAAACTAGCACAAGTGGGAACGGCTACTGCATCACTACTCTCAGCCATAGAAGATATGCTTAAAAGGATGAATGACATGATGAACAACATGCAAAAAACACCTATGAGGGGACCAGGACAGGGGATACCTCAAGAGGGACAACCAATTAAGCCACAAAAATGGTGTGCAATCGAGGGTAAATGGGCCAACCATGAGACCCATGAGTGTTACTTCAGACCAAAGTATGATGGGAATGTTCAGTACGTGTGCATGAGGCCACAGGGACAAACCATGTACAGATATCAGCTTAATATGGTCAAAGCTCAAAGACCAACAATGGGTATGGAAAGACCTCAACCTGTGTTGGGACAACAACCTCCATATCCAGGACATAATGTAGTGCCTACAAAATACATGCACCATGAAGGAGTCATAGATGAACAATCATTAGTGCCTGTTACACCCTATGCAGAGCCTAGTCCATCTACAATAATTGTAGAAGGAGATTGGTATAATTCACATCCACCACCAATGGAAGAAACTGTGACTTATGCTCCACGAGAGCTCACACCAATGTATTATGTAGCTAATCAAGGTGTCAGACCTCCCATGGTAAGACCCATGATTAAGCCAAGAACAAAAAACTGTCATAACTGTGGTGCAGTGATCATTGGAAGAGTGAATGTCCAGAGCCTGACAAAAACCTCAAACCAGTTGAATCCTATTGCATACAATGTTCAAAAAAGGGAGGACACTTTCCAGAAGATTGTCCTAAAAATCTTTTAAACAAGGGTAATACAGTAGTAAACGTAGTCCAAGTGATACCTAGTAGCTCATCAGAGAGAGTGAACCGATAGTTCCAATCAAGGTAATCACTAGAGCCCATGCCAAGAAAAAGAAACACAACTCCTCTGATGATTCAAAAAATACAAAAATTTCCTCTCAAATAATCAAAAGAAGCAGAAGCAAACGATATGAGATGAGAAAACAAAAACAACGGGTTGAAATCGAGGAGAAAGCAAAAAGCTATTCCAGGAAAAGTTGAAAGAAATTGGAAGTGAAATCAAGAAAAGAACTGTGAAATCTGGAGGATCCATTCTGGTTGATAAAATTTTTGAGCCTATTAATGCCGCATTGGAAGCCTATCAAGCAGGACTTAAAGTAGGCCAAAACATGAAAAACAAATGGAAAAACTATCCCTCTCCAGACATGGAAGTAGCTAAGCTGGAAGCTGATCAAAATTTGGTAAGAATCACGCAAGAAATGCTGGAAAAACAAAAACCCAAGCTTGAAAGTATTGCAAAACCTGAGGAGCTTGTGGTAAGAGACACTAAAGAAAAATCCGATGTGGTGGCAGAACCCCACCTTGAAACAAAAGAGCCACTTATAGTGCCTGACAGCGAAGATGCCTTAGACGGAATTCCATTCGTAGAGGAAGACTGTCCAGGACACTTATGGAAAAAAGTGAGAGAGATCAATGATGGGATCCTAACTCTAAAGTCAGCTCCTATAGAGGAAGTCTGGTTGGATAACCTACCTTCTGATGTGAACATGGATGTACAATCCTTGTACGGGGATTGCAGATCTAAAGCTTCAGGAATGTCAAAACTATTGAACTTGAAATATTACCTTCTTACTTGGGAGATAAGAAAGATGAATCCATAGTGTGTAAGACCACTCAAGTAAAAAGAGCTGAACAGACCCTAGAAGTAGAAAACATTCATTCAATCATGTCTATACCCATCCAATGCACTCTTACCTTGGGAGGACTGTTAAAACTCATACCATACTTATGGAATGATCTATAGAAAACCCTAGAGAAGGTGGGGATAACGGGGTTAATCTCAAAGAATTTGGAAATTTTGAAAAATGAAATGGACAACAAAGAGATTCGATATGTTCCCATGAACAAAGGCAGAGAATATTATGAAGGGGAAGAAGGAAACACTACCCTCCCAGTGAAATATAATGACATTGAAACTATGGCAATACTGGATAGTGGAGCAGGCATAACCATAGCCACTAAAGCAGTATGGGAATCCTGGGGACAACTAGCCATTAGACAACTTGAATGAAATTGCAATTGGTTGACGGACACATTGAGAGACCTTTAGGGCTGCTTGAAAAAGTGATAGTCAATTCTTGTGGAATTGAATATCAAAACACTTTTGCCATAGTAGACTTTCGAAAAAAACTCAACTATGAAATCATGTTGGGAAGACCTTTCATGCGATAGGTACAGCTTATCCAAGATTGGAGAAACAATTATTTGTACTTGAAGCAAGTGGGATCTATAACTAGAGTAAATCTAAAAGGTCACACTTATAGAGATGTCTTGAAAACACCCATACAAGAGTTTGATTCAATCTCTTCGGCTGAAACTAAACTTCCATCCTGGTTAAACAAAGACACTCCTATTTGGATGTGTGGAGCTTCAAAAAATGGAAGTTTAAGACGAGAAGAATGTATCCTAGAAAGGGACTGCACAGATGAAGCCTATGTACCTAAACCCTTTCCAGAGCATTTGTTTGAGCCATTCGAGTGGACTCAAATTTTAGTGACCATGGATGTATGTGTGAATACGTCTATGCCTACTCAATTTTGCAATGAGGATGGCTACGACATAATTCCCATCCAAATGATTTCAATCCTCAACATTGAAGGCGAAGATGAGGAACCCAAGGACTTAATGAAAGCTCAACAAGTCTTCTCAGACCTCTATTACGATGCAACTGATGAGTTAGATGAACACTCAGCTACCTCAGAAGATTCGGGGTCAGAAAAAGAACATATGAGAGCTAAGCTACTCTTAAAAGGAGGGGAAATATAGGGTGCCTTTGCATCCACCTTAAAGTCTGCTAGTAGACACTTATATAGACAGGAGATCATTTGTTCCCGCACGCGCGCACACACACACACACACACACATACATTTATGGCCTTAGTAGACCCTTAGTACAAATGTGATCTCAGAGTTATCCTAACCATACATCATAGTGAAACCGTTGGATCTACATATCCACTGATACATTGATAATCTTTCGGCTAAGGTTTTGAATCCACATATTCAGTAATACTGCGTGAAGGCATCCCTGGTTGATGTTTATATGAAGGCATCCTTGTTTGACTTTCCCTCACCTTGGTACGGGTGGATGGATAAGAGTAGGTAGATATACCTTGACATGGTTGGCATGCATGCTTTAAATGGATTTTCAGTGGCCCTTTTCATACCTTATCTCATGTGGCTAGTGTAGGATCTTTTAAAGCCATTGGAATTTGGAATGCATGCATGAACACTCCATCCCCTTTTCTATTGTCATTTTCATCTGACGGGTACTTCTCCCTATATTTGGTGCTTGCTCTCAAAAGCCTCCCCTCTACTCACATGCATTAGTAAATCATTATCTCTCACACGCAGACACACATGTTCTCTTACGCAGACACACATGTTCTCTTACGCAGATAAATAACAAGCCATCCCCAGGAAATCCACAAGTGTTTTCAAGCATGAGTTTTGCCCACATTGCTGCTGCGCAAGGATCACCGTGTCCTCTTGTGCGCACCATG
Source organism: Adiantum capillus-veneris (assembly GCF_014529385.1). NCBI lineage: Eukaryota > Viridiplantae > Streptophyta > Polypodiopsida > Polypodiales > Pteridaceae > Adiantum > Adiantum capillus-veneris. The sequence goes on from NC_140954.1 coordinate 48,451,361, forward strand.
TGCTGCCCCTTCTTTGTGTACAACCAACCAATCTTTCAGAGCGGTACTCAGCTTGTGTAGCACACGCGCGTGCACACACACACACACACACACACACACACACACACACACACACACACACACACACACACACACACACACACACATGATCAGAGTTCATCACCCTTGAAGCAAACTGGATTATAGATGTACTACGTGGGATGCACTAGATGGTAGCCCTAGGCAGTCATATTGACTCCATCGACGAACAAAAAACCCACCAAAAGCATGCAGAACGAATGAAGGAAACACTAGATTATACTTGAGACTACCATCACCTATGCATCCAAAGACATGGTCGATGGAAGGTGCTACAGATAGGTGCATGAACAACCTACAGGTAGGTGCATTTTGCACCTACTCAGTAATCTTGGGATTTTTAACTGACATATATAATGTGATCCCTTTTTCTTGAATATTCATATATTTGACAAAGAAGCACAGCCGTAAGGAATCTAATAAAGCATACTAACCATAAGCATGCAGTCCTTTTTAAGATTATCTTGATTGTACATAATGATACGTAAGAACGTATCAGATAGTAAAAATGGGAGTTTGCAAGACATGTCAATTGTTTAACAAATTTGACTCAATTAATGTATACAGATATGCCTTAAGCCTCTGATGAGAATTGTGGATAAAGTGATAATGACCAATTTTTTTTGAAATTATATGATGAGGATAATGTAGTTTCATGTCAGGGCTACCATACCCAAGTTTATTAGTTGGACAATACTTTATCTGGTGCTAAGCTACCAGAATCGTATGCATAACCGTAACAGAGTAGAAAAATGTTGTAACATACTAACTGTACAATATACCTAGTGTATATCTCATACTTTTGAGATGATTTTTATGTGGTTTTAACTGTTAAGCTGTACACTTTTGCTGGATGTAGTTTCAAATTGAGATTCGGTGGTGTCTCATAGATAAAACTTCAATATTGTTGGTCTTCAATAGTGATGTATGTGGGACTCAAGTTTGATAGATTTGAGTTAATGTTAATTGCTACCCTAATGTTGATTGAAATTCCAGAAAAAATAATTTCTAAACTTTGTCTTTGACACAAAGCTCTTTTACTTTTATCCTTTTATACAAGAACACACTCTTGATGAAGATAAGTATATAGTGGTAAATTCAAAGCTGATAAGTGCTTTTTGATGCTATAATTTACTTTGAAATTCGTCCAAAGATTGTTAAAAGAACCCTAATCCTCAAGTGGGGGTCTCAGATGAGATGGCATTAGACTGGATTTTTGAGAATTGATCCAATTTACAAAGGAGGTGCTGTCCGTTTTTTTTGGGAAATAGATGATAAAAACATTATCGTGAATAAATACTCATTTGATCTGTGTTATGTTGCTAGTTTTTGTGGTAATTTTTGATACCGATAACAAGGGGAGGTAGTCGTTGACACCTGTCTTTTCAAGTAATGCAGGTTCTGACGTGCTTATGTTTCTTGGATGGTCACAGGTAAGAGGTTCCTCCTTGGGATTACGTGACAATTGCAACAATGACAGATGATCACCCATTGTCGATTTATTCGTATATCTTATTGATAGACCTTGTATATGCCTCTTTGATAATTTCGTATAGTGACAAATAACACTGTATACGTCAAATGTCTAGTCTATATGTCAATTGTAGTCCTATCTCTACGAATTTTAAAGACTACAACTTATCTAATGTAGACATAGTTCTTGGCTATTATATACACTCTGTCTGGTTCTAGTCCCATTGTATGGTTCAATAGTTTGTGAAATCAAACTATTGTTAGATAATCCTTCTTAAACACACACACACACACACACACACACTTGTTTCTATCTAGCCTTTGGTCGGGTTAGAGCCCATTGTGCCATACAATGGGCCTAGACCAGTCATATATATTTTTACTTGACCCACCTAATCCAAGAGGATGGCTGAAATATTCCTTTTCACCATAATATTCCTTTTCACCGGAATTTTATGGCCGAACGGTGGCCAGAAAGTGGTAAAAAAATGGCCGGTCATTTGGCCGGTCGACCGGTGGCTAGTAGTCAATGGCTGGTGGCCAGTGACCAAATTCAATGGCCGGTGGCCGATTTCAAAGGAGGACTTGTTTTCTCAAGGGCGGCCACACATGGGCGGATTGGAGGGTCCGATTTGGACTTATCTACACAAGGGCGGCTACACATGGCTACCTCTCATGAGAGAGGGCAACCCTTTTGGCCTATAAAAGGAGACCATTTCTACAAACATTTCATAGTGTGAATTTGATGCAACAAGGTGGGTGTGAGGTGGTGAGAGTGAAGCAAGGTGGAAGCTCCAAAAGGGTATAATCCCTTTGTAACCTACTTCTTGTTTTGAAGTACTAAAGCCATTGAGTGGCTGCTTTCCCGTGGACGAAGCCCACATTGGGTGAACCATGTATATTGTGTGTACTCTCTCTCTCTCTCTCTCTCTCTCTCTCTCTCTCTCTCTCTCTCTCTCTCTCTCTCTCTCTCTCTACTCTATAATCTCTGGTGTGTGAAAATTATCTCCCTCCATTAAGTAATCTACTCAATTATCTACTAAGCTACGCCCTATTTCCTAACAAGTACAACCATAGTAGCTGGCATGCCTTGCGTTGCGCCTTAACAATCGATTACTCATATATAAAGGTGAGGGGCTCCTCTCCCCTCACTTAGACTTGGGTTCTTTCTGTCTTTTTCCTTTTTTGCAAAACAAAGAAGGTAATGTTGGTCTAGTTAGTGAGCATTGGTTTTGCTGTGATATCCTTTGCTTGGCTATGAAACTCCCCGGGTACTATGGAGGGTCTTTTGGAATGCTTCTGCTCCACAGGTTCTAAAACTTCACTCAAATTTCAGCTTCGAGAAATGTTCTAGTGTTTTTCCACTGTGGTTTTATAAGGCTTTTTGAAGGATACCGACTCTTGATTGGATGATGGCTTTAAAACTTGCAAATGGTAAATTTGCAAGTGCTACTCTGGTTATGATACATACATTTCACAGATAATGACATGATTATATATTGTTATCCGGCTTAATCTTTCTACTGAGGAAGTTGAAATACTGGACACTCGTTTGTATTCTGGAGGGTTATGTGGTGGTCCATATGCCTTCAAAGAGTTACATGGGGATTTTTTTGAGAGATGATTTCGGCTTATAAGTTTTGATTTACAAAACCATAGGAGTGATTTGCTGTTGAAATCTGTTTTTGGAAGATTGTAGGTGCTAATCTGGTTATGATACATACATGTTGCAGATAATACCATGATTATCTATTGTTATTTGGCTTAATCTCTCTACTGAGGTGGGGGTGCTTGTCTGCTTTGATTTACCTACATCCTGTTTACTGATTACTGGTTGGCTTTTTGGGTCTTGGATTTCTGGCTTAGTCTTGATCTTTTTTCTACTATAGCTAGCTCTTGGGGTTATTGCCATAAACTATATACTTTATACATACATACATATTCTAGGTTTGGTGCTTTACAAAAAGTGGCATTAGATCTGACCGACATATAGTTACTGATCTAGGTTTTTTTTTGGTGCTTTACTACCTAAAGATGTTATGATATTGAGATATGGGGCTGACTGTTTGGACTTACCTAGTATCTGGATGTGGCTAATCATTTTTTTGGATTAGATTTTACTCTCATAAACTGGCTATATTTGATATGGTTTGAGGTGGCATGCTTTCTGGCTCTGGCTCTGGCTCTGACTGGTACTTCTCTGGCTCTGGCTAATACTTCTCTGATCTGTTTTTTTTGCAAGATCCTTTCACTTATTTTTTGTTGACCTTGTTGGACTTTGTCATGCTGGCCTTGACTTGCAAAAAATCTAACATACAACATGCTGCTGATTACTGGATTAATGCCTTTAATTTGGTCCAGGTTTGAAAATTTGGTATGAAGGATGCCAGGTTTATCATTGGATATATCTTTGGCTCTAAATAAACTTGGATTTGAGATTTTCTACCTTAGTTTGACAAACTCCATCTGCTGGTTATATGGGTTTTTTATAAAAGACTACTTAATCTGGGTTAAAACCTGGGAGATATGAAACCCTGTGAAGAATTGGAATTCCTTGTTGTGTATAGTCGAAGATCTAGCTTTGATTGGTAAACCTATACCTACATTCATATTCTCCGATTTGAGTTTAACTCTAGTTCTTACTATCATTTTTTGATAGAGTTGACTATGAGCCAATAAATCCTCTAGTCTCTTTTCTGGTTGCTAAGCCGGAAATATCTTTTTCTCTAATGGTTGATACTTTGGATTTCTGCTAATACAACTTCCTGGCATATGGTGAAAAAATGGATTAAAAAAAAAAATTTATAGGGCTAGCACACCCTGATTGATGTAATTTATGAGCTTGCTTTAACAAAAACTTCAATACTAACCACTGTTGTATTAAAAACATTTGGGTACAATGAAATTTCTAGCCATTATGTGTTACTATGGATTGTTGATTTGTTATTTGAAGGGCTCAACCTCGGAGCATATATTAGGATGAAGTTACAAAACTTTGCATTGCATGCAAGTTTTCTCATAACCAAAAGTGTTTAGAAAGCCAAAAGCCAAGAAGCCATGTAACAGTGTAGCAAGTCCTATTTATAGCTCTCAAGAGTTACTATAGTAACTGTCTGCGGTAATAACTGGATGGATAAATCTTGATTTCTAGTAGTATAATTGCATGTTAGTAATTTGCTGGCTACATCCAGTACAATAGCTGAATGTCCTTGTTCTATTTGAAGGGTTCGACCTCGGAGCATATATTAGGATGAAGTTACAAAACTTTGCATTGCATGCAAGTTTTTGTCCATACATTTTATTAGCTAAAAGCGTACATAGAATGCTATGGACTAGTCGACATTTTTTTACAGTAAATGGTTACTATAAAAAAGAAGTTAAAAAAAAAAACATATGGTGCAACTCTGGCAGGAATATGATGTAACAATAACCTTGAGATTTTAATATGTAGGACAGTAGGTAGTCTAATAATTTCAAGTTTGACATGGATAACAACTGATAGGCTCTTTGAAGCCTGCCATACGTAGCCAAGTCTAACATATCTGTTGTCTTGACTATATGGATGCAGGTGAGAATTCTATCTTGGCTTAAAAAGGTTTAGCATGCTGCAGTCCGACTTTGATAACACTTGATGATTCAAATGGGATAGTTCTGATACCTCTGTATAAACTCATTTGGAATGATACCTCATTCTTATTATGTTGTACAGTTATGAATCTAAGAATGCGTTGTTTTTGTACAAATATTTAACCAGACGTCTTTTGAACGTCTTGTTCCTTGGTGTGTATTTATTAAATTTAAAACAACAACACACACACACAACCGCTCAATCTCTCCCTTTCACATAAAGCACTGCCGGTCCAGGGGGGCACACACATACACACCGTTGGCACCGCAAGGAAACACAATAGCAGGAGAAAGAGAAGGGGGGCCGGGGAAACGACAATACAGTTGGGCAATAGTGGCTTGATTATACTTCAAGGCCTCGTCTCGGACTTTCCACTCTCTCCTTTGCACATGGCAGCCCCCTTGGAGGCCTTTGAATGCTTTCTCACTCCCTCATCCCATGGGACTCACCCCGTCTATGCGCAGGACCACTAGTGGTACCCTTGTCTCTTCCTTTGTCCAAAAGAGGCCTTGCAGGCCGCGTGGGAACGAGGCCATCCAGAGTTGACACGTCTCATCAGTGCGCATCGCCGTCACCCACATTCGTCTGCCATGCGTCGCTCCACCACATGTGCTCATTCACCAGCGGGCTCCGCCGCTTGCCATCATCCGCGGCCAAAACAGCCACTTCACTCGATCGCGCCACCGCTCATCGCCTGAGCAGCACTGACCTCATAACTCACGAGAGGTGGAGCTCAGTCACTACATCTACCCTCCCTGTAGGATCACAAGGGATATCTTATATCATGTGTGACTCAACGCGCCTTGCGCATGTGGGATCAAAAGTGCACCATGTGGCGGCCTTCTGGCATCACAGCCTGCAAAGCTCCAAAAGCCGCCACATAATATTTTATTTATATTTTTGAGGAAAAAACACTCTTTCCCCCCCAACTTGCAAGTGCTATCATTGCCTGTCTGGCTCCCCAATCCCCGAGCCGTCAATTCTAACCGAGAGCCACCTTCCCCGACTTCAAAGTTACGTGCTTGTTTTGCACTTCAACATATCCGAGGCCTGCGATCATCGAGCATCAAAATGGGAGAAAAGCATCAAATTCATTACGGTCATTATATTAACCACCCACTTCGACTTCCATATCTCGGCCATCGTGCATCCGTTTGCCAAGCTGTCTATTTTGACTAGCTCCATGCATCATTCCCTACCTTCTAGAACCCTGTCAAGGCCCAAAAAATGGCGGATGGCATGATTCCCCATGTGGTCAACCCGGCCCATAATTGGACCCTGGAAAACTTTCTGATGGCCATAACTTGCAATTCAAGTCTCCGATCCGCAATCTAAAAAGATAGGCATGCTCCGTAATTCAGGTTTTACACACCTACCTGATGACATCCTCCCTAGCCATCTCTCCCTAGCTGCCCGGTCTGTCGGGAATCTGCAACACGTTCTAACTTTAAACTATGATATCTTGCACATCGGGGCTCCATTTGACGAGCCGTCTGGATCGACTTCTAGAGCACCTCGAACATTCCAGAACACTGACTTAGCACTTCAGGAACCTTTACATGCTATCCAATTTGACCATTCCTGAAGCCTTTTTGGCCTAAAAAGCCGCATTGAGCATACACCTCCTCTACTCTTTGGCAGCCCAAGACCTTGATATCTCCTTAAATGCTTTGCCCTGCACTTGTGCACACCTTTGGTACTACTTAGCACTACTTCTGGCCTCGACAAACTTTGTTTGTACCATCATGTGTACTTCTTGCTGTTGGCCACTGCTTAGAGAACTTGGCCGATGGTATGAGGCCATCCCTTTGACAACGGGTGGAGGATTCTGCAAAGTGCATGGCCTTCGCTTCCCTGCTCTAATGTGACATGGGCCTAAGAAAAATCACTCTTCTCATTCGAGAGTACTATGAACTCTCTCTCTCTCTCTCTCTCTCTCTCTCTCTCTCTCTCTCTCTCTCTCTCTCTCTCTCTCTCTCTCTCTCTCTCTCTCTCTCTCTCTCTCTCTCTCTCTCTCTCTCTCTCTCTCTCTCTCTCTCTTATTGAGACGAGGGCTCAACAATTAGGCTTGTAACAATTTTAAGAGTCTCAAATATGAATAGACACCATCTCAAGGAATGTAACACTTTTGTGAATTTTGAAATTTAATATGGCTCAATAATTATACTTTTGACACATGGCACTTTTCAAGCCCTCATTCTCCCTCTTCTCATGGCCCCCATTACCTGTCTCTCAATCATAAGAGCTAGATACTATAAAGATTCTCTCTCTCTCATTTTTTTGCTTAACTAATAATCCTCACCCACACGTACACCTCACCTAGCCTGTGCAACACTGCACCTTGGGGCTTGCCCTGCTCCTCTAGTAGCTTCCACCTTAGCTTACATTCACAAGCAGATGTGTAGTATGAGGGGGGGAGAGAGGGGGGGGCTCTAAAACCAAGAGTAAAGATTCTTGTCAAAGGGATTGGCTCTAATAGATGTTTGGGTTGCAAGATGGCTTGTGAGGACCTTCCTCATCTATTCAAGGAGTGCCTAGCTATAAGTTGCTTGGTAGGAAAGACTTGCAAATGGGTACAAAAAAACTCAAAAATAGGGTTCTTCAAGAATGACATGTTCCTTGGAGGGACAATGAAGAAAACCCAAGTACGACTAATATGCACACAAATTGTTAAATTTTGCTACTTTAAGCAAATGTGGAAGGCCAGTAACTGTCGAGTGTTTGAGAATGATCTTTCAACTGCTAGCTTCAAGGTGATCATTTAAGAAAGCATGGAATTAATTATTTCCATGCATAAAAAAGGAAGGAGACAAACCAGTGGTATAGGGCCATCAACACCGTGTTGGACAAAATAGAGTTGTCTAGAATATGGGTAGTTGCTTGCCGCTTTGTGAGACCTGGTAACGTATTGGTGTAATATGAAATCCCTCAAGGCTCAACACGAGCTTGAAGTTACGTTGTACATTATTTTGGTGAATGCAATACATCCACTCACTATTGTGAGTTTGGGGGGCGGGGGGGTGGATTGATATCTCCCTCTACAAATTAAGCATGTTGCATATCGAAATCATGACAACAATTTATCTTGACCGGTTTCAAAATTGAGGAAGCCTAAACAAATTTATGTCACCTCAGGAGAGGAGCTTAGAATCTCTCTCTTGCTGGACCATAGGAGCTCTCTCTCTCTCTCTCTCTCTCTCTCTCTCTCTCTCTCTCTCTCTCTCTCTCTCTTATTGCTACCATAAAGACCACCACAAAATCAATGACCCAATTTTTAAGTTTTGAGAGGCCTCCCATGATCGCTCAGCCAGAGGTGGCATTAGCAAACACATGGCCATACCCGATGCAAGAATCCTTATCTTTTAATGTAGTTAATGTAATGTGAAGTTTGGTTCAAGCTTAGAAAATGCTTCAAATGTATGCTTTCAGTTAAGCACATAGGCACATACCTTGCGTATATTTATACCAAACATACATGATACCAATAACTTACACTTATTTTTCAACACATATATGGCACATATTTATTGAGGGGTTGTAGAGATCCCCTAAAACCTACAATGTTACAGAGTAGGAGGCTCTGAGTGGGTTTGCAATAGGGAAAGGTGCACCCAAGTGGATCTAGAAGGGCAGTCGAAGCTGTGGTAGGGGTGGTCTTCCTAGGGTGAGCAAATTTGAGTAGATTTCATTGGTCCGAGGTGCCCTTTCCTTGCTGACCCTCCTTTTTGGGCACTAGAAGAGGGATCGCTCTCACATTTTCTCAGAGGAGCTTTGGTCTTAGTGGTCTCTTTGATGCGTTGGTGTAGCCAAAGTGTGTTGACCCTAGCAGAGGGCACATGCAGTGATGTGTATGCTTACACATGCATGGCAAGGTGCTAAAGCACATGTGGAAGGCCTAGGCAAGCAAGTGACAACGGAGATGTATGCTTTATGTGGTTTTCTAGACCAAAAGGGCTCTAGAAATGACCAATTATGGTGGTAGGTGAAGGAGGTGTTTGACACTAGTTTATTCTTGGCAATGTAGAGCTTGAAGTGTTGAAGGAGCAGATCTAGACGGCTCATCAAACGGAGCTACAGAGTGCAAGATATTAAGGTTTGAAATTGGACTGCATTGCAGATATGAGACCAATAGAGCTAGTGATGCCAGGTTTTCAAAGTGGGTTTCAAGATATGGATGTGTGGATCTTGAATTATGGAGCATGTTGGTTTTTTCAGATTTCCATTTGGAGCTCGGATCTAAAAGATATTGTCAATTGAAGTTTTGACGGGGGCTAGGTCTGTGGTGGTTTTCCATCTTTGGGACATGTGCCACTTGATAGTTTTTGAAGCTCTACAAGGTTTGCAGAGGTAGTATGAATTGTATAGAGCTATCACAAATTGACGGCTTGTCCATTGGGCTTGTAATTGCCAAGTTATAGCACGCTGAAGCTTGACAATCATGGTGGCTGCATTGGATCAGATGGTTTGGGGTCAATTTGGTGTGCGTTGTTTGAGGCCATCAGAATGTCAAAGTGTGGAGGAGGTGGAGGGATTGTACTCTGGTGTGTCACCTTTGCAAGACTTTTGATGGTTTGGTACTCGTGTCATCGAGAATCAAGTTACAATGCAATGTAGTGAAGTTGGTACCAAAACTGGTCTTTTTAATAATGAGGCTGATTTTTTGGGAGCCTTGGAGGCCCACTACATTGTGAGATGCCATGTGGAGGCTACATAAACCCACATGGGGTGTTGAGGCAAGAAAACTCACCCTATATGTCTAGCACCGGATTTTCTTCATAAGCAACACAAGGGGCTCTTGGAGCTCACATGCGTGGTGGCTATGGCGGTCTGCATCCTTGGCACTCTTTTTGTCGTTCACGGCTCTGCCGGTTTGGGGAGATGGTGGTGTGCATGGCTATAAGTGGTGTGGTGCTGTTGGTTGCTGATGTGGCATCTCACAGGGCCTTGTTCTCGCACCTTCTAAGGCCAAACATTTTTGAGAGCAAAGTTGGGAGCACCGACGACGCCATCGATTCCCTCCCAAGAGATTGTTCATGTTTGGTGTGGGGCTCAAGGAAGCAAGCGGCTAAAAGAAGATGCCTTCACATGAAAATGGATAGTCCAAGAATAGCCAAGTGGTGGCAAAAATAGAAGGGGCCATGCCCGCGCCGATATAGGTATTTTTTTTATTTTTTTTTGGGGAATTCTCACAAAGGCAAGCAAGGAGAACAAGAAGAGAGCTCGCACGGAGCGAGAAAGGAGGAGACGAAGCTTTGTACTCGAGCTTGGAATAACCAAAAGAGACCAGCTCTTTCCAAATGTTGTTGACAGCCCTATCCCCCTTTTCTTTTGTTGTCTCTCCGCTTTGTTGTGCGTGTGTTTTGCCTATGTGGTATGACGTTTGGTGTTAGCAGCAAGCTAACACGGACACAATTTTTTGGAGTTCTCTTTGTAAAACACTTGGCATTGAAAATAAGGGAGAAGAAGGAACCAATGGCCGATTAACCCAAGAGAAACAGGGAAAGACAAAAGTGATAAGTGTGGTCACTTTGGAGAAGGTAGCAAAGCTGGGGGATACATTAGTGATGCCTATTGGGAAAAGGACCACACAGGATAAGGAAGAAAGAAGTGGTGCAGGTCCTAGTAAGAAGAAGGGAAAGAGCATGAAGGCGAGGATGTCAAGGCCAAGTGAAAAAGAAGGGCTTGTCGCAAGTTTCATGTTTCAGATTTTCCACTAGGGGATGGGCAATCAATCTATGACTTAAAGGAGGATCTGACAAGCAAGAAAGTAGATGCTACTTTTGGGCATCTTATAGAGATGGTACCTAAGCTAAAGTGAGAGTGGAAGAGGATGTTAACCCAATGGAGAAAGAACCAGAGAGAGGTTCAGTGTAGGTGTTAGCGATGGATGAGCTACCATACATTTGCCCAATAGTAGATGTGTGGCACAAAAGAAAAAATCTGGGACAAAGTTATGTTGATGGTGGAGCCCAAATATGTATCATAACACACTCATGAGTTGAGAAGATGGTTCTTACAATGTGACTAGGTGTCAGGCTTTCAGATTAGATTGGCAAACTATCGGAAAGTAAAATGTTTGGGTGTTGTAAAGAGCCTAGAAGTGGAGGTGTATGATGCAAAGGTGGTGGATGATTTTCATGTGATGCCAGCGGGGTTGGGAGCATATCCTATTATACTGGGCAGACCATGGTTACGTGTAGTGGGAGCTATTCAAGATTGGCGACGTGGTACAATTAGCCTCTATGGAAAGACACGTGCCAAGAAGCTATATAATATGGACACAAGGAAACTATTGGAGGAACTTTATGAAGATGAGGATGAGTCTAATGATGAAGAATATTCCACAGTGTCTGACAAGGACAGTGATAGTACTACTAGCAGGCTGATGAGGATATTGATGTTGCATTTCTTCTGATGGACAAAGAAATCTATGAGTCTGGTTTAGTTGCATTTGAAAATGAGATTGAAGATGAAAGTGAAGGGCCTTATGAAGTGATTGAAGGGCTGATGCAAACCAAGGTTGAATTGTCAAAGAATCAGGAATTGATGACACAAATGATTAGTGGAGACCTCTCAGCTATGGAGAAGGAGATATATTTGCACATGTTGGCAAGTTTTACTGATTTTTTCATTACTTCATATGAAGAGACTAGAGGGTTCAAAGGAGAAGAGATGCATATAGAGATAAAGGAAGGTGCTAAGCGAGTGCAGCAAAGGCTAACAAGGATGGGTCAAGAGCATATGGAAGCCTTGCGGAGAGAGGTGGACAGGCTATTGAAGGCAGGGTTCATAGTCCCAATGGAGACCACAAATGGATAAGTCCAATAGTGGTCATCCCAAAGAAGGATGGAAAGTAGAGGATTTGTGTAGATTTTAAGCCCTTAAATGAATCCAATATCCTCTTCGATTCATCGATCGGATCTTGGATTTAGTGGGAGGTCATGAGAGGTACAATGTGTGTGATGGTTTTTCAGGCTATTTTCAATTGAAGATTTCTCTTAAAGACCTAACAAAGACAACTTTCATTACGCCATGGGGTGGTTATTGCTACACGGTATTGCCATTTGGGTTGTCAAATGGACCATCCTTCTATCAAGAGAGAGAAAATTGGGTATTGGCACTATTCATTGGTAGTTGTGTTAAAGATTTTATGGACGACTTTTGTGTCTACCAGCAGTAGGGTTGAACACCATGAGAAGCTACAGATGGTATTGGCTCGATATGATGAATGTGGAGGACAACTAAATCCAAAGAAATGTCATCTAGCACAGCCAAGGGTGAATTTATTGGGCCATATGGTGTTAGAAAATGCCATTGAGGCTGATCTAGACAAGGTTAAGTCTATTATTCTTCTTCCATCACCTAAGAGTACAAAGCATTTGGCAACCTTTATACAAAAAGGGAAGTACATGGCGCAATTTATTCCTGATTTATTCCATTGTCTTCACAACTCCTTTATCCATTACAATAAATGGAAAAGCATGATCCATTGCAATGGGATGACAAGTGTGAAGAAGTGTTTCAAGAGGTGAAAGAGGTGTTAGGGGGGCTATCAGCCATGTAGGCTCTTGATTGGAAGCAAGTGTTTTATGTAAATCTATCAGTAGGGGATGATGCCATTGGAGCCATGCTATTGCAAAAGGGGAAGGGCAGCCATTATATGAGTCCAGTGTATTGTGCAAGCCAAGTGAAGTTGGTAGCAGAGAGAAAATTCTCGGAAGTAGAGCTAGTGATGGCCAGTTTAATATTTGCTTGTTGACGATTTTGTCATTACTTGCTACCACGACCTTTTGTTTTCTTAACAAGTTACACCTTTTTTCCACAGTTAATTAATGGCACTAACATTCACATGTGGTCAAGAAATGGGTAATTGAGCTGCAAGAGTATGAGTTCTCTTTTTTAGTGGAAGACAGTACAAGAGCTACCCTGGCTGATTTGTTGACTTACAAGGAGAGTCCCCTTCTTTTTAAGGGAGACGTGGTGAAACGGGTAATTGAAGAAGTTCCACAGATCAGCAATGCACATGTGTTCTTCTTTGATGGCTCATACAAAAAGAGCCATGATGCGGCTTCAAGAGGTATAACACTTTATGATCCAGAGGGGAAGCTAGTATGCAAGAGAGGGTTCAAATTGGATATTCATAGTAACAAGAAGGCTGAATATGCTACTTTGGAAGCCGGATTACACATTTGTTTGAGGCATGGGATTAGAAGGTTGAGCACAAAAGGTGATGCCTTGTTAATTGTGAAGCAAGTTTTGGGTGTGTGGAAGAGCAAGAACACCTCATTGAAGGAAACGTGTTTCAGAATTATAGGCCTGTTAAAAAAGTTCAAAGCATGGAGCATCAGACACATTGAACGTGCTCTAAATGGAAAGGCACATGAAGCAGTGCAAAGCATGATTGGGGAGCTATTTGTGTTAAGGACCAATTTACCTCTTTATCATGGCTGGGAAATTTTGGCTCAAGAAGAGGAGTTTTTGCTAACAGGAATCATTTTGAAGGACATTCAGAAGTCTAAGAACTATGGTTTTGTGCGTAGAGCATCCAAGTACAAATTGATTGGTGATGTCTTGTACATGAAAGGGGCTGATCTCGTGTTGAGACATTTTGGTGGGAGGATCTTTATAGAGTGTTGGAGGAGAACCATGAAGGAGCATGTGGCAGACATTTTTCTCTAAAGATCACCTTGCATAAGATCTTGCACGAGGGGTATGTATGGCCTAGTTTTCACAAGGATGTTCACAATTGGTGTAGGTCTGGTTTGAAAAGTGGGGTTTGATGCAATAGGCCCATTACCTATCACAAGCAGGGGCAAAAGATATATTTTGATTGCAGTTGATTATCTCTCTAGATGGGCAGAGGCTATAGCAATAAAATAAATCATTGCAAAGGATGTGAAAAAATTTGTGTACGATGAAATATGTTGCAAGTTTGGGGTGCCATTGGAGCTACTTTTGGATAAGGGGCTAGGATTTAGAGCTAAACTATTAGACTTTTTATGCGCGAAGATGAAGATTAGGCACCAGTATACCACTCCTTATTATCCACAATGTAATGGATTAAATGAAAGATTCAATGATGAGTTGGTACAAATTATTTCGAAAGTGACAGAGCACCAAGGAAAGAATTGGGATTTGGAATTTCCTAGTGCATTATGGGCTTACCGTACTTCGGTAAAGACAGGTATAGGGTTTACTCCATTTCATTTGATATATGGAAAGGAAGCACTATTGCTTGTGGAAGTAGAGTTTCCTGCGGTCAAGATGTTAGAGAAGTTGCTTGGGCAGTCCAGTGATGCATTTAACGAGAGGTTCTTACAATTACAAGAGGTTAAGCTAGATAGAATGAGCACAGATGCAAGATAAGGCTTTAGAAAAGATAAATGAAAAGGTCAAAAGTAAAGGTATCAAGAAACATGACTTGGCCTTGCGCTACAATAGTAAGCTAGACAAGAAATTCCAAAAGAAGTTTCAAATTAAGTGGGAAGGCCCTTTCAAGGTAGTGGAGTGTTTTTGGAATGGTACATATCAGCTGGCTAACCTGGATGGGATTCTACATAAGTCAAGGGTAAATGGATTGCGTCTTAAATTATATCATGCTAAATTAATGATGGTGGAGCAAGATGAGTTGTTTGTAGAACAAGTAATGTCTGTGAGGGATGAGGAGACTTGTGACGCCGCGAGTCTCATATCTCTTTTTGCTGATGCTGATCATGAATGATCTAGCAGGCTAGGGGATGGGCAAATTATGTTAGGAGTTTTTTGGAAGAAGTGATTGTGCATATGTACATACACATGCATGGTGCATCGAATAAAGAATTGCCCACTTTCCAGAGCCAGGTGGTTACGTGGGGCCCACATGTGTACATGTAGGATAACGTGTACACAGTACATCGATTTTCATCATCACCAGTATCAATGTGTTTTTCTATAATAATAAGGAGTTGGTAGAGCGTAAAAATTATCGAGAAAGATATCAGAGGGCCGATGCCATGAGGTAAACAGGTGCGTCAAGTGGCATCTAGTGGCGTCAGGAGGTCGAAGGGGATCAAGACTTGCACGTGGATAAGTACGGACACAACGGGAGTGTTTTCTTGTGATGAATTGTGCAAAAAAGGTCATCATGAAAACTATATTTGGGGGCCACTTCACGTGATTGCGGGATGAATTATTGAGAAAAGTTGAGTGCCAGTTGTGCGGATGGATGTAGAAGGGTAACAAAAATGCACTAGGTGGCCATTTTTTGTCTTGTTCGGGGTCCGTTTGAGATCAATCAAAAAGACAAAGGTTCCCAAGGGATAAAATGAAGTGTGAAAAATGAAAAACCTGAGAAAAAACCAGAAAAAACATGGAGAGAAGAAGAGGAACAGCCGCAACTCAATTTTTGCTGTTTTGGCCGTAAACTGCTCATCCGAGCTCGGGTTTGAGCACTTTGATATTGTAGACTGGGGTTTTTGGCTGTTCCGGATGCGATGGAACTGTCCATTTTTCCAAATTTCTCATTGTTTGTTGTGGCCACTTAATTTTCTCCTGTGAGTGAAGCCTCTGCTCAAATTTGTGATTGTATCTGGCATATTTCATCCATATGGTGTGAGCTATCTATCCCATTGGTGTCGGCCCAAGCTCAATAGTATCTAAGCATCAGAAATATTCCTCCTTTTAGCGAAATTTTGTGTGTGTGTGTCTGTGTTGAGTGGGAAAATGGACAATCTCTCTCCTCTCACTCCATCGGTGTGTTCCTTGTCTCAGCCAGGTGGATTGTGTAAACCGAGTGGTGCCCCAAAGTGTGTGTGTGTATTATCCCAAGAGAATGTGTCAGGTGGATTGTGTAAACTAAGTGGTTCCCCATAGTGTGTGTGTGTGTATTATCCCAAGAGAGTGTGTCAGGTGATTATAGAGGCGTTGTGTGTGTTTCCATCCCGTTGACAGCGGGGCAAGCAAGAGTAGGGCCTTGTACATATGGTAGAAGTTTTTTTTGGTTTGCACATGGTGTTGTCTAGTTTTGCAATTTTTGAAGGATAAAGCAGTTTTTTGGTTGAACATGAATGTTCAACAAGGGGGTTGGGCAATGATGGTGCAGCCAAAGTGTATCGACACTAGCAGAGGGCACATGTAGTAATGTGTATGTTGGATAGGGGGAAAGGGAGACACACACGGAACCCAAACAATTTGCCTCTCTATAGCCCAAGATAATCATTGCACCCCAATCCACTAGAGCTCGCCTTCAAAACTCACACAATCGATAACACGCCATACCAAATTTTTCTTGTTTACAACCATACCACAATACACACCACTCTCTCTTTCTCTCTCACACACCCCTAGGCCCGGGGAGTCATGCACATCTCAAACACCAACACTAGACGATTGGAACAGAGCAAAGAGAAGAAGGGGGGAAGGGGGAAGAAATGACGAGAATTTCGGCTAAGGTTTGCTTCAATTGCAACAAAAGCATCATCTACAAACAATTTGAAAGTACAATCGGCCCGGCATGACACCAGCTTGGCATCTCCATTGAGACGGAACATACCCAACATTGTTTGATTTTCTTCAGCAATTCCTGCGGCTATGAAATAATCATCCATAGCCTCTAACCATGCTTCTGGATCCGTTCTAGATTGGGCCCTTCTCCCTTAAAGACAGGGAATTGGACCTGCTTTAGTAGTAATTTCTTTTCTTGTGTAACAATGTAGAGGCTATTTATGGGAGGGTTACCTTGTGATTAACTTAGGGAGTTTAGTGTTTATTAAATTTATCTCTACTTTACTTATCTCAAAACATTTAGCACTTTATTCACATTGCAATGATCCAAATAGTAAATCCACTAATCTTTATTCCAATAAACATGACATACAGTATTCCAAGAAAACTCATGGTATATACAATGACTGATACAAGGAAACTAATATGTACAAGGACATCAACACTCCTACATAAAAAGCCTATGCATTGTTACATAGGCTCCTCGGCCCACTTGAGTCTTTTGAGATCTAAAGAAAATCCTTCCAGCTCTCTTGCATCTATGAGAAAGAATCCACCAAATTCCAAGATTGACAACCTTAGTCTATCCCCACTTACCACACTACACTCACCCATGATTCTTTGGTTTCCTAATTACTACCACTTGTATTTTAACATCTAAACTAATGGATTCATTTTTAATTTTTCCACACAGTATCTGATTAAGACAAGTCATAAAAATTAGCATTGAAAACAGTCTTTTAGAAAACAAGCATCTTTTGACTTAAGACAAGGTACAATCACTTATAATATAACTTGACAATCCTGACACGTACTCCGCTCATCTCAAGCACACATATACATGGGTGAAACAATAACACCCTTCCTTATTTATAAACAGGGTGGAAAGCCATCACCCAAAATTTGGGGCGTCCATACGACAAACCATTGGCCATACAACCAGGCCTTTCCCCTAGGATAAAAATGGTATCCTAAGTAGTATCCACAAACATACACATGTAGGAGATAGAGACTCCACGTACATGGGAGAAACAAACTAATCCATGGCTGACAAGCCATCATTACTTATCACCCGAAGTGAAAATATTCCAAGGAATCAAAGGTGTCTTGAGACAAGGTGTCTTAAGGATGATCAATCATTCTTTCCTAAGTCACCCATCCTTATCCCAAACAATTCCTTCCTAATTTACAAACAAGTGCATGTGGGTTTCTTAGAAGGTGTCTTTTCAGCCAATTTTACTTTTCCTAAGTCCTTAGTCCCTCTTTACGTATGCAATGTTAATATTTAAAGAAAAACTTGAATTATCTAAACTCAAATGTAACGAAGAACCACCTGGGACTGGTCGGGCATTTTTGCAATGTCGGTGCCTGAATGCTCTCATCAGTAGGCCTACTCCTAGGCCCGGCCTCGTTGTCGTGCAATGCTCTGGCTCTTTTAGGAACACTACCCTCATCATCAGATTGAGGATTGTCTCGGGTCCTTTTTGGTGCCATGACTTTGTCCTGGGGGATTCACTATAGATTTTCGTATGGTATTACGTGAGTATACAAGAGGGGTTTTTTTAGAGGTCAGAAATAAGCATATACAATAGGGGTAGCCCCCCATTATTTCATGCTCGTACCGTATGCATAAGGGATGGGGGACCTACCCCACGGGGGGGGATATCAAGTGCTTATGCCATAAGACACGTGACCTAAAAAGCCAATTAAAGTATCTTTCACATGAGGGTGTTGTTCTTGGTATTTCAAAGAGTTAATTTACTCCATTAGCAAACTAAGATATCTATACCAATGATAAAATATGGTACCTCCATGTCCTCTCCCTTAGCTAACATCTTTAAGACTTGTTCAACAAGCTTCTAGATTTGTTCGGATTGATGCTACCATAAACTTGACTAATCTTCTTCTATGTAGCCACTAGGCATCAATATCTTGGACATTCAGACCCTCATTAGCCTCTTCAACATCATCATCATCAATACCACCATCTGCATAGCCTTTGTCTCCACATCTGCACCCTCATTTTATTTTATTGTTGTCTTCTTGCACATCATCCAAGTCACTCTTGTCTTCTTCTTCTTCGTATGCATATAACCTTTTTTTTAATCCATATAACCTTTTTTTTGGAAATGTTGGTAGGAGCCTAGATCTTCTTTTTTCCATGAAATGGGTGTGTGCACGGCTTTGATGAAATCACTAGTAGAGCACGAAGCCTTTGCATCTTGAGGTTGTGCAAGATGAATTTTCTTGTCAGCATATAGCTGCTAGTGCTCTTGGTGATTTGTTTCTTGGCTATTGAGAGGCTATTTTTGGCTTTTCATGGTTTGTTCTCTTAACATCTATTTCAATTGAAAACACATTACAATCTACACTTCTGTTCATTTGCACTTCAACATGTATTTTTGCAAAAACATGTGCTTCTAAAGTTGTTACTAGCATACATAAAATAGCGGGTCATTACATTCCGTACGAAAATCCGTATGAGGGGCGATGGCTCATTACGAGAACATTCATATTTTGTCCGTATGTGTGGGGGTAGGTTAGCATGTAAGATACCGTACATAGGGGGGTTTCTCTAATTTTGATGCACGCAGGTGACATCCCCCATTACTAATAGTGAGTCCCCCGGGGACTTTGTATCCATTGATAATCAGCTAGAATTTTTTCTCTCTAGTGATTTTTGAGTACTCCTCTGCTTTTACACTCCATTGTGATGCTATCCATCCCATGTGTTTGTCTTTCTGTGTTGATTTCTTGTCCTTAATCCAAACTCGATTATTGACTTTGACTAAACTGCTATGAACAAACACTTGCTTGACTTTCCTTTGCTTTTTTGAGTACTTTGGCTGAAATATCTTTGATTTTTTGGGTGTCTCCTTAGAGGTTTCAATTGGGTCAGCACTTGACTTTAAGTTTTGAAAGCCTGACTTGCTTGAAAAAGCTAATCCATGAGGGTTCTTTGATGTAGAGGCATATGCTGTCACACCTTCTTTGCTAATCGGTGGAAGTTTCACTTTAGCTTTACCTTTGTCTGCAAGATTTGTCGTCTTTACCTCTGGTCTCGGTGGCATTCTTTGCTCAATAGCTTTCGTGGTTGCTCTTTGCTCTGTCTGATCTGCACTTGATATTTCCTGATTTGCTTGAAACTCTTCTGAAGTTTTGATTGATGGAGATGAATCATCTTCAACAAGCTTTGCTTTGGCATCGGTCTCCATTTTAGTTCTGCTTGGGGACTTTTGTGGTGTCGTCCATGGGTTACTAGTCTTGGTCTTCATCCTTTGTTTTCTGTGATGCCTTCGTCTATTTGCATTCTGTATCTCTAACATCTTCTAGGCCATTGGCATTCCCATTAAGATGTCGTCTGGCATATCTTTTGTTGTGATCACATAGAATTGAGCTATGATGATTTGTGAACTTACTTCAATGGTGGTGGAGATGATTCCCCAGCATTCTGCTCGTTTGTTTCCAGATATGCTCACAAATTCAGAAGCATCTTCTAGCTATGGTTGGCCACATCTTTTCCAAGTGCGAAAAGACATGAGGTTCTTGTCTAACTGAAAATCTAGCTTTACTTCTCTTGACAGCTTTTCTTCGTTTTCACCAACAATGTTGCACCTGATCGTTAGAGGATTTGTGTCTGAATTGACTGCTTTTGCTATGGCAACATCCTTTGGTTGAACTTTATCTGCATTCTCTTTGCTTTGATCACCTGCTTCAATTGATGTCGACTCCATTGGCACTAATATTGTACCTTTTTGCAATTGTTGAGCATTGTTCTCCTGCATCTAGGTAGCTCTTGATCTTAATAGATCCGCTATACTTTCTGGCAGAATCTTTCTCTTTGGAGGATATTTTGGTGGTGACGTTTGTGTAGCTTTTTGGACTTTAGTTCCCATTGACTTTGACTTTTGTGCCACCTGTTCTGGCAGCTTGAGGCTTTGCACCATCTTTAGATAGTCTTTGACTTCAGTCATACCATCCATAGGGGTTTGTACAAGGTCATGACCTTGCTGGTATTCATTACTATGTGCATCTTGATATGCATATGTGAGCTTGGTCACATGTAACTATTTGAACACTATCGTACTTGTTGGGTTTTGACTTTGACTTGTGGAGATCAATTGAACTTCTGTCCTTGATGATCTTCATAGAGGCATTTGTCTACAGATTTTGATGGAATCTGGGTCAATTGGAAACTTTCAACAACCATATGATCTTTCAATGGTTTTTTTGCTTTGAAGAGGTCCGTTGGCTAGAAGCTCTAGGGCTTCTAACTGACATTACAGTTCCTGGTACAAGAGCTGAGCTTGATGGATTTGCAGCTCCCCGCTTCCTACAGTGATCACTATAGCCTACTTCATTGTAAGAGTTCAAATTTTTTTGGCTTTGATTTAGTCTCACCTTTTGGGACTGTGAAGGTACACTTTCGGTAGCACTGTTGACATTTGGCATCTGTAAACCTTTGGCATAGTTTCCTATGTATCTCCTTGAAACATGACAAATTATTCCCCAAGTTAAGCTGTAGATAGCATTATCTTTGCCCTGATACTGTCTATCCCATGGGTCTTCTATGATATGAGCTTCCATGGTTTCGGGACCCAAGGCATCATAGATGCTAGACTCTCGTCTATATCTACGATTGTTTTGGTCAAAGTATATGTCCGTTTGGTCACAACATCGAAGCTTGATTTTCGATGGAGGAGAGTTTGGCTCTGAACAGATTTTTGGGTTCACCTGGGTAATATTCTTTAACTCTAGAGAGGATGGGCTATAATAAATTCTTTCCTCTGAAATGAACCATCCTTTCTGATCTATCACTGGATGCACTTCTATGAGCTAGTATGTGGGCCATTCAAACACAGGTTGATCCTTTTTGTACATTTTTCTTTTTTGGTCTACATAGTGTACATATGAATTATGTGTACCATACAAAGCTAACATCATTCTGTCTGATGTGTCCCTTAGACTCGTGAATGATTGCACACTTGTGGCACTGGATGCAGAATCATATGCAAACCTAACAGTCTTTTCAACCTTTGGTGATATCTCGACACCTTTACTAAATTCATGCAAGAATTTGTTGTTCAAAGAATCAATTTTAAGCTTTTCAAGTGTTTGTGCATCTTTATGCTGATTTTGAATTTGCAGTGTCTTGAATTGTGCTTCTAACGGTAATGCAAAATCATCTGATTGCATTAAAAGTGAAGAGTTAAATGCACTTACATCGAGATTCACATTTCCAATTTGCTCTGTACCTTGCTTGGTAGTTGATGTATCCCTGTTGTCAGGATTTCTTGGACAATATTCAGGATATTTTCCACCTTTTCGTCCACAATCTGAGCAATACGCCATGACAGGTGGTATTTCATTTGGTTCTGTCATGTCAAACTCTTGTTGAGAAGTTTTTGCTTCTCTGCTTGCCAAGTTGTCGGTATCTTCTTTCAGAACACATCGCATCAAGTTGTAGATTGTTCCATCTTGACCTTTGTACCATCTTTGGTTTGGTTCTCGACTATAGATCTGACCACTGTAATCCATGTACAATGATCCTGATTGCATATGCAGTAAATGAATGCCTTGTTGGCTTATGCAGGTTTCTAAATAAATACTTGGACTGATCTTTTGCACTTCTATCTGCACTTCATCTTTGAGCTTGCAATACCTGGCTCCACTGAAGTCAGTGAACATCTGGGAGTTTTTTGAATCTGGCTTTACTCTGATCAATAAGATCTTGGCTTCTGTGCTGCTTTTACTGCTCATTAGATATCTATGGCCTTCTTAATCTGTGTACAAGACTTTATCTCCATTATAGCTGTATAGCTGTAAAATCTGGTCGATTGTAGTTGCACTTGTGCTGCCACTGCTATTAGCTTGCTCTGCTCTACTTGAACTCTCGGCTCGATTGGAGTCCATGTTGGCTCAATCCACAAAAACTATGAACTGACAGATTCTGGTATTGATTAGCAGAATTTTGCTGCTTGTACTAGCCTAATCTGCAATCGTATGCGAGTTGTGCTCCTGTTTGTCCAATTGGAAGCTAATTTGCAGCGCAATTACTCGCACTAGCCAATTTCTAGCGTGCAATTTTTTTAAACATTGACTGCCGCTCAACTACTTCAAGTTGGTCGATTTCTCGCTTCTTCCGGCTGATCTGATTCTCTTTTGCACGGTCTGCTCGATTTGCAGCACACTTTTCGGCTTTGCCTTTTCGACTTGTTCGCTTTTGTGCGGTTTGCCCGACGTGTGAATTTTTCCGGTGTTGCGTTTTGCTTTTTCTGGTACTTTCTGTCTTTTTCTAGCACTTCCGACGAGTTTCTTTTTATATTTGTAAAATTTTGAATTTGCTAATTTTTTTGGTATTTTTATGATTTTTTACGCGTTTTTGAAAAAGTTTTGATTTTTAAATTTCTTTTTTGTGAATTTTCTACTTTTTTTGAATTTCTATGGTTTTTACAGTTTTTTGGGATTTTTTCAATCAAATTTGGGATTTTTTATAGATTTGTTTACAATTTTTTTATGTTTTAGGGATTTATCTATGTCAATTTTTGATTTTTTAATGATTTTTGTGTTTTTGTGGATTATGATATTAATTTTTTACTTTTTAATGAATTTTTTTTGTGAGGTATTTTATTTCTTCTGTGAATTTTCTATGTTTTTCTCTTTTTATGTGAAATTTTTATGTTATTTTCTATTTTTTTGGTAGTTTTTATCCCTTCTATTGATTTTTGTTTTCTCTTTTATAAAATTTCTAGGTGATTTTTGATTCTCTTTTTTGATTTTTAATTTTTTAATCCTTTTTATGAGTTTTTTAATGTTTTTTGTGATTTTTTAATACCCCTTTTTTTCATGAGTTTTGTTTTTTTATGATTTTTCTATTTTCTATTTATTTTTCTCTTTTTTCCCTTTTTTATTGAATTTTGAAATTTTAAATTGTTTTTATATTTGTGTTTTTTAATTTTTTATGTTTTTGAAAATTTTATTGTTTTTTTAAATAAAAATAAAAATAAAAAGAATCCTTTTACCTGCCATTTGACGCCGAGTCGCTAACTGTGCGCGGTGTCGTTGACCAGTACCTTCTGCAGCGCGAATGAAGATGCGTGGCCTGCAGCGGTCCAGTGAGAGAGAAGCGGACTTGAGCCTGCGCACGAGAAGGAGGGTGGGTGTGCAGAGGCAGCCGAGCGGGCTCAGCGGGAGCGGGGGACCCGAGCAACTTGGCGAGAGAGGGAAAAAGACAAATAGGCTTACAGCACACACAGAGAGAGAGAGAGAGAGAGAGAGAGAGAGAGAGAGAGAGAGAGAGAGAGAGAGAGAGAGAGAGAGAGAGAGAGAGAGAGAGAGAGAGAGAGACAGAGAGAAAATAAGGGAGTAAGAGAAGAGAGCGAAAAAGGGAGGTCATACTACGAGTTAAGAGGGAGAGTTAGAAACAGGGCTAGCAAAAGGCATTTTTTTCTAATCGAAGAAAATGAGTGCAAACTCGAAATTCTACTGGCTTCTAGGTCGAAATTTGAAGCTTTTGCCGGTAATTACACTAAAACCCATGAAAATTTCTCTATTTTCTTCAAGGCAAGCTTAAAATCTAACCGGAATTTTAGGATATCAGCCGGTTAAAATACACTGGTGCACGCCTGCAGCAGAGAAGCGAGGAGACTCAAGAGGGAGAAGGGAGAGTTAGAGAGAGAATGAGAGAATATTAGAGAGAGATGGGGAGAGAGAGAGTTAGTGAATGTATGTGTGTGTGTGTGTGTGTGATGGGTGGTGTTCACACGGAGTGAAAAAGAAGAAGAAGAAAGTTTTAACGTCGTAGGAAATTATCCCCAGGGACCGTAAAGATCTATTCGACTCGGAGATTTTTTATGCACCGCAAGGTACGGTACCGAAGCCCGAAACTTGTTTCCTTTTATTTATTATTTATTATTTATTTTCAAAATTTTAAAAAATACAAAAAATAGTCCGAAAATTAGCAGAAATTCCAAAAAATCACTCGAAAATCCCAAAAATCTTGAGGAAAATTCTAGAAACCTTAGAAAACCGTCGTCGTTCACAACCAATCATTTCGGACACGCAAAAGCACACCGAAAATAGAAAATTTTACCAAATATGCCAATTTTGACAAAATTGTCCACCCGGTCCCCGAAAATAGTAAAACGCTCAAAACTCAACTAGGGAGGGCACAAATGTGAACAAAATGATGCCGTAATTACGCACACACAAAATAGCTCGTAAAGATCACAAAATCAAAATTTTATGAAATTATTCAAAAATTAATGCAAAAATTAGCAAAAAATTATCTAAAAAATACCCAAAAAACTTCTACAAATTCTCCACACATTGGGGAATAGTGCAACCAAATTAAATTGCACAAATCACATCAATTCAATTGCCAACAATTTTATCAATAAAATCAAGACTAGGCAATTAAACCGGCAAAATTACCGACAAAATTAGGTAAAAAATTGACGCAATGGGAGTGTGTAAATCCCTGTTTTGAGCACAAAAACACAAAAATTAATCATTACACACATCATTTATGCAATCAAGACATTGAACTAACCATGTAAATGACACACTTTTTAGGCACACACACACTAAAAAATTGGGAGTCTTTACCAATCTTTAGGTGTGCACACAAAAGGGTTAAATTTGTCGGATTTGCAATGTGACTTCACAAATCATTAGTTGGAAATAAGCACAACACACATCAATCATCACAATTTAAAAATCATAACGCACACATTGATTTCTAGGTGCTCAAACATAGGCAAAATAGTGCACACACACCTAAAATTAGCATACACACACTCAATTAGAATGCACACACTCTTGATTTTAGTGCACACACACCTAAAATTGAACATCAAAGCATGCAATTAACTCAATTAGGCACTCAATTAGCAATCTATGATGATCACTTAGAAATTGAAATTTGTCAAATTCATGCGCCGCCAATTCTTAAAAATTTCGGCATTACAACGGCGTGAAAATGAATAATCGCAAAATTTTCAATCCTCAACATCAACATTGCATTGCATCAACATAGCATAGCATTACATTGCATCATGGTGGGATTTCTACACAATTCTATACATCTCTAGATTCTAAGGAGGTTGAGAATACCACCTTGATTACCTTTCCGTTGAAGATCAATTGAATGGTCGAATGCTCCAATCCTTCATAGCACATAGTAAATTAGCAAAAAATAGTCAAATTAGCAAGGAGTTAGTGAGAAATTAGAGTGTGTAAACACACAATTGGCAAGATATGGTCACACATTAGGGAATTATGAACACAATGCTTCATGCACACACATTCAAAATCCACAAAAACATAAACACACAAGTGAAATTACTAGTGAAATTAATGAGGGAATGCATTCGTTGATGCCACAATTACACTAGCGCAGGTCATCGTCCCTGGGAGCGGTACCAGATGCTGGGGGTTCCATCGTTGTAATAGCTCCAATGACGAACAAAATTATCAATACGGAGGGATGAGCTACCCGGCTAGGACATGGAAACACTCACACGGTTAGTGAGCTAATCATGGAAACACAAATGGTTAACTCTACGAGGTGAGCTTCTCGGCCTATGGAGTAGCGAAGCCGCAATGAAGGGAAATCTCCATATCCACTTCTCTTCACCTCTAATCAACCCAATCACACACACTACAATTGCAAGACGCACACAACACTAATCCTATCATGCAACACACTAATCGCAAGCACACACACATAGATCTATCGAGCACCACACTCCAATCAAACCTACATGCACACACAAGCAAAAGAGGGAAATCGCGCAAGATTAGGGAGGGATTAAACACTAATTAGTTAAGATCTAGTTAATCTAAGCATCATAGGCAATCATAAGAAGTAAGAGAGAGGCATAGTGAGAGAGAATGAATCATTGATTAGTGTTAATCAAGTCTCATGAACAAGGAGAAGCTCAAGGACTCCATAGCCACACACCTCAAGAGCTCCCAACAAATGACTTGAGAACCCTAATTTCTTTTATACACTGCCTTATATACCTAGGTTAAAAATATGCAATGTCCGGGCGCCCAAGGCCTTTAGGGCTCACCACTTACTGAATCTGCAACCTAGGCACAATAAGTGACCTATTTTTTATAACTTGGAACTCCCATTGAGCCCGTAACACATTAAAATCTTACAATGTTTTGAAATAAATCAGGAATTTTATAATACGTGACCATTTTAGGAAAACGTGAAAAATGTGTAACTCCAATCTTTACTGCTTCTTTGGATTAATCCTCGATGTGCATTCATACATCTTCCATCTTTAGCAGCTTTTGTTAACTGACGTTGACTCAATTAACACACACACACATACTTGCTTACACACACACACACAC
The DNA here is from genome assembly GCF_014529385.1 of Adiantum capillus-veneris. Classification (NCBI taxonomy): domain Eukaryota; kingdom Viridiplantae; phylum Streptophyta; class Polypodiopsida; order Polypodiales; family Pteridaceae; genus Adiantum; species Adiantum capillus-veneris. The sequence goes on from NC_140954.1 coordinate 48,478,389, forward strand.
ACACACACAACCACACACACACACGGAGGAGGCAAGCAAACGTTGGCCGCAAGAGAGTGATAGAGGAGCATTGACGGCGGCGGCGGCAAGAGGTGGCAAAGGAGCGTTGGCGGTAAGGAGACACACAAAATACAAAGATGTAAGTGCACTTATTTTCTTTGTTTGGCATGCAATTTGTTTGAAAATTAACGTCTTATTTTTCTTATTGTCAAGGTAAAGGCTGACGTGAGCCCATGGGTTGTCCCCCATGCTCATGACTTTTTGGATTCTATTGAGGTTTTGGCATGCTAAACTCATGCCGTTTGGCCCCTCTATTAGAGGGGTTTTGAAATGCCTATTTGCATGCAATGGGCAGCCTGTTTAGGGAGCCCATTGCATGCAAATAGACATTCCAAAACCCCTCTAATAGAGGGGCCAGACCCATACCAGAACGGCATGAATTTGGACCCTCTATTAGAGGGGTTTTGGAATCTCTATTTGCATGCTATGGGCTCCCCAACAAACAGGTTTCCCATTGCATGCAAATAGGCATTCCAAGATGCCTCTAATAGAGAGGCCAAACGAATGCGCTTTGGCCCCTGTCGTTTTAGGTATGAATTTGGCCCTCTAATAGAGGGGCCAAACGGCAAGTCTATATGACCCTAGCCCAAAACCCTATGTTTATTTCCCTAATTGGTTGAGGTAAAGGCTCATGTGAGCCATGTGTTGTCCCCATGCTCATGGTTTTTTGGCCCTATTTTGACTCCCCCCTTCAATGTCCAAAACCCCTAGAAAATGGCATGCCATTTGGTCCCTCCATTAGAGAGGTTTTGGCATGCCTATTTGCATTCAATGGGCTACCCATTCGGGGAGCCCATTATGCCAAAACCCCTCTAATAGAGGGGCCAAATCATGCCATTTTCGCATGAGTTTGACCCCTCTTTTAGAGGGGTTTTTGCATGTCTATTGGCATGCAATGGACTCCCCAAAAAGACAACCCATTGAATGCAAATAGGCATGCCAAAACCTCTCTAATAGAGGGGCCGTTGTCGCGTGCAGCTCCGCTTCCATGATGGGAAAAAGAGTAAAGAAATGTAAGCTAAGATTATTTGAAGCCTACACATTTATTGAGCAGTGATCAAGGCTTGTTATGAAGATTTGTTTTCATTTGTTTAGTATAAGTATTTTAGGATTCAAGTTTTTCTAATTCTAGAAGACAAGGGTACTTCAATCTTGTATTTCGGAATACAAGTTTTAGCACTTACCTATTTTAGAACACAAGATTGTAACAATTTTGTATTTTAAAATACAAAATTACAACACAAGTTTATTCTAGAATACAAGTTTGTAATCCATGTATATTCTGGAATACAAGTTTGTAGCACAAGTGTATTCTGGAATACAAGTTTGAAGTATAAATGTATTCTGGAATACATATCAAACAACCAATGGGAACTTCCTCTGCACAAGATTGCCAAAACATAGCTCTCTTTTTATCTACAATCCATCATCCATGTGTAATTCTAACCTCCACACCAATACATTTTTCTGTAAGATACACACAGGAAGATTTTTTGTATGTCTAAAAACTATCTTATACTGTGATGCTCAAAAAAAAATTGTGAGGGCATAAACAACTTCGAAAGAGGGGTAAATCCCCAAGACACTTACTGGAGAATTTCTCGGAAGGATGAATATGTTTGTCCAAGTTCTGGACCCAAAAATTTCCTTTAAAGCGCCCACAGAAAAATGCAAAAATGATTTGCACACAACCATGCAAAGTACACACATGAAGATAAAGAAAACTCACATAGAGCATAAGGAGATGGAGAACATGAAGATGGAAAAGACATAACTAGATACAACCTCTGGAGAGAGCAAAACCTTCTCGTTGTGTTTTGGAATACAAGATTGCAACAAAGTTGTATTTTAGAATACACCTATGCTACGAACTTGTATTTCAAAATACACTTATGTCACATGGTGCGGATTTATTGTTATATGCATAAAGACACAACAAGAAAGCAAGTGTGATTCTTCTATTCTTGGTGTATTTTTCAATGAGTATAGGTTGGATGGTGTAAACTACTCTCTTTGGTCTTCCTTGGTCAAACAAGTACTTGTTGTAAGAAATTTGTAAGATTATGTGGTTGGCTTGGAGATTGGACCATTGAGTGTTTCTCTAGCCACTCCGCAAAGAGATAGTGTGAATACTATTATAGCACCTATTATTGTTGAGACACTAGAGCAAGGGAAATGGAACTCGCATAATACACTTGCTTTTGGTCTGATTTTGTTAACATATAAAAGATCTATTGTGCCATAACTAAAGACATACTTTGAATTTTTTGGTGTAAATACACATAAATTCTTAATTTTCTACTTAAGAAAGCCTTGAAATATGAGGGATTTTATAATCTTCTTTGTTTGTTTTTTTTGCAAATTTTATATCGTTCTTGTTGTTTTTAAGTATATATTTTGGATTTGGCATGCTTGATAGTAAGAATTTATGGTTCTTTTGTCGATGTTTGCAGCTTCTTCTTTGTAAATCCTTCTCCTTCTGGTGATGCTCACGTTTTTTAGAAGCAAAGAAGAGGTCAACAATCTAATCTTGCTAATCAATCTTCACCTTCTCTAATTGGTTTAGGTTGTATAAGTTCACTCACTCCCTCACGTAGTAAAGTTGCTCCCATCAATCCTCACTTTCAAGCACTTAGGATACGTGTGTCAATAGCTAGAGAAGATTCTAGAAGACAAGTGCTTCTAGCCCCTTTTGCTTTTGAAAGTGGTGCTCCTCAATGATATTTGTTAGATTCTCATCAATTTCTAGAACAAGCTCAAGGTATTGACGAGACTTTACTGATGGTGCCTTTACAAAGAGTCGTTGTCACTCCTAGAGGTATGTTTGCTACCTCTCATAAACAAAAAAAGGCATCAACTCATGATGTTCAAATCCTTTGGGAGCATGCACGACAGAAGAAGCCTGAAGGTCATGCTTGGTCAATTCGAGTAGGTGTTCTTGGGCACAATCAAACAATTATTGGACCTCTTATTTCTTTATGACGTTGATGATAAAGGTCCCAAAAATGAGGGAAGCGTTTTCAAAGTGGTATGTTATCTTGTTGATGTCATAAAAAATATCTTGCACCATATCTTATATTGTCTTCTAGAAGGGAAAGAAAAACTTATGAATGACAAAGAGAAGAAAAACACTTTCAAACTTGCTTCATAATTTTAGTTTTTAGTTTTGTTTATGAAGCTTTGTTGCAAAAGTAGATATAATATTGTTAGTTAACTTTTAAAATATTTAGACGTAAAATTTGGGGTTTGTAAATTATTAGCGTGTGTTTTATTTGCATTTTTCATCACAATAGTGAAATCACAAAGTTTATGTTTTATTGATTGGTCAAAAATTGATGTGATTATGGAAATGTAATTTTTTTGAGTTAAACATGTGATTGTAAATTTGTCAATTCTCCATTGTTTTCAAGATCCTTCATTGTTAAATGAAGCGTGACGTAGAAATTTTAAGATTTTTAAGCCATAATTTTTTAAAAAAAAAACTTGCGAGATTAAATGCTCAATTTTTTTGGGCTATTTTTGGGTTTTTTTATGGCAATCAAACCTACACCTCATGCCCTGTTGTAATATATATGACCGAGTGCTCCCCTCTATTAGAGGGGTTTTGGCATGTCTATTTGCATGAAATGGGCTCCCCAAACAGGCAGTCTATTGCATGCAAATAGGAATGCCAAAACTTCTCTAATAGAGGGGCCGGTTTGGCATGAGTTTGGCCCCTCTATTAGAGGGGTTTTTTCATGTCTATTTGCATGCAATCAGCTGCCCATTTAGTATATTTAGGTTGTATTTGATTTATTTTTTCTCTCTTGTTCAGCTATGACATGGCCGGGCAAGACGATGACTTCTTTCGGTCTTTTAGGACAATCGTGGGTTCCTCTTTTGGGGGCTTCGGTCCCTATGACCACTCCCCTCCTTGTCCTCCTCCTCATTTGGTCCCTATGGCTCCCCAGATAGCCTCATTCTTGCGCATGCAAGAAGAGTATGAGCAAGCATTGCAAGGGATCTTCTCTTGATATACGCCACATCAACTGTCCTAGTATGGGATTTCCCCCTCACCTCGTCCATGCCCTTGCAGGCCCCCACTACCTTTCCTTCACCCTTTCCCTCGGCACCCCCCACTACATTTCCTTCACCCTATCCCTCGGTCCCCGCTACTATATTTCCTTTTCCATTTCCCTCATCACCCTCTTCTACGATTTCCTTGCATCAACCCTCCCTGCTTCAACCATCAAGCCATCCTACCCCTTGTGGTCATTGATCTTCTTTAGGGCAGAGTGAGAGACGTAGTTCGCGTGGCTCTGGGGGCCGACAAGAGTCCACTGACAGCCAACAAAGACGAGGATCAAAGGGAGGCTCTTGTTTTGACGCTTGCTTTGGAGGAGGTGGGGGAGGATCGTCCACTGACTTGCCAAATCTAGGGTACAGTTCTGATGTGGATGTTCTAGATGCCGATGATGATGGACTATATTATAGGTGTCATTGAGATGGCACCCCTAACCTTAGCACAAACAATGGAAAGCGCTTCCACAATCGCTTGAAGAGCTTGTTGCACTCAATCTACCATAATTGCTTCATCAGTTGGGAGCAACAAGATCCTCAATTCTTGCAGTATAATGTTGATACAATGCGGCTACAGTTTCCTAATCCCCAAGGCAGTTTTTTACCATGCAGTGGATGGAAGGTTTTATCAAGACCTTCCTTTGTAATAAACGGTCCACCATTGGCAAGGCCGCTAAACAACAACTCAAACACCCCAATCTTCAAAAAAGGGGTGCCAATATGCATGATGCAGAGTGGGAGTTTTCTCTCCAAGAGAGGGACAGTGGAGTTGACCATACTCATCAAAGGCAAGCAAGGGCCGGACGAAAAGCTCATAGTTGGGGTTATGGCAGAAAGGACGTCTGGAAGCACAAAGTGGTAAGTAACATTTTTAATTTTTATTTGAGCCATAATCTTGATATAAACTAATATAAATAATGCTTAATATGCTGACAAACATCATAGGACATCGAGTGTCAAGGGAGGTGGTGAAGTATCGGGAACTCAATGACAAATACAGTACCTACATGTGGATGCTCCATCAAGGCCACATCAATCAAGCACAGTTCGACGCTCTCATCAACACCTTGACCACTACGCAAGTACAAGTCAACCTAACTAGTTTATTATTTTTTGTTTACTTATTTAAATGTCTACTAATTATGTGGTTTGCTTTGTTATTTGTGTAGACTTGAAGAGGTGGCGCTAACGAGGGTGAGGAGGACGAGGGCGGTCAGTGTGATGAGGACAACGATGATGGCCAGGTAACGATGAGGGTTACTAACTTACTAACACAATCCCGTCACATTTTGAACGCCCGGCCAAGAGCCCTTGTACAACATAATCCCATCACATTTTAAATGCCTGACCAAGAGCCCTTGTAAATATTTCACTTTTATTTTGGATGCCCGGCCAAAAGGCTTTGTATACATTATATGAACTCGATAGAAAAAATTTTGTCAATAAATTGCTTTTAAGTTTCTTGTGTTTCAAAAATTTTATGATATTGTTAAATCTTAAATAATATAAACGTGATATTTATGTTAAATAAATATATCCAAGGATCTTTGGATGATGCAAAGTCTTCACATATGGAGACTTGAATCATCCGAGATCCTTGGATAATTTTTTTTAATAAATTTAGTAGAGGATATAAGCGCGGCCATATTTGTGAGTTAAACACGGCAATGCCTGTGGAAATTCTTGAACTAATACATGTGCTGATAACCTCAAACATTGCCGCGAGCTGACAACCGTGCTACCATTTGTGGTGATACACGTGTGTCAACGTTTGTTGATGCGCGGCTATTCCAGAGGCATTCAACCCCCTTTCTTATAGTTTTAGGATCCATCTTCATTCATACAAAAAAGTAAATGAAGGTCAAATATTGGTGAAATATCCTGGGGAGAGAGAGAGAGAGAGAGAGAGAGAGAGAGAGAGAGAGAGAGAGAGAGAGAGAGAGAGATCAAAAGACATATATATGTAAAACACATAGCACAATTATGGAGACCCCCTATCATATCACTATATAAGGCCTCAAAATGTAATATTCAAAGAAGACGCCATTGAAATTCAAGAGCAAATTGGTAGACCGAAGAAAAAAAATATAGGTTTACAAATATTATAAATGAGATGGGTGAACTTATACATATCCACAAAGCTACTGCATAATTAAAATCTTGCAAGGGTGAATAGGTCGTCACACACTACATTCAATTTCATAATAAGGTCAATTGCAACACTTCCTTGTAGACAATGTTAGAAGTGTATGTCCTCTGGTGTCCCCCTTTCCTAACACTTGTGGGGTGACCAACACCAACCACAACCTTGATGGAAAAAGACGATCTCACGCGAGACATTGTCACATACAATTGACCATGGTGGGTGAAACAGGTGTGTGGAGATACAATCCAAGCACTCCCAATGTTTGTCCTTGCACCTTGTTGATCGTCATCCCAAAAGCACATCTTAGGGGAAATCGTCAATGTTTCAACTCAAAAGGGAGGCCTTCTCTAGCTCCCATGAGAAAATCAATCCTTGGGATGAACACTGCATTTCCAGCATGTGACCCTGTAATGATTTCTACTTCAATCACTTTGCTATGGAATTGGTTATAAATCAAGCATGTCCCATTACAAAGACCACTTCTTGGATCTAAATTGTGGAGCAACATAGCTGGAGCATTTTGTTTCAAATGCAGAACATGCGGTGGAAAACCTCCTCCAAGATCTAAACTATTTAAGAACTCAGTTGTGAATAAAATGCGATCACAATCTGATTCACACACTAAGTCTGCACTGACATATTCCTTATAAGTACCAAGAAATTTTTGCAATACCAAATTTTTTATAGCATCCACCTCCTTGTTGCGAGGTGCCAAAATTGCCCTATCCTTGAAAAAGGTTGCATGGCAAGAGAGTGGTTCAAGGTCTCCATATATGCAATCAATAAGTGCTTGCAAACTATTTTGTGGTAGCATCATGCAGGCTGACATTAGGAAAAATTTGAACTCATTTTTGGGCCTTTTAAGAGTGCCACATCATCAAAGTTGTACAAAAGAAAGCAACCTGGTAGACCCCTCTAAATATTGCTTAGAACCCCATGATATGACCTGTCATTGGAAAGTTCTTGAAAAATGGATTCTAAAGAGCCAAGGTCCGAAAAGTTTGGATGAATTCTATGAAAGTTATGCCATTTTTTTTTCAATCAGCCAGGTTTTGTGTGTAGCATGTATGATCAAAAAGGGTTTGAAAGATGTTTCCATTGTCAAAAAAGATAAGTATAAACGCTAATTATGGCTGAAAATCAACCCACCCAATGGTCAAGTCATGTTTGTGGTTGGTTGCTACATTCCTCACTATGAATCCAACTTTTTTGCTCGCTTTTGATATGGATAGAGATCAGCCCTTTGTTGAACACGAGGAAGACATTGCTCATTACAAGGACCAAGGTGAAGTCATTGTCTTTGGAGACATGAATGCTCGCACAAATAGGTTACAACACGGCACACAACAAGTTGATATGCCGCATGTCTCAAGAAGAATGCATGACTCATACATGTATAATCAAAGTTCTAATAATGCAAAAGAACTGGATCACTATGGAAGGTCACTTCTACATATGTGCAACAGTACCGAAATGCTCATTGAAAATGGTGTATCTTTATGGCAATGCACCAATGACTTTACATGTAGAAAGCACAATGGTGATAGTGTGATCGACTATTTGTTGTTTTCAGAAGCCACTCTAGAATGCATACAAAGATTTACACTTGGTGAATGGAATCCGGAATTGGATCATAGGATGCTATGTATTGACCTCAAGGGCTCAGTCTAAATAACGAACTCTGAAGTCCAATTCGCAACCACGCAAGCACAGTACACACGGGCATCTTGGGCTCCAGCGTGGCAACAAAATCTGCCAACTGCAGGCTACATCGCGTCAACCTTTTCAGTTGCAGAGCCGGCGCCTTCGTTGGCTTTTTCTTGTAGTCGCAGCACTGGGGCCAAGGCAGAGGGCATTGGCCAATGGCAAGAGGAGAGAGAGAGTTCCGATTCACCAATCACGACTCACCTAGTCATTGCCTGCACAAATTGTGTGACTCCTCAAATGGGTCCACCTCGCCAGGCTCCTTCGTTGGCTATTTCTGCTGCCAACGCTATGTTATTAATTGTAATAAGTCCTCCAGGTCTCCGACTTGGCTCTATCCATCTCTCTCTCTCTCTTTCTCTCTCAAAATATATGTTATACATTGACACACACACACACACACACATGAAACACATTCACACACATACACACTCAGCCTCTCTCACTTTGGGTGGTTCATGGGATCACCATCACACAAAGAGATGGTGATGGTGATGGTGGTCACAATTCTCTGTCTCTCTCTCTCTCTCTCTCTCTCTCTCTCTCTCTCTCTCTCTCTCTCTCCCTGCCTCTCTGCATCCTTACTATGACTTCGTTCATGTGAATTGCAAGTGTTAATTCCCTCCCTTGCAACATCTCAATTCAAGATGAACCTACAAATTCCTAACCCCGCCATCTTCTATTCTTCATCACTACAATGGTTGCATATATACAATGAGAAATCCAAGTATCTAATAATGCGTGAAGCTCGAATTCCGTGGTCTTGAGTGAATGACTTTGTAGCCGGCGAGGCAAAGTCTGAGAATTTTCCTACGTCTTTCAAGATTAGCAGGCACCATAGGCGAACATCAGAACAACTTAAATGCATCACTATCGACACGTGGATTGAGCGAAAAGTGTAAGTGTATCTCCAACTACATTCAACCTCTAATCACATTGTTATGTTGGGTAATTGCAATGCAATTAGGAATTTTGTGTTCTTCATACCAAGTTTTGGTGTGCATTTGGACCAAAGACATCATCTACATCATCTCTTGCAGAAGAATAGAGGGAGATGGTGCACCATTTGAAGATGGTAATGAAGCATCCCCACAAGGCCCATCAAGCGGAAAAAAGAAGAGGCGTCCACCTCTTAATAAAGGCATGCTTTTACGAGGTTGTCAATGTCACTTCCAAGTTAAGCGATTGGCAAAGGAGCCCGATGTGGGCATCATTTCGTACATCCACCCTTATCACACGAATAGGGATGATGAGGTGTGCCATGGTTCTTCTCATGATGGCAATTCTTCAAAGTTCTCTCCTTGGATATCTATGCACAAGAAAGTTTGGGTTGCGAACATGCTGTTTCGTGGATTCTCACCTCAACAAGTTATGGAAAAGCACATTCAAGCATTTCACACTCAAACGACGAAGGATCCTGTGTACTCCATGGTTAGGGACGATTTTTTGAGCATAAAAGATGTCCTGAATATCGGCCAAAAGCTCTCCATTGATGAATATCAATGGCACGACAATGATGCTGAGAGTGTCAGGAGATGGTGCATGGAGAACAAGGAGAATATTTTTGTATACCAACATCAGGATGAAAAGAACTCCTTGGACTTTGTGTTGGGAATAAAAACTCCATGGCAAAGAGATATGTGTTTCAAACACGGCAATGCAAATCTCCTTGCAATGGATGCAACCTTCGGCACCAATAAATACAAGGTAGAATTTCGTGTCTCTTGCATTATGTGGTTTTCCTCTCTTCAATCGGGTGGTTTTTTTCATTAAGGAAATATATAAAGCATGCCTTACATGTTTATTGCAGTTCAATCTTTACACTATCCTTGTGTTTGATAGCCATCGTAATGGTGTCCCCATTGCATGGGTCCTAACATCATCAGCCACCTTTGAAAGCACTCGAACCTGGTTGAGCTTCTTTAGGAACTCCATGCTTGACTACCACAAGTCTTGGGAGCCTGGAGCATTTATGGTTGATGATGCAGAGCAAGAGATTGCTTCTCTAAGGTATAGACCTTCCAAAACTTTATGGTTTACATCTAATATCTAGGTTGAGGCATGCACTTACAAAAGTCAGTGGGGTTTGTCAAGAAGAGTTGTTTTCCATCAACCAATTCTACTTTGTTTGTGGCATGTCAAGCAATGTTGGCTAAAACATCTTATTAGAAAGGTCAAGGATTGGCCAAAAAGAGCATAGATGTTTAGGGATTTGGGGGCAATCATGAATATGCACGGTGCATGTACAAGGGAGGAGGTCACCAAGGAGGAGGCAAAGTTGATGCTCGAGTCCTTCTACAACAAATATAGCCAAGAAATTGAGTTCATCATGTACCTAAAGACCTATTGGGAGCCGAAGATAGGTGAGACAATGTCATCACAAATATCTCATGTATCCCTATCCTTATGCCAATTTCTCTTACCCTTTTTTTCCCTTGTGGCACAAAAATGTGGGTGCGGGCAACACACAATTTTCCTCATGCTGGACAAGATACGAATGGTGCCATCGAGGCATATGATGGCCAATTAAAGTCTAAGTTCCTTGGTGCCACAAAAAGGCTCGTGGCTTGGCGTGTAGATTGGCTCTTGCACAAGCTCACCACTAGTTGCTTGCCCCACTATTGGTTCATTCAACAATTGAAGGATAATGGATTCAGGCGCAACAATTCCATAGAGGTGGTTGTTGAGAACTCCTACCAGCGGGCACTTCAAATTCCTGATGGGAATGTCACCTTCGTGGATTCCTCCAAGGGGGTGGCTTTGGTGGAAAGTGTTTCATCCCCCGGCCAAGGGTACACTGTATTCAACGCCGATTATGAATGGGCATGTTGCACTTGTAAGTGGGCTAAGCAAGGGAATATATGCAAGCATCAAATTAAGGTCATGCTAATGAGAGGAGATACCCAAGCCTCACTTGTGAAGCAATGCATGGACATGTATGAATCATGGAAAATAGGCAGGCAACCAAGAGGAAGAATGGAGGCCCACACAAAATCATTCTCTAGTGGGAAGTCTCCTCCTACTAGCATGGGTTTACCCATTCAGGAAGTGGAGCATGAACATGTTGATTCTGCGACATCAAAGGTGAGCATTCAACCACTCTGGCAAATCTTTGATGAATTGTTAGTGATAGTGGGAGGAGACAAAGCACTCATTAAGGAAGCATGTGATGGACTAAGACGCACATTGGCCCATGTGAACTTGATGAAGGCACAACATGACATGGCAGCTTTTTCCACTATGGAGGATGGCTCTGGCGATACCCTAAAGAGTGAAAAGCCATTCATTAAAAAAAGATCTTCTAAAAGAAAGAAAGAGAGCGGTGTGCATCCCTTTACCAAGCCCAAGAAACATCAGAGAGTGTCCATGCAAGCTAAATTGGATAAGAAAGCCAGAACCGCAACTCCAGATGTGTTGTAACATTACATTGTATCATTCTTGTGGTAATGCTTAATATATGACTTTTGCTCATGCAAGCTATTTGGGGGGAGAGAGAGAGAGAGAGAGAGAGAGAGAGAGAGAGAGAGAGAGAGAGAGAGAGAGAGAGAGAGAGAGAGAGAGAGAGAGACTTAAGTGTGGGTGTGGGCGACTTTTGCTCATGCAAGCTATGTGATTGTGTGTGTGTGTGTGTGTGTGTGTGTGTGTGTGTGTGTGTGTGTGTGTGTGAGAGAGAGAGAGAGAGAGAGAGAGAGAGAGTCACATAGTCAAATAATAAACCAAAACACCATGAATTAACAAAGGAAACAATTGTCTTTTGCCCATGGCAAATAAAAGGAGTCCCACATAGCTTTAATGCAAAGCAACGTTAAACTCCACATGTATTCAATCTTGTAGATCGTTGGGTAGCAACAAGATCGTTGGGTAGCAACAAGATCATTCTTTGACACTTTTTTACGAGGCCTTTTACCCTTGCTAGGGCCCGCCACGACATGGTCGACAATGATAGGACCTTCGTAAAAAAGATCTTGTAGATCGTTGGGTAGCAACAAGATCATTCTTTGACACTTTTTTACGAGGCCTTTTACCCTTGCTAGGGCCCGCCACGACATGGTCGACAATGATAGGACCTTCGTCCTCAGCATCAATGGAGTTGTCCACCACTTGAGCTACTTGTACAATGTTTTCTTCCAATGCGTTCATGTCGGTCGCTACCTCGTGAAGCACATCTTCAGGAATGTGAGCCCCCCCTTCATGTCTTTGTACATGAGGAGGGGTGACCAAATCAACTGCAACCACCAATCATAATGATTAAAGAAATGTGTAAAGCACAACGTACATACAAGAAGATGCTTGAGTAAGATTCTTCATGTTACCTTCATCGAGTGGTTGTTCTTCTCTCTTCCCTTTCTTGCACTTCATGTAACCGGCTATGAAGACATGGGCTAGCTTGGAGTTGTGTGGAAGGGATGGGTTGAAAGATCGCATATTTGAACATGTTTATGCTTATGTATATTAGACCTGCAATTTCTTAAACGTAGATTGGCATATACATACACATGCATAAATATACACATGCGCATACCCATCCATACATTACGAACATGCATATTTGAATAAACCATTGCATTGCATTAAAAAATGCGTGCACGGGCATAGACATACACATGCATATACATACACATACATCGACCCATGCATACATTACGAACATGCATATTTGAATAAACCTACACAAGCATGTGCAAGGTTGTTCTTGCATGGGTATGCACGATGATTTATGGCATATTTAAACATGTTTATGCTTGTGTATATTAGACCTAAAATTGCTTAAACGTACATGGGCATATACATGCACATGCATAAACATACATGTGCATAGACCCATGCATACATTACGAACGTGCATATGAGACTAAACCTACACATGCATGTACAAGGTTGTTCTTGCATGGGTATGTGCGTTGATTATGCGTATTAAGACATGTTTATGCTTGTGTATATTAGACCTAAAAGTGCTTAAACGTACATGGGCATAAACATACACATGCATAAACCCATGCATACAGTACGAACGTGCATATTTGAATAAACCTACACATGCATGTGCAAGGTTGTTCTTGCATGGGTATGCGCGTTGATTATGCGTATTAAGACATGTTTATGCTTGTGTATATTAGAACTAAAATTGCTTAAACTTACATGGGCATAAACATCCACGTGCATAGACCCATGCATATAGTACGAACGTGCATATTTGAATAAACCTACACATGCATGTGCAAGGTTGTTCTTGCATGGGTATGCGCGTTGATTATGCGTATTAAGACATGTTTATGCTTGTGTATATTAGACCTAAAATTGCTTAAACATACATGGGCATAAACATACACATGCATAAACATCCACGTGCATAGACCCATGCATATAGTACGAACGTGCATATTTGAATAAACCTACACATGCATGTGCAAGGTTGTTCTTGCATGGGTATATGCGTTGATTATGCGTATTAAGACATGTTTATGCTTGTGTATATTAGACCTAAAATTGCTTAAACGTACATGGGCATAAGCATACACATGCATAAACATCCACGTGCATAGACCCATGCATACAATATGAACGTGCATATTTGAATAAATCTACACATGCATGTGCAAGGTTGTCCTTGCATGGGTATGCGCGTTGATTATGCGTATTAAGACAATGTCCATGATTGTGTATATTGGACCTAAAAGTGCTTGAACGTACCGCTAGCTAGGTACAAACACATGCATAAACAAGGTACAAAGTTTATGCATGTGTATGCTTGTGCATATGTATGTTTAAGCACGAGTATGGGTGTACATACGTGGGTGTTGTTGCATATGCACAACCCTAAACCTTTTGCAAAGATGGTGACACAAAGTAAAGCTTAGACCTAATGCATAATCTTAGTGTTGTCTTTACTCAAACATTGTATTTGATTCGCCAAATTCAAATTGTTTCGTCTCACATTGTGCAATCTTGCCGGATGAAGACGTTATGAGATGATTTCATTTCATCCCTTTGCACAACTTTTCCTTTTGGATAGCGTTAACAGATCATTTCTTTCACACACAAGCCACTTAGACCTTTGAAGACATTAACAAATCATTTAATTTCAACTCTCTATCTCTCATACAATTCTGCCTTTTGAAAACGTTAACATATCATTTCATTTCATCACACAAGCCACTTTGACCTTTGAAGACGTTACCAAATCAATTCATTTCAACTCTCAAAAGAAACACACACACACTTTGAAACTTGAAGACGTTAACAAATCATTTCATTTAAACTCACAAAAAACACACACACACACACACATTGTATCTCATTCAACAGTTTGTAATTTTTTGAACTAATTGTTTACATTGTACTCACTCTCTCTCTCTCTCTCTCTCTCTCTCTCTCTCTCACACACACACACACACACACTCACACACACACACACACGGGCAAACACACATTGACACACACACGCACATCATCTTGCACACAAACCATTTCCTCCCTCAATTGATTTACTCTCATACCTCATTGGTCTCCCTTCGAACGTAAAACTTGCCCAACCGACGAGCTCTTGCAATAGCATCATTTGCGTCGATGCGTGACATCGTCGCTCTTCTCATGTTGCAAGAGCCGGGACACACACTTGCCCGTGGTGCCTTGGGTCGGAGTGCGCGGATTGTCGATGGAGTCACACATTATTGCAAGCTAGAGGAACTCGGTGAGGGACGGCTTGAGCTCTCCGGCTTTACGTAGCTCGCCATGACGGTACCGCTGATAAGAGGGAGCTTAGAGAGAGAGAGAGAGAGAGAGAGAGGACTCTCAACGCCGCACAGGAACGTCAACATAGTCTGAGAACGAGAGAGAAAGAGAGAGGGAGGGAGCGAAGGAAGCTGGCTTGAATGCCTTGCCAGGAAAAGGCTTGAATGCCTCGGCTGGAATCTGCGCTGGACCCGCCACCTTTTGCTTTTTCCACAAGTGGCGTTTTTTTGTTGACTGGGCTGCCAAGGGGCTAGCGTGGCTGCCAACTGGACATAGAGTCCGTTTTGGTAAAAGACCCGAGCATGTAGCCTCCAATCATGATGTGAATAATTTGTACCTACATCTAGACTTCAACGAGCACTTATATATGCTGATATGGTGGACCAAATGTTAAGCATGATAGAGCATCCAGAGAGCCCAACATTAGAATGCAAGTGGAAAGTTTTCAAAGAAGTAATTTGCTCTTGTGCGAGGGAATGCTTTTCGGTGAAACACATGTCTTGCAAAAGATCTAAGAAAGGTAGCACCAAGAAGAAATGGTTCGACATGGAATGTAGTCAAGCCCAAAAACACTTGCTAAGGTTGGATGCAAGCAAAGATAAGGAATTTTACTTGGAACATTCACACACATACAAAGCACTTGTTCAAAAAAAGAGGAGAATATGGGAAGTCCAAAAATAACTTCTTTTAGCGCAAGAGAAAGCACATGCATGTGGCAAGTTTTGGCAAAATCTAAAAGGCAAGCGTGTTGAGAGCTTTGGTGACTTGATTCTTGAGGATATGTATACGCACTCCAAGAACCTCTATGAGCAACCAAATGTTGATAAGATGGAGTGTTGTAGCTCCCTTCCATTTATGCCTTCCTTCTTTACCATTGAGGATGTATGTTGCACGCTTGAGAAACTTGCTACCCGCAAGGCAGGGGACCTTCACGGTGTCAAGGCTGAAATGATTAAATGGACAAGCAAGAAAACACGATATTGGATATGCGATATGTTTAACCTTGCACTTCAACATGGCATGCCTCATGATTGGAGTGAAAATTGGATCAAACCTTTGCACAAAGGAGGAGATGTAAACAATGTGAGCAACTATTGCACTATAATGGTTGGTTCTTTGATGGCAAAGTTATTTGGATGTATCATGGACATGGAGATAAGTGAATGGGCTGAAAAGAACGACAAACGTGTGCTAGGCCAAGCAGTTTTTTGAAAGCATCATAACACTATTGATTACCTTGTCACTCTTCGAGTTCTTATGGAAGCGTCTCGATTGAAAGGAAAAAAGTTGTATTGTAGCTTTGTGGATTTCAAGAAAGCTTTTGACATAGTACCACGAAGAAATCTTTGGAGACGTATGCAAAGCCTTCAAGTGCCGAGAGAATTTATGCATGCAGTCTTTTGCATCTACCAAAAAGTGATATGTCAACTACTACGTATGGGAGATGGAATTTCAGAATTTTATGCAAGTACCATTGGTGTCAAACAAGGATGCCCACTTTCCCCAACCCTCTTTGGGCTACTCATCGATGAATTGGAATGCATGGTTCTTGATTTTGTGCAACAACAAGGCATAGAAGAGGTTAAGATCGAAAATGCGGTGATCATGCTTTTGCTTTATGCCGATCATGTAGTGCTCTTGGCACATACCTTAGAAGATGCACAAAAGCTTATGAGTGTTTTGGAACACTTTTGCCTACATAGCGGGCTGATCGCGAATGGATCCAAAACCAAAGTTATTCTTGTAAAGACCCTCAATGATGAAAATCCATGCATTGTATACAACAATGAGGAACTTGAAGTGGTAGATAGCTTCAAGTACCTTGGCCTTGAGGTTCCATCCAATCATAGATAGAAGGATTGCGCAATGCGTTGCTTGGAAGCCGAAAAGAGGGCTTATTATGCATTTGAGAACATGTGCAATGCTGGAGAGATCAAGTGTTGAGCTCTCAAAAAGTATCTCTTTGACACATTGGTGACACCGGTGCTTCTTTATGGAGTGGAGGTGTGGGGTGGTAGCATCAAGAAGTCTACTTGGAAAGAGTTTGACAATGTCCAAAAGCGTTTTCTCACCAACTTTCTTCAAGTCAAGACACAAACACCCTACATGCTCTTACTTCTTGAGTGTGGATCTCTTCCCATTGAGATCTGGGCATGCAAAGGGTTGTGGAGTACATGCTTAAGACACAACATAGCCCTTTGTATCGACTTCCTAAAATCCCATATGAAGCAAGTCAAAAGGTCCAAAAGACATGCAAGAGCAAAATACTAAGTTTGGGGTGGATGCTTGACATCAAGAAATGGTTTGGAAGATGGGATGCATGTCACTTGGTCAAGGATGCGTCGATCGACTCCCAAGTTAATGAGGCCTTCTTACAACACCAATGTATCACGGCTTGGGAGAAATCCGAAGGTTCCCGCTTTAGCCATTACACCACACACATTGCCCCAAACTACAAATCTCTCTTCTTCTCTGAGGGTGGTAAACAAACCTTGAGCCCATCCCATTGAGTGCGATCCGCACCATTGCCTCCATTCGTCTTAGCTCCCATTCTGTACGCTACAAGATAGGACGTTGGGGCACTGGCGAAGGGTCTCATCGACTTTGCACCTTATGCCCTCGTCAAGTGCGAGAAAGTGAGTACCACACACTACTTGAGTGCTCAGCTTTTGACCACATTAGGTCCTCTTTTCCCCATATATTCAGTTATGATCTCTCCCTACATACCTTCCTCTCCCAACCACGATGTGGACTCTCTATTGTGACACTCGTTTCAGCCATTTTTGAGCATCAAGAGTCACTTATGACCTCCACTCACACCATGTGACATGTTCATTTCGTACCATAGGTCATATTTGACCTCCAAGGACGATAATAGAACTATTTATCTATCTTTCTCTCCGGTTTGGTCTCATATGTCATTTTGACCTTTTGAAGACGCTAATATATCATTTTGTTTCGTTTCATCTCTCTCTCTCTCTCTCTCTCTCTCTCTCTCTCTCTCTCTCTCTTTCTCTATGTATTTTCCTATTTCACCACCTCTCCCTTCCTATATTTTCTCTCTCTAAATATTTTTCCTCCTCCTCCTCCTCCTCCTCCTCTCTCTCTCTCTCTCTCCCTCTCAATCTCTCTCTATCCCTATCAATCTCGGATCCCCTACTTCTCTCTCTATCCCTCTTTCTCTTCATCTCTCTCTCTCTCTCTCTCTCTCTCTCTCTCTCTCTCTCTCTCTCTCTCTCTCTCTCTCTCTCTCTCTCTCTCTCTCTCTCTCTCTCCCTATCCCTTTTTTTCTCTCTACCTCTCTCTTTTTTTCTTTTCCTCTCTCTCCCTCTCTCTCTCTCTCTCTCTCTCTCTCTCTCTCTCTCTCTCTCTCTCTCTCTCTTGTCTCCCCTCGTATATCTTCCCTCTCTAAATATTTCCCTCCTCCTCTCTCCCCTACTTTTCTTTCTATCCCTCTTTCTCTTCATCTCTCTCTCTCTCTCTCTCTCTCTCTCTCTCTCTCTCTCTCTCTCTCTCTCTCTCTCTCTCTCTCTCCCCCTCTTTTTCTCTCTACCTATATCGGGATTTCTTTTCCTCTCTCTCTCTCCCCCTCTCGTCTCGTCTTCTATATCTTCTCTCTCTATATATTTCCCTCCTCCTCTCTCCCTATCCCTATCAATCTCCGATCCCCTACTTCTCTCTCCGGTTTGGTCTCATAGGTCATTTTGACCTTTTAAAGACGTTAATATTGTTACCATATACATGTGGTAGTGATATGTGTGAACACACTAGGAGCGTCGGGGCATTTTTTCCCTCTTTAGGAGGTTTCCCTCCCCAGCATTGTATATACGCCGATCACTCTAGGGCTTTCTATCTTTCCATTGCACACTAAGTAACACACTCTCTATTGTGTGCCTTAAGCTTCCTTCGTCTTTTCCAACCTGTGTGCGTTTCTCTAAAACACTAATTCCAACAATTGGTATCAGAGCAGGTTGCATCCTCTCGGGCTTAGTCACTAGGTGCTCTAGCACATGCCTGCTCACTTTCTTTGATTTCACTGAGCTTTGGTGAGCGTTCGTAGGTCGATGAATATTTTGGGAGAGCCATTTTGGTCTCCGTTTCCACTGCAGGCAGTACTGCACAGGCTATTTTGTCATTTTGTGCAGAGTTTTTGTTAGTGTCGTTTTTTGCATAACAGCTGCCTTACAGTCTTCTACGGTTTGTGCTATATAGCACGTGTTGTTCCCGATCCAATTCTCCTATTTTTGAGCAGTTTTCACATCAGGTGCAGCATTTACCATGGCTGACAACAACACATATGTCTTCAAAATGTTTGATGCTGAGGACAAGTTGGATGGGGACAATTACCCTATGTGGGCTTATATGATGCAACACGTTCTTGTGTCAAAGGGCGTCTGGAATATTGTGCAGAGCATTGTTGTACGTCCTGATTCTGAGGATGTAGATGATGTTGAGGATGTTGCAGGTCTTGTTGCAAGGATTGCTGCTATTAGAGTTGTTTTTCCTATGGCAAAACAAGCTCGTTGAGATGTAAAAGATGCGCAGGATCATGCATTGATTGCATTATCTGTGAAGCATATGATTGTTCCTCACATCCATTCAACAAAATCTGCAAAACAGGCTTGGGATATTTTCGCTGGTCTTTATGCAAGCCGCAATGAGGCTAAAATTGCTTTGCTACGTAAAGAGCTCGAGTCGAAGATTATGCATGAGGAAGATGATATGGACACTTTCCTTGCTAGTGTCAAGGATATCAATGAGCAACTTATTTCTACAGGTGAAGTCATTTCAGACAATTCCCTTGTGTAGACTGTTCTTGATGTCTTACCAGATTCTTACCAGACTTTTGCTAGTGCTTGGAGACTTATGACCCAAGGAAATCCAGAAGTTGTCAAGTTTAATGCATTATGCACATTGCTGTTGCAAGAGTCATTTTCCAAAAAAACCAGGACTAGACAGCGTGTAGTTGAATAGGCTTTTATTGCTTCTCAAAGAAAGGGTGGTAACAGCAACGCATCCACTTCTTATCATTCTGCTACGAGTGGCAAAACTTCTGTTCCCAATGCTTCTGCTAGCAGCACTTCGTCTGGCAATTCTGGTGATAAGGGAAAAAAGAAGATGCGTTGCCATTATTGTAAACCTAATGATCACTTGATCAAGCAGTGTCCTAAGTTGAAGGCCAAAGAGGCTAATAAGAAAGAGGGTGGTTCCACTGCAAATGCTGGTTCCACTACAAATGCAGCCATTGTTGAGTTTTCTATGAAAGGAGACTGTGATGCTGATGTCAATGCAAAATGGGATTTTAGCACAGAGTGCACTTACAGTCCTGCTGTCCATGATGCATGCTTGTCAGTTTCTGCAGATTCACATGTGTGGTATTTTGACAGTGGTGCTATAAAGCACATTACCTCACATCGTGAATTGTTTACCTCTCTCGAGTCTGCCCCTCATGGAAATTCTTTCACTTGTGCCAACAATGCCTCTTATCCAGTTTAGGGAGTTGGAAAGATTGTGCTTACTACTGCTAATGGCAGTTCTTTCACACTTGTTGATGCACTTTATGTACCTAGGATCAAGAAGAATATTTTGTCTGTATCTGCACTTGCTAGACTTGGACTTGTAGTCAAATTTGTGGATGATAGATGTACAATTCATGATCTCAATTTTGGTGATGAAATTGTTGTATCTGACCTTTTGTGTTGTGGGTTGTATAAGCTCACTTTGTATGACAAGTGTGGACAAAATTTTGCAAATGTTGTTGTAGATTCAAGGGTTATTTCAGATGCAAAACTTTGGCATGTACGTTTTGGTCATCTGAATTTTACCAGTTTGCTGCATTTGCAAAAATCTGATATGGTTGCTTCTTTGCCGCCTCTTGAAGCACCTATCAAACATGTTTGTGAAGGTTGTATTTTGGGTAAGATGCAGCGTTCTAAGTTTCCAAAGGATGGTTTAGTTCGGGCCATGTGCAGGTTATAGCTTGTGCATAGTGATGTTTGTGGGCCCATGCAAACTCCATCCTTGGGCAATTACCTTTACTTTGTGACTTTCATTGATGATTACTCCAGGCATGCATGGGTATTTCAGCTTAAAACGGAGTCCCAAGTTTTTATGTGCTTCAAACAATTTCTGGCTATGGCTGAAAATGTCTCAAAATGTACTATGGGCACCCTCCATTCCGATTGGGGGGGGGAGTATATGTCTCATGAATTCAATGCATTTCTGGCTAGTCATGGGATAAAACACCAATGTAGAGTGCCTTATACACCTCAGAAAAATGGTGTTGCTGAGAGGAAAACCAGGTCATTTACAGAAATGGCACGATGTATGGTCAAAAGTCAAGCTTTTCCGCATTCTTTTTGGCTTGAGGCCATCATGTGTGCCACTTATGTATTAAATACGCTTCCTACAAAAGCTTTGCAGTCTATTACTCCACATGAAGCATGACATTTTCGCCTTTTATTGAGCACATGCGTGTTTTTGGTTGTTTGGCATATGCTTTGGTGCCACAAACACAACGCAGAAAATTGGATGATAAGGCTGTCAAATGTATTTTTGTTGGCTATAGTGTTGAAAGAAAAGATTGTATCATCCACAAACAAAACGTATTCTGGTTTCACGACATGTAATGTTTGTGGAAGATTCTGTTCAGCCCTTGCTGTCATGTACTAGAGAAGGTAATGCAAGATCCCAGGACATTTATGACACTTTTTTGCCTCTTTTAAGTGGTGGAAATACGAATGTAAGTTCCAATGAGTCAAATGTACAACCTATGGGGTTTCTAAAAATGTTACAGATCAGCCTTTTAGTAATGCAGATATACATGATGTACTTGATGAGGAAAGGGCTGAAAATGAGCAGGCTAGAGGTATGCCAAAATGGCTGGTGCACACTTTGCGTGATAGTAAATTGGATGCACCTTTGTCTAGTCGTACTCATTCAGGCTCTCGCCATGCATCTTATGTATCATATTGTTATGCTTTGGCTGTGTCTAGCTTACATGATGTTGAGGAGCCTCTATCTTTTGATGAAGCACAGAATTCAAAAAATTGGATGGCTGCCATGCAATCAGAATATGATGCACTTATTGTCAGGACAAGGGTAAGACCTAAGTACTAGGGTGGTCATGGACTTCGGCCAGGGGCCGGGCTAGATTGTGTGGACAAGGGATCCATCTAGGGCAAGGGGCTAGGAGCCCGCGTATATTATGGGGGCTTGGGAGGAGGATCCTAGGTCTAGCTTTCCCTAGTTCTTACATTGATATCAAGAGCCTCAGGTTTTTTCAGGGCAGGGCGTGGTCCTTATCTGCACCTTTTTTGCATGTTCATGCAATCAAGAGAAAATACAAACCCCAGGCTTGGCTGTGCTGGCATGGCCGCTTAGCAGGCACCATCAAACCCTCTTGCACCCGAGGGATCCGCCCCTATTGAGGGGAGTGAGAAGAGGCAAGGAAGGCAAAAACGAGCGTGTTTGGGCTCGGTAGGTGCGCACGGGGGTGCTGAGAAAAAAACGTCACAGAGACCGACGCAGTGGAGCAGCAGAGCATTTGACCTCTCTCTCTCCCTCTTGCTCGTCATCACTGCCTCTTCCGCCATAGACAGTCTTGGTTTTTTTTTGGCCTTCCCACATTGGGCCACCCACAGCCTTAGGGCATACCAAAATTAACCACAAGGGCAAGTGCACACAGGCTTTTTGACTACATCCTTTACAGCTTGGGCTTGGGAGGTTTTGTCAAGGTATCGCAAGCCGCCTCTTGGAAATCCTTTAGCACATCATCAACAAGCAGATTTTCTGCAGTGGCCAGGTTTTGGTGCCCTTTCGAAATCTTCAAGCATTACTACTTGGAAAGGGTACGGCGGACAGCTTGTCGGAGTCCATTACGACGGACATCTTGTCGAAGTCCATGCCGGTTGTAACGGCCGGTTAACTGGACAACCACAGATCCAAGAACGTCTTGGGATTTGGGTTCAATTCTTTCCCACTTCACGCACGACTTGATTTGACGGAAATTTTATATCTTTTATTACGGATCTACTTAGCGTGGTGCATACTACGGCTACAAGCCTTTTTGCAATCCGAGGTATTGATTTCTTTTTTTGTTCGCACAACACGTTTTTGCCATGAATGAGGAAGTTGATGATCAACACATATTTGATTTTGAATACCTGGAATCGACTCCACCTGTGGATGTCGTGGGGCCAGATACTCTCACGGAGGGTACCATCGTGGCAACAGGGATGGATGATGCAAACCCAGGCGATTTTATCTCTATCTCCTTATTTATCAACCCCTCCTCCTCAAAGCGTGTTTGATATTCTAGAGGATTATATACTTGCCGAATGCTAGGGAGTTTGTCACTTGATAGGACTGGCAGACTTTTGATGCCTGATTTCGCAAGTTAGCTGTTTGGTCCAAATATTGGCTATGCATGTGGAAAATCTCACACAATTAATTTACAAATGCTACCAGAATCAGCTTCGCACTTGTCAGCAACCCAAAGGGTTGTCAATCCACCAGTTATGACCAAAGAGGTCCAACATGTCCAAAATAATTCGGTTGTAGGAACAAATCTAGTCACGACCAACATGGTCAGGAAGCAACTATCACAATCTGACTTTCAACGTGGAAAAAGTAAAAAATTATGCTTTATTTGCTTAGGACCGGAACGCATCAAAAAAAGAAATGTCCACATGTCCGACAACGTGAGCATGATGCATTAGTTGGCAATTCGACATAATCTCTAGTTTTGGTGCAAGGCACAATAGTTATAAAAATAAACTCCAGTTTTGGTGCAGGGCACAATAGTTATATGTCTTCATACGTGCATGTGGCTTTTCAGAGTATAGTCCATTTTTTGGCATTGGGTAGTGTTATGCACCAATTTCTTTTAAAAAATAATCATTTTTGGTACGACCCCGGGGGATTCACTAATAGTTTTAGGAAGACGTCACCTGCGTGCACCAAAACTATCATTTTATCCCCTATATATGGTACCCTCCTTTGTAGAATCTACCTTTTTGGCCTCATAACCCTCCCCCTATTGTACACTCACGTGACACCATACGGTAATCCTTAGTGAAGACCCCGGGGGTACAACCAGTTCATCATCTTGGTGTATACGATCCGTTGACAACATTATAAGATGCATACAATATCTGTGCAATAGGATATACATGTCACAATATGATTTGTTGTGAACCGCCAAATGCTTAACCAATTTCACGTGCAACACGGTTTCTAAATCGGTTACCATTGACTTGGAGTCAAGAGTGGTGGAAACCAAGTTTACCAGTCCAATCGATGCAAGGCACTTCTCGTGTTAATGTTTACGTTTACAATTGTCACGGTAGCCACGGGCTTCCACCTTGGTATCCAAGGCATGCTACCCAGATGGTACCAAGTACGTTCTCACACAGTCGCTCTGTCAAGGACAATATTAGTTATGAATCATTTTGGATTGTTTAGGTTGCTATCCAAACACAACACTAAAAAGAACCTAAAACTTGGACTTAATTCAAAGACAAGTGCTAACATTAAGTCACATTGGTGTCGTCACCACCACATACACGGTAGGTGAGTCAGTCTGTGACTTGTTGTTCTATTCTTTCTCTCATTAAGAGTCATAGCAGAAAGTTGTTGCATGCTTATACGATAAACTGCAAGTTAGGCATCAGATGCATAGGAGCATGGAAATCAACTATACATGTCATAGTCGTTTACGAACAATTCCTCACCCCAACATGCTCTTCTTTTTTCTTATTCCTCTCAAAGAATAATGAACAATTTTTAAAGAAAATTTTGCTCCATGTTTTGCTCACGAGTCAGCTTGCGCCAAAGTGATCTCACTCTCAGCTAGTAAGTGGTCAAGATGCTACTCCAATTTGTCTTCATCGGTTTCTTGATTGAACACCCATTTGTTATTTGCATAAGGCCTATCCCCCACACAGGATAAGAGCCATTGTCAGACCTAGGGTAAGACCCAAGGCTGGTATTTCTTGGGTGATTGTTCTCCAGCTTGAATAGATCTATCCCTTGGAGTTCCCATTGATGTTACTCGCCAAGCAAGAGTCTTGCCATTACAAAACTTTTTGGTATTTCGTAGGCAATACATGTTTTGATGCGACGATGACCTTGAGTTTTGACTCAATTACACTCGCATAGGCAGATCTATAACACGGCGTATAGATGCAGCAATCAGTTGAGACAGCATGGTCATCCGTATGAGCTAGGTATTTCACTTGTGTGGATCTCCTGCTCTCTCTATATCACTACTACTATCTATAGCAACACAAGTTTTGGGGTAAGACCCGGCAACACAGTTTTGGGGTCAGACCCGGGTGATGATTGCTAAATCACCCCCTAGTCATGGAGGATCACAGTTTGATCTATTCTTGTTATACTTTCAAGGAAAGAATCCCGCAATATAGCATGCGGTAGCGGATGAATTCATAGTTTCCTCCACCGACAAGTACAATTTGTGCTAAACCGAACTCCTTGTTCATCCCTAATGAAGGTTACTGGCTAAACCGAACTCCTTGAGTTCCTAGACCATGTTGTATCCCATGTGAGAACATGTGCCAAATCGATTTATGTTGGCAAGTAACCTTCATTAGGGATGAACATGTAGTTCTTTGTATTCCAAATTATTCAGAAGTCTGACAAGAGGACACTCCCTATTCTATCCCTCAGTAGCTATGAACTTTTCAAGATACTCACGCGAGTAGGAAATCTGGCTCACAACTGCATGGAAAGTTACGCCAAGGTTTCTTGCATTATTCCAGTACCTTCAGAAGATCTGAAATCTCGTTATGCCTTTGGATAACTCTTAGTTGTGGTTACTCCTTTCAAGTACTCAACAAGTAAGTTACAAGTTGAGTTGCCAATTCGATACAAGTGGTTGCAAAAGGACAACAATGTTGAAAATCAAGATATGGCTCTTGGTTTCATTGAACCTCCTCACTGCACCAATTATCGAACATACAGACAACTAGCCCACGTACGGGACGTCAATAAGGAAAACATCCGTATTCTTAAGAAGATATTACTACTTGTGTTTTCGAGGACGAAAGCTCTTCCTTAAGGGGGGAGTAATGTCAGGACAAGGGTAAGACCTAAGGACTAGGGTGGTCATGGACTTCGGCCAGGGGCCGGGGTAGACAGTGTGGACAGGGGATTCGTCTAGGGCAAGGGGTTAGGAGCCCGCCTATATTATGGGTGTTTGGGAGGAGGATACTAGGTCTAGCTTTCCCTAGTTCTTACACTTATAGAAAATGACACATGGACTTTATGTGATTTGCCTCCTGGCAAAAAGGCCATTGTGGCTCTAGACAGTGTGGACAGGGGATCCATCTAGGGCAAGGGGCTAAGATCCCGCGTATATTATGGGGGGTTGGGAGGAGGATCCTAGGTCTAGCTTTCCCTAGTTCTTACACTTATAGAAAATGACACATGGACTTTATGTGATTTGCCTCCTGGGCATAAGGCCATTGGTACGAAGTGGCTTTACAAGTTGAAACGCAAGCCGGATGGTGAGATCGATCGCCATAAGGATCCAATTGTGGTTATGCACAGCAAAAGGCATAGATTATGAAGAGACTTTTGCTCCCATTTGCGCATATTTGAGGAAGTTTATGTAACGCAGCCTCGCGGTTTTGTCATAAAAGGACAAGAGGACAAAGTGTGCATATGTAAGAAGGCTTTGTATGGGTTGAAGCAATCTCCTCGTGCTTGGTATGAGAAAGCTGACACTAATTTGGTCAAACGAGGCATTCGTAACAGTCCAACAGAAAGCACATTGTATGTAAAGCGTGAGGGTGATGTACTTCTCATTGTGGTTCTTTATGTCGATGATTTACTGATCACTGGACCAAATGAGAGACATATTGCTGAATTTAAGGCTGATATGAATGCTACTTTCAAGATGAAAGATTTGGGGCTATTGCATCATTACTTGGATATACAGTTTAAGCAGTGTGATGGTGGTATTGCCTTGTGTTAGAAAAGTTACATAGAGACATTGCTATGTAAGTTTGGACTTGAGGATTGCAAACCTATTGCCACTCCCATGGAAACAGGTTTGAAGTTGAGTCTACATTATGCTGGCGATCCTTCTGATATCACTCTTTATCAAACTACTGTTGGCTGCCTCATTTATGTATGCAACATGAGGCCGGATATTCAGTTTGCAGTCTCACAGGTGAGCAGATTTATGCATAGCCTAGGGTCTAAGCATTGGCAGGCTGTCAAGAGGATTTTACGCTACCTTAGTGGCACTTTAAATCTTGGCT
The DNA here is from genome assembly GCF_014529385.1 of Adiantum capillus-veneris. NCBI lineage: Eukaryota > Viridiplantae > Streptophyta > Polypodiopsida > Polypodiales > Pteridaceae > Adiantum > Adiantum capillus-veneris. Next base: position 48,505,377 of record NC_140954.1, read on the forward strand.
TGTTTTATCCCAAGGGGGGATCATTGCCGCCAGACTTACATGCTTTTTTGGACTCAGATTGGGCTGGTTGTTTTGACACGCGAGTGACCACAAGTGGTTTTTGTTTCATGCTTGGCAGTTCATGTATATCATGGTTGAGCAAGAAGAAACCTCCTGTGGCCACTTCGAGTTGTGAGGCTGAGTACAGGGCAGTCTTCACAGCTACGATTGAGTGTGTATGGCTCAGATGCCTTATGGCTGATTTGGGTGTTGGACAGGACACTGCCAACACTATCTACAGTGACGCATTGGCAGTTGCGAGGAACCCAGTTTTTCATGCTCGCACAAAGCACATTGAGGTGCATTATTATTATGTCAAGGAGAGGCTCTCAGTAGGAGAGATCAACTTGGCTTATGTGCCAACACACGACAACCTTGCAGATATTTTCACAAAGGCATTGTCTCGTGTGAAGCTTGAAACTTTTCACAAAGCTTTAGGCTTACTCCCCTTTGTGGACTGATCATGTTCTCAGGGCATGGCACTTCCCTTTACTCATGTGCCAGCTCTCGTTCACTGCATCACTCCAGGGGGGATTTGTTACCATATACATGTGGTAGTGATGTGTGTGACACACTAGAACCGCCAGCATCTTTTCCCTCTTTAGGAGGTTTCCCCTGAGCATTGTATATACGCCCATCACTCCAGGGCTATCTATCTTTCCATTGCACACTAAGTAGCACACTCTCTATTGTCTGCCTTGAGCTTCCTTCGTCTTCTCCAAGCTGTGTTCGTTTCTCTGCAACCCTAATTCCAACAAATATATCATTTTATTTCATTTTATCATCTCTCTCTCTCTCTCTCTCTCTCTAGCTCACTCTTTCTCTATGTATTTCCCTATTTCACCACCTTTCCCTTTCTATATCTTCTCTCTGTAAATATTTTTTCTCCTCCTCTCTCTATATCCCTATCAATCTCCAATCCCCTACTTCCCTCTCTCTCTCTATCCCTCTTTCTTTCCATTTATCTCTCTATCCCTATCCCTCTTTTTCTCTCTATTCTATCACTCAATTGCTTTTCCTCTCTCTCTACTCTTCTCTCTCTCTCTCTCTCTCTCTCCTCTCTCTCTCTCTCTCTCTCTCTCTCTCTCTCTCTCTCTCTCTCTCTCTCTCTCTCTCTCTCTCTCTCTCTCTCTCTCTCTCTCTCTCTCTCTCTCTCTCTCTACTCTCTCTCTCTCTCTCTATATATATATATATATATATATATATATATATAATATATATAATATATATATATTATTATATATCACTTTCTCTCGATAACTCTTTCTCCACCTCTCCCCTTGCATATCTTCTCTCTCTAAATATTTCTTGCCTCCTCTCTCTCTATCCCTATCAATCTCCAATCCCCTACTTCCCTCTCCAGTATGGTCGCATGGGTCATTTTGACCTTTTGAAGACGTTAATATATCATTTAATTTCTCTCTCTCTAAATATTTTCCTCCTCCTCTCTCTCTATCCCTATTAATCTCTTCTCCGACTACTTCTCTCTCTATCCCTCTTTCTCTCCATTTCTCTCTCTATCCCTATCCCCCTCTCTCTCTCTCTCTCTCTCTCTCTCATACCCCAAACAGTTCCATATATTTTATCATACTTTATTTTATGCACCGAGACATGGTATCAGATTCATTAGTTTGTAACGGTTTGGTTCCACAGGCCATTTTGACATTTTGAAGACGTTAATATATCATTTCATTTCATTACATCTCTCTCTCTCTCTCTCTCTCTCTCTCTCTCTCTCTCTCTCTATATATATATATATATATTATATATAATATATATATATATTATATATAGATATATATATATATATATATATATATATATATATCCCTATCAATCTCTGTGCCGGTTACTATCCCTATCCCTCTTTTTCTCTCTACCTATCTCTCGATTTCTTTTTCCTCTCTCTCTCTCTCTCTCTCTCTCTCTCTCTCTCTCTCTCATACCCCAAACAATTCCATCTATTTTATCTTACTTTATTTTATGCACCCAGACATGGTATCAGATTTATTAGTTTGTAACGGTTTGTCCCACATGTCATTTTGACATTTTGAAGACGTTAATATATCATTTCATTTCATTACATCTCTCTCTCTCTCTCTCTCTCTCTCTCTCTCTCTCTCTCTCTCTCTCTCTCTCTCTCTCTCTCTCTCTCTCTCTCTCTCTCACACACACACACACACACACACACACACACACACAACCTAGCAGCCGACACACACACAACCTAGCTACGGCTGAGGAGGCTGTCGAAGCGTCGCAGGAGTCGGAGCTGCCATAATAGTAAACCGGGGATCTCTGTCGGAGGCTATTGTCTAGGCATGCCAGAGCAGTCTCGCTAAATGGTCCGGCTTGACTGCTTTCTTCACTGGACTGAAGTGAGATTGCTTGCAATGACTGAAGTGAGATTGCTTGCAATGACGGTCCAAATGCCATCGTGCCCACTCTAAGTCTTCGGGAGATCAAAGATGAAATTGACCTTCTGGCATACTAAACATCTACGAACAAAGTCGTCCACATCCTTCTTGAGTCTCGACCAAAAGAAATAACGCTTCATGCCTTGCGAGGTGGTATCAATGGTGCGGTGACCCATAAAAGGTGAAAAATGGCACTCATTCAAAACCTTTTCCCTCAAAGGCTGTGTAACACACAACGTTGTTTTCTTCATCAAGTAGCCATCCTATATGGAATACCCTGGCACTATCTCTCCATTTTGTATTCGAGTAAAAACATCGAAAAAATCTGGATCGGTGGCGTACTGGTGGAGAAGATATTTGAACTGCTTCTAAGAGCAATTAAGCAACACAGAGTGCTTTTTTTATATTATTCGCTTGGTATCTTTTCATGCGGAGTTTTTTTCTATAGAGCTTTTCATGGCAGCAATGTTTTTAAAATTTAAATGCCACGTGGTGGCTTCTATGTTTAGATACCTTTGGCTCACCAAGTAAATAGCAAGAGCTGTTCAGAGAACACATCGAGAAAAGTGTCGATCGGTGCAAATCGAGCCACGTGGCCTTTCCTGAATTCGGCCTCCGTAATAGAGTAAATAAATGTAAAAATTACAATTGAATTGAAATTTGAGAGGTGCTGCTTGAACCTGAGTCTTTACCTGCCACTTGCGAGAATTTTTTCCTAATTTCCTTCCTTCCGTTTCTGACACATTGACCCCCCCCCCCCCCCCCCCCCCCCCCCCTTCGTCACTAATTCACTATGAAAATCTCCAAGTGTTTACCGCGATGTTTTACTGCGTTTTGTAGAGAGAAGGTGCAAATTCAATGAGAGAAAGAAGAGAGAGGAGGACGGGGTTTTTTTTGTGTTTAAAGTATTACGACGACTGTATCCACTGTTATTACCGCGTTCATTACTGTCGTTATATCCGCTGCCCAAATTTACCGCCTAAACTTTCAAATTCTGGATTAACTCCCCCCTCCCTCAAATTTTGGTGTTTCCTTCCTCTCAATAAAAATTAAAGAGTATTGTATATAATTTTGAAATATAAAAAAGAAGAGAAAGAAAGAGAGAGAGAGAAAGAGAAAGAGGGGGGAGAAGAAGGCGGGGGATATAAGGCCCGATCCAGACGCTACAAAGGAAATGCTTCTCACAGGGGCGTCTAAGTTGCGTGGCAAAAGCCTATTTGCTGCAGTAGATATCACCTTCCTTCAGGCCCGCCATTTTTCTCCCGCCCCTCCCCCCCCCCCCCCCCCCCCTCCTCAGAAGAGCTGCTGGCCTCTCTCCACCTCTCTCTGTTTTTCGCTCTTCTTCCTCCAACACTGTTTAGACGAGGCGGTGGTAGACCTGCAGAAAGCCTTTCTTCCTCCAGCCTCTGAACCCAGCCTAAGATTACCCTTGTTTACAACTAAAATAATCATTGTCAATTGATTAATATAATTGAGCATATTCTCAAATCTAAAGAGAGGAAGAGGAGGGAGAGAGAGGTGAATGGATTACACGATCAAAAAACTTCATAACTACAAAATGTTTATGAATCATCTTCCAAACGATCTCTACATGAAGCATCATCCAACTCTAAGCCCATGGCTCCTAAATCAATAAAGAGAGAAACAGAATTGTCGTTTGTGGATGGATTGCCAGCTTCATCATCTTCGAGTTTGTCATCCTCCATCTCATCATCTTCATCATCATGACAATCATCCTCCCTAAGGCTTGCTGCTGCAGGACTTGATTCATCGACCTCCCTCTGCTTTGTTTCCACCTCATCCAAAGTCGGAGTTGGAAGAGGGTGGAAGATAGTCTCCACTTCATTAGTGGAAAAAATGGTTCTCCCCCGAGGTGTTATGGGAATTACGAACCAAAGTTTTGGTTGGTGGACTGCTGGGATAAAGATGACCTATAAAATAGAAGCTCAAAGTGAGTAACATTGGTATAACTAACGCTACAACAAGTAAATAAGAATAAAAATGGTACATGTCACTCACCTGCTCACAATTCTACGGTAAAACTAAATTGTCATACCCCCCTGTGTGATGCACACTAGAGTCCACCATATAGAGGCTATTCTCATGTCATTTAGACACATTTGCAACCCACTTGCACTCGAAGATGAAGCTATGAAAGGTTCTAAAATTAACCTTTAGTATCCTTTCAATAGTTCCGCAGTACCTGGCTTCATCACCGTTGTTGGAATTAGGGTTGCAGAGAAACACACACAGCTTGGAGAAGACGAAGGAAGCTTAAGGCACACAATAGAGAGTTTGTTACTTAGTGTGCAATGGAAAGATAGATAGCCCTAGAGTGATGGGCGTATATACAATGCACGGGGGAAAAAACCTCCTAAAGAGGGAAAAAATGCCCTGGCGGTCCTAGTGTGTTCACACACATCACTACCACATTATATGGTAACAAATCCCCCCTGGAGTGATGCGGTGAACGAGAGCTAGCACATGAGTAAAGGGAAATGCCATGACCTGAGGACAGGATCATTCCACAAAGGGGAGTAAGCCCAAAGCTTTGCGGAAATCTTCAAGCTTCTCACGAGACAATGCCTTTGTGAAAATATCTGCAAGGTTGTCCTGTGTTGGCACATAAGCCAAGCTGATCTCTCCTCCTGAGAGCCTCTCCCTGACATAGTGGTAATGCACCTCAATGTGCTTTGTGCGAGCATGAAAAACTGGGTTCCTCGCAACTGCCAATGCGCTCTAACTTTCAGTGTAGATAGTGTTGGCAGTGTCCTGTTCAACACCCAAATCAGCCATAAGGCGTCTGAGCCATACACACTCAACCGTAGCTGTGAATAGTCCCCTGTACTCAGCCTCACAACTCGAAGTGGGCACAATAGGTTACTTCTTGCTCAACCATGATATACATGAACTTCCAAGCATGAAACAAAAACCACTTGTGGACACTCGCGTGTCAAAACAACCAGCCCAATCTGAGTCCGAAAAGCATGTAAGTCTGGCGTCAATGATCCTCCCTTGGGATAAAACAAGCCAAGATGTAAAGTGACACTAAGGTAGTGGAAAATCCTCTTGACAGTCTGCCAATGCTTAGACCCTGGGCTATGCATAAATCTGCTGACCTGTGAGACTGCAAATTGAATATCCGGCCTTGTGTTGTATACATAAATGAGGTAGCCAACAACAGTTGGTAAAGAGTGATATTAGCAGGATCGCCAACATCATGTAGACTCAACTTCAAACCCGTTTCCATGGGAGTGACAATAGGTTTGCAATCCTCAAGTACAAACTTACATAGCAATGTCTCTATGTAACTTTTCTAACACAAGGAAATACCACCATCACACTGCTTAAACTGTATACCCAAGCAATGATGCAATAGCCCCAAATATTTCATCTTGAAAGTAGCATTCATATCAGCCTTAAATTCAGCAATATGTCTCTCATTTGGTCCAGTGATCAACAAATCATCAACATAAAGAACCACAATGAGAAGTACATCACCCTCACACTTTCCATACAATGTGCTTTCTGTTGGACTGTTACGAATGCCTCGTTTAACCAAATGAGTGTCAGCTTTCTCATACCAAGCACGAGGAGATTGCTTCAACCCATACAAAGCCTTCTTACATCTGCACACTTTGTCCTCTTGTCCTTTTATGACAAAACCACGAGGCTGCGTTACATAAACTTCCTCAAATATGTCACCATTGAAGAAAGCAGTAACAATGTATGATTGATGTACATCCCAACCAAAATGAGCTGCCAATGCACATAGAAAACGTACAGTAGTCATACGATAAGTGGGAGCACAAGTCTCTTCATAATCTATGCCTTTTTGCTGTGCATAACCTTTTGCAACAAGTCGAGCCTTATGACGATCGATCTCACCATCCGGCTTGCATTTCAACTTGTAAATCCACTTCGTACCAATGTCCTTTTTGCCAAGAGGAAAATCACATAAAGTCCATGTGTCATTTTCTATAAGTGCATCATATTCGAATTGCATGGCAGCCATCCAATTTTCTAAATTCTGTACTTCATCAAAAGATAGAGGCTCCTCAACATCATGTAAGCTAGACACAGCCAAAGCATAACAATGTGATGCATAAGATGCATGGCGAGAGCCTGACCGAGTACGACTAGACAAAGGTGCATCCAATTTACTGTCACGCAAAGTGTGCACCAGCCATTTTTGCATACCTCTAGCCTGCTCATTTTCAGCCCTTTCCTCATCAAGTACATCATGTACATCTGCATCAGTAATAGGCTGATCTAAAACATTTTCAGAAACCCCCATAGGCTGTACATTTGCCTCATTGGAACTTACATTCGTATTTCCACCACTGAAAAGAGGCAACAAAGTGTCATAAATGTCGTGAAACCAGAATACGTTTTGTTTGCGGATGATACAACCTGTAACCTTTGCTTTCAGCACTATAACCAACAAAAATACATTTGACAGCCTTATCATCCAATTTCCTGCACTGCACTTGTGGCACCAAAGCATATGCCAAACAACCAAAAACACGCATGTGCTCAATAGAAGGCCTTATATCATGCCATGCTTCATATGGAGTAATAGACTGGAAAGCTTTCGTAGGACACTTGTTAAGTACATAAGTGGCACACATGATGGACTCAAGACAAAAAGAATGCGGCAAAGCTTGACTTTTGACCATACACCGTGCCATTTTCGTCAGTGACCTGATTTTACTCTCAGCAACACCATTTTGCTGAGGTGTATAAGGAACTCTACATTGGTGTTTTATCCCACGACTAGCCAGAAATGCATTAAATTCATGAGACATATACTCCCCCCCTCGATCGGAACGGAGGGTACCCATAGTACATTTCGAGACAGTTTTTTGGAGCAAGGGATTGCGCATATGTACATACACATGCATGGTGCATCAAATAAAGAATTTCCCATTTTCCAAAGCCAGGTGGTTACATGGGGCCCACATGTGTACAGATAGGACAAGGTGTATCTACTGCATCGTTTTTCACTATTACCAGTACCAGTGTGTTTTTTCTAGAATAATGAGGAGTTGGTAGCGCGTAAAACTTCTCGAGGAAGCTATCGGCGGGCCGACAACATGAGGTAAGCAGATGCGTCAGATGGCATCTAGTGGCGTCAGGAGGGTGAATGGGGTCAATATTTGCACGTGGAGAAGGATGGACACAACGTGGATGTTTTCTTGTGATAATTATGCAGAAAGTTCATCATGAGGAACAATTTTTGGGGCCACTTCACGTGGTGGCGAGACGCATTATTGGAAAAAATCGAGTGCTAGATGTGCGGATGATGCAAAAAGGTGACAACTATGCACTGCGAGGTCAGTTTTTGGCCTGTTCAGGGTCCGTTTGAGGTCATCTGAAAGGCCAAGGGTGCCCAAATAATATAGCTAAGTGTGGGAACTGAAAAAACTGAGAGAAGAACAGAAAAAACGTGGAGAAGAGAGGAGGAACAGCCGCAGGTGTGTTTTTGGTGTTTTTGGAGCCTATTTTGGCCCTAAACTGCTCATCCGAGGTCGGATTTGAGCACTTTGACATTGTAGATTGGGGTTTTGGGCTGTTCTGGACGCAATGGCGCTGTTCATTTTGCCAAATTCCTCATAGATTTTTTTTTTTTGTTTTTTCTGTGTAATCTTCTCCGGTGAGTGAAGCCTATGCTTAACTTTGTGATTGTATCTGGTGTATTTCCTCAATACTGTGTAAACTATTTGCCCCATTGGTGCTGGGCTGAGCTTCATTGAGTCTAAACAACAACAATTTGACTTCTTTGAGCTGAATTGAGAGTGTGTGTGTGAGTGTTGAGTGGGCAAGTGGGAAATCTCTCTCTTCTCACTCTGTCTGTGTGTTTCCTGTTTCGGCCAGGCTGGTTGTGTAAGCCGAGTGGTGCCCCATAATGTGTGCGTGTATCATCCCAAGAGTCTGTGTCGGTTCATTATAGAGGCTTTGTGTGTGTTTCCATCCCGCTCACATTCTTTTGGCGCCCCCACGGAGGATCTTCTTCGAGTACCTTCTGCTTCGAGCTTCAAGCATCGAGATTCAGGATTACAGGTTGCAGACTACATGTTACAGGTTATAGGGACAGGGACAGGTACAGGTACAGGTGATTCACACAGGTACAGGTAGCTGTAGTACAGTGGTATACTAGCAGTGAAGTCACTTGCAGTTGCCGTGGGTATGCATCATTGGGCGCTTGCTTGAGCGCATTGTTTGTTGGTATTGTATGTTACTTGTGGAAACTGCCAATTGTACGCCTTTGTGGAGCCATACTTGGTTTTATTTGGCAGTCCCAGCCATTTCTGAGACTTGGTCTGGAAGATAGTCATTTCTGAGATTTGACTATACGCGATTTGCATTAGCCTTCGTGTGAGGGTCGATAGTGTGAGGTTTTATTGAGCTGGGGGATTCTCAAATGTGGATATCCTTTCGGTGATACAGGTAGTTGGAGCACCCTTTTCGTGACCTCGCCATAGGCTATGTACTAGTGATTCCTATTTGATGCTCGGGTTCTATTGTTGGCAGTTTATGCATACATCTACAGTCTATATTTTGGGTTCTCATTGCTCTACTTCTAGGGAAACTCTGTCAAAATTTTTTCAAGTTATGATGGTTGATTTTTTAGTCTTTTGAGCCATTTATGCGGTTATGCTGCTGAAATTTTGGCAAAATCAGAGGATAAGTCAGGTGTGCCTTCTTGGGAGCTGCATGGTTGGCTTTAATGAATGATCAAAATGGCCCTCAATTCACTCCTTTTCATTTAACTCAGAGAATCCAGATAAATGTTCATGTGTCCAGGAATATTTTTTTCCAGCAACGCATAGTCTTTATGTTCGGGCCAAGAAGGTTACGAGAGATCTTGGAATGTCCTTTGCCTGTTGTAATTCCGATGATCAACTATGAAAACTCATTTGATGTGCATGTGTTTGTCCTCATCTAAATTTGAGCTCCATTGAAGTTTCTGGGGATTGGGTAGTGAAAATTTTTGGGTTCTTGCACGTGTGTTCAAAGGGATTCTCAAAGCATCGTAACTTGGGTAGCCATGGCTTTCTCTTATCCGGAGTTTCATGGAAGAAGTGATGAAGATGTGGAGGACTTTTTGGAAAAGATGGAGGTTTCCTGCATTAGCAACCAGATTCATGACCCTGCACAAATGTTACGTCTTATCCAAATTTTTTTGAAGAGTGATGCACGAGTTTGGTCTAAAGCATTTGAAGAGGAGTTGCGTGTGGCTGATCCACCTGTAAGATTGAGTTGGGACAATCTGAGGCATGGGTTGGAAGTGGAGTTTGTGAAGATAGAAGATCCTGACAAAGTGTGGCAAGAAGTACAAGGTTTGGTGCAAAAGGAAGGTGAGCCAGTAGATGCGTACATACATAAGTTCTCATTGGCATGGGAGCGAATGTGCAAGGCCTTGGTACCACAGGTACCCCCGCCTGACATGATGAAGAAGGACAGGTTCTTGGTTGGTCTTTGGGAGAATATACGTTGGAGAGTGGAGCTAAAGAAGCCTAGGACATATGAAGATGCACTGGAGGTAGCAAGGAACAAAGAGTGGAAGCTGAGGAAAATGAGCCAGTTAGGGGTTGAGTCTTTGCCCATAAGGTCTGAATTTTAGCCTATGGATTCTTCGCAAGGTCGCATGCCAGGGGTTCATTATGAACCAGTGGTTGCTGTTACTCCTCAGGTTATGCCAGCAGTGGTCACTACAACAGTGCAAGATGATGGGCTAAGGCAAGACATGAGGCAAGTGGTAGATTTGATGAAGAATCTCAACCTAAACATGCTAGGTCAAGTAGGAAATAATCGAGGTCGAGGGAGGTTTGCAAATCAGCCAGGAGGTGAAGAAAGGCCTAGGAATGGTGTTGGACAAAGCAATGGTAGGTTTTGGAGGCAGACGCCCACATGTTACAATTGTGGAGAGTTGGGTCACATCAGCCCGCAATGTGATAAGCCACCAACGATGGGGGGAGACATGTATCCATTGCCAAAACAGGTGCTAACTAGGTCGAACGACTATGGCATCGAAATTAAGGGAGAGGCAGGAACCAGTGGATTAACCAAGGAGGAAAAGGGAAAGACAAAAGTGCTAAGTGTAGTCACCTTGGAGAAGGCATCAAAGCTAGAGGATACATTGGTGATGCCTATTGGGAAGAGGACGACAGAGGAAAAGGAAGGAAGAAGTGTCCCAGGTCCTAGCAAGAAGAAGGGAAAAAGCCATGAAGGCGAGGATGTCAAGGCCAAGAGGAAAAGAAGAGCTCGTCGCAAGTTTCATGTTTCAGATTTTTCACTAGGGGATGGGCAATTAAGCTATGACTTGAAGGAGGATCTGACAAGCAGGGAGGCAGATGTTACTTTTGGGCAGCTTATAGAAATGGTGCCTAAACTAAAGCGACAGTGGAAAAGGATGGTTAACCCAATGGAGAAAGAGCCAGAGAGAGGTTCAGTTAAGGTGTTGGCAATGGATGAGCTACCAAACATTTGCCCAATAGTAGATGTGTGGCATAAAAAGAAAAATTTGGGACAAGGTTACGTGGATGGCGGAGCCCAAATATGCGTCATAACACACTCATGCGTTGAGAAGATGGGTCTCACAGTGGCTGGAGTGTCAGGGTTCCGGATCAGATTGGCAAACCATCAAAAAGTAAAATGCTTGGGTGTTGTAAAGAGCTTAGAAGTGGAGGCATATGATGCAAAGGCAATGGTTGATTTTCATGTAATGCCAACAGGATTGGGAGCATATCCTATTATACTGGGCAGACCATGGCTACGTGCAGTGGGAGCGGTTCAAGATTGGCGGCATGGTACGATTAGCCTCTATGGAAAGACAGGTACCAAGAAGCTTTATAATATGGACACAAGGAAATGATTGGAGGAGCTTTATGAAGATGAGTATGAGTCTAGTGATGAAGACTATTCCACAGTGTCTGATGAGGACACTGATAGTACTACTAGCAGTGATGAGGATGTTGATGTTGCATTTGTTTTGATGGATAAAGGAATCCAGGAGTCTAGTTTAGTCGCATTTGCGAATGAAGTTGAAGATGAAAGTGAAGGGCCTTATGAAGTGATTGAAGGGCTGATGCAAACGAGGGTTGAGTTGTCAAAGAAGCAGGAATTAATGACGCAAATGATTAGTGGATACCTCTCTGCTATGGAGAAGGAGATATATTTGCACATGTTGGCTAGTTTTCCTGATCAGAGGGTTCAAGGGCGAAAAGATGCATATAGAGCTGAAAGAAGGTGCTAAGCCAGTGCAGAAAATACTAAGAAAGATGGGTCAAGAGCAGATGGCAGCCTTGTGGGAAGAGGTGGACAAGTTATTGAAGGCAGGGTTCATAGTCCCTGTGGAGACCACAGAATGGGTGAGTCCAGTAGTAGTCAGTCCAAAGAAGGATGGGAAGTGGAGGATTTGTGTAGATTTTAAACCCTTAAATGCAGCCACTAAGAAGAACCCATATCCTCTTCCATTCATCGATCAGATCTTGGATTCAGTGGCAGGTTATGAGAGGTACAACGTGTGTGATGGTTTTTCAGGCTATTTTCACTTGAAGATTGCTCTTAAAGACCGCACAAAGACAACTTTCATTACTCCATAGGGTTGCTATTGCTACACAGTGTTGCCGTTTGGGTTGTCAAATGGACCATCTTTCTATCAAGAGAGAGAAAATTGGGTGCTGGAACCATTCATTGGTAGTTGTGTTAGGGCTTTTATGGATGACTTCTGTGTCTATAGCAATAGGGCTGAGCATCATGAGAAGTTGCAGATGGTATTGGCTCGATATGATGAATGTGGAGGACAACTAAACCCAAAGAAATGTCATCTAGCACAGCCAAGGGTGAAGTTGTTGGGCCACATGGTGTCAGAAAACGGCATTGAGGCTAATCCAGATAAGGTGAAGTCTATTATTCTTCTTCCATCACCTACGAGTACGAAGAAATTGGCAACCTTTATACACAAACTGAAGTACATGGCATGGTTTTTTCCATTGTCTTCTCAGCTTCTTTATCCATCACCACAAGTGGCAAAGCATGATCCATTGCAATGGGATGACAAGTGTGAAGAAGTGTTTCAAGAGGTGAAAGAGGTGTTAGGGGGTTTGTCAGCCATGCAGGCTCCACATTGGGAGAAAGTTTTTTATGTAAATCCATCAGTAGGGGATGATGCCATTGGAGCCATACTATTGCAAAAGGGGAAGGACAGCCATTATATGAGGCCAGTGTATTGTGCAAGTCGAGTAAAGTTGGTAGCTGAGAGAAAATTCTCGGAAGTAGAGCTAGTGATGGCCAGTGTGATATTCGCTTGTCGACGATTTCGTCATTACTTGCTACCACGACCTTTTGTTTTCTTGACGAGTTATGCCTTTTTGCCACAGTTCATTAATGGTACTAACATGTCAAATGTGGTGAAGAAATGGGTAATTGAGCTGCAAGAGTTTGAGTTCTCTTTTCTAGTGGAAGACAGTACAAGGGCTACCCTAGCCAATTTGTTGACTTACAAGGAGAATCCCCTTCTTGTTAAGGAAGAGGTGGTGAGAAAGGTAGTCGAATAAGTGCCACATATCAACAATGCACATGTGTTGTTCTTTGATGGCTCATACAGGAAAATCCATGATGCAGCTTCAGGGGGTATAACACTTTATGATCCAGAGGGGAAGTTAGTATGCAAGAGAGGGTTCAAATTGGATGCTCATAGTAACAATGAGGCTGAATATGCTACTTTGGAAGCCGGATTACACATTTGTTTGAAGCATGGGGCTAGAAGGGTGAGCATAAAAGGTGATGCCTTGTTAGTTGTGAAGCAAGTGTTGGGTGTGTGGAAGAGCAAGAACACCGCATTGAAGGAAATGTGTTTCAGAATTAAAGGTCTATTAAAAAAGTTTGAAGCATGGAGCATTATACACATTGAACGTGCTCTAAATGGAGAGGCACATGAAGCAGCTCAAAGCATGATTGGGGAGCTATTTGTGTTGAGGACCACTTTACCTCTTTATCATGGCCGGGAAAGTTTGGCTCAAGAAGAGGAGTTTTTGCTAACAGGAATCATTCCAAAGGAGATTCAGAAGTCTAAGAAGTATGGTTTGTGAGTAGAGAATACATGTACAAATTGATCGGTGATGTCTTGTACATGAAAGGGGATGATCTCGTGTTGAGACGTGTATCTTGGCGGGAGGATCTTTATAGAGTGCTGGAAGAGAATCATGAAGGCGCATGTGGCGGCCATTTTGTTCTAAAGATCACCTTGCATAAGATCTTGCAAGAGGGGTATGTATGGCCTAGTTTGCACAAGGATGTTCATCATTGGTGTAGGTCTTGCAATAGGTGTCAAGCATTTGGGAAGAGAGTGTTGAAGCCAGAGCTACGAAAAACCATTATGGCATTTGATGTGTTTGAAAAGTGGGGAATTGATGCAATAGGCCCGTTACCAATCACAAGCAGGGGCAAAAGTTATATTTTGACTGCAGTGGACTATCTCTCTAGATGGGAAGAGGCTATAGTAGTAAAACAGATCACTGCAAAGGATGTGGCAAAATTTGTGTATGATGAAATATGTTGCAAGTTTGGGGTGCCATTGGAGCTACTTTCAGATAAGGGGCCAGGATTTAGAGCTAAACTGCTAGACTTTTTATGCGCAAAGATGAAGATTAGGCATCAGCATACCACTCCTTATTACCCACAGTATAATGGATTGAATGAAAAAATCAATGGTGAGTTGGTACAAATCCTTTCAAAAGTGACAGAGCACCAAGGAAAGAATTGGGATTTGGAATTGCCTAGTGCATTATGAGCTTACCGTACTTCGGTGAAAACAGGTACATGGTTTACTCCATTTCATTTGGTGTATGGAAAGGAACCACTATTGCTTGTGGAAGTAGAGTTGCCTGCAGTCAAGACGCTAAAGAAGTTGCTTGGGCCGCCTAGTGATGCATTCAAAGAGAGGCTCTTGCAGTTACAAGAGGTTTAGCTGGATAGGATGAGTGCATTAGAACATTATAGGCAGATGCAGGATAAGGATTTGGCAAAGATAAATGAAAAGGTCAAAAGTAAGGGTATCCAGAAGCATGACTTGGTTTTGCGCTACAATAGTAAGCTGGACAAAACCTTCCAAAAGAAGTTTCAAATTAAGTGGGAAGGCCCTTTCAAGGTAGTGGAGTGTTTTCCGAATGGTACATATCAGTTGGCTAACCTGGATGGGATTTTACATAAGTCAAGGGTAAATGGATTGCGTCTTAAATTGTATCATGCTAGATTTATGATGGTGGAGCAAGATGAGCTGTATGTGGATCACGGAGTGTTGGTGAAGGATGGGGAGACTTGTGACGCTGCGAGTCTCATATCGCTCTTTGCTGCTGCTGATCATGAATGATCTAGCAGGCTAGGGGATGGGCAAATTATGTCAGGAGTTTTTTAGAGCAAGGGATTGCGCATATGTACATACACATGCATGGTGCATCAAATAAAGAATTGCCCATTTTCCAAAGCCAAGTGGTTATGTGGGGCCCACATGTGTACAGATAGGACAAGGTGTATCTACTGCATCGTTTTTCACTATTACCAGTACCAGTGTGTTTTTTCTACAATAATGAGGAGTTGGTAGCGCATAAAACTTCTCGAGGAAGCTATCAGCGGGCGGAAGGAATGAGGTAAGTAGATGCGTCAGATGGCATCTACTGGCATCAGGAGGGTGAATGGGGTCAATATTTGCACGTGGAGAAGGACGGACACAACGTGGATGTTTTCTTGTGACAATTATGCAGAAAGTTCATCATGAGGACCACTTTTTGGGGCCACTTCACGTGGTGGCGAGACGCATTATTGGAAAAAATCGAGTGCTAGGTGTGCGGATGATGCAAAAAGGTGACAACTATGCACTGCGAGGTCAGTTTTTGGCCTGTTCGGGGTCCGTTTGAGGTCATCTAAAAGGCCAAGGGTGCCCAAATAATAAAGCTAAGTGTGGGAACTGAAAAAACTGAGAGAATACCAGAAAAAACGTGGAGAAGAGAGGAGGAACAGCCGCAGGTGTGTTTTAGGTGTTTTTGGAGCCTGTTTTTGGCCCTAAACTGCTCATCCGAGGTCGGATTTGAGCACTTTGACATTGTAGACTGGGGTTTTGGGCCATTCCGGACGTAATGGCGCTGTCCATTTATCCAAATTTCTCACAGGTATTCTGCTTTTTTTTTCTGTGTAATCTTCTCTGGTGAGTGAAGCCTATGCTTAACTTTGTGATTGTATCTGGTGTATTTCCTCAATACTGTGTAAACTATTTGCCCCATTGGTGTTGGGCTGAGCTTCATTGAGTCTAAACAACAGCAATTTTCCTTCTTTGAGCTGAATTGAGAGTGTGTGTGTGAGTGTTGAGTGGGCAAGTGGGAAATCTCTCTCTTCTCACTCCGTCTGTGTGTTTCCTGTCTCGGCCAGGCTGGTTCTGTAAGCCGAGTGGTGCCTCATAATGTGTGTGTGTATCATCCCAAGAGTGTGTGTCGGGTCATTATAGAGGCGTTGTGTGTGTTTCCATCCCGCTCACAACGTGTCGTAAAAAATAAATAATTAAAAACACTTAATTCTATTAGAAAAATTACATATAGTTAAAGTCAAAGGGAGTAAATGATCATGAATGTTAAAAAAAATTTTTAACTAAAAGAGATTATGTAAATTCA